>NC_067401.1:234389572-234704572 GCF_016432865.1 Antechinus flavipes | reverse complement strand
TTCCCAGTATTCCTTCTTTGGGTGTAGCTGTTTCTGTCCATCATTTATCCAATGAAACTCAGTTAAGTCTCTTTGTCAGAGAAATCCACTTCCATCAGAATACATCCTCATACAATATCGTTGTCGAAGTGTATAATGATCTCCTGGTTCTGCTCATCTCACTTAGCATCAGTCCATGAAGGTCTCTCCAAGCCTCTCTGTATTCATCCTGCTGGTCATTCCTTACAGAGCAATAATATTCCATAACATTCATATACCACAATTTACCCAGCCATTCTCCAATTGATGGACATCCATTCATTTTCCAGTTTCTAGTCACTACAAACAGGGCTGCTACAAACATTTTGGCACATACCGGTCCCTTTCCCTTTTTTAGTATCTCTTTGGGGTATAAGCCCAATAGAAACACTGCTGGATCAAAGGGTATGCACAGTTTGATAACTTTTTGGGCATAATTCCAGATTGCTCTCCAGAATGGCTGGATTCGTTCACAATTCCACCAACAATGCATCAGTGTCCCCGTTTTCCCGCATCCCCTCCAACATTCATCATTATTTTTTCCTGTCATCTTAGCCAATCTGACAGGTGTGTAGTGATATCTCAGAGTTGTCTTAATTTGCATTTCTCTGATCAATAGTGATTTGGAACACTCTTTCATGTGAGTGGTAATAGTTTCAATTTCTTCATCTGAAAATTGTCTGTTCATATCCTTTGACCATTTATCAATTGGAGAATGGCTTGATTTTTTATAAATTTGAGTCAGTTCTCTATATATTTTGGAAATGAGGCCTTTATCAGAACCTTTAATTGTAAAGATGTTTTCCCAGTTTGTTGCTTCCCTACTAATCTTGTTTGCATTCGTTCTGTTTGTACAAAGGCTTTTTAATTTGATATAATCAAAATTTTCTATTTTGTGATTGGTAATGGTCTCTAGTTCATCTTTGGTCACAAATTTCTTTCTCCTCCACAAGTCTGAGAGAGAAACTATCCTATGTTCCTCTAATATATTTATAATCTCGTTCTTTATGCCTAGGTCATGGACCCATTTTGATCTTATCTTGGTATGTGGTGTTAAGTGTGGGTCCTTGCCTAATTTCTGCCATACTAATTTCCAGTTATCCCAGCAGTTTTTATCAAATAATGAAATCTTATCCCAAAATTTAGAATCTTTGGGTTTGTCAAACACTAGATTGCTATCCAGGCTTAACTTCTCGATTGAAATCCATTCCTATCCTGTGGATTGTATTTGTACGTGCTTATTGTTAATGAGTCCAGTGGAAAAGACACATCTCCATCTGCTGCATTTTCTCTCCCTGTTTCACATGACAGGAATGATTTTCTTCATGCTGAAAGACTAAACTTTTTGGTTTGTTTTGAGACCCAAATTAAAATCCTATCTTTTACAGAAAATTTTTGCCAAACTTTCTTAATTCTAGTTCCTTCTCTCTATTAAATAGTTCTATACTTTTCTTTGTAAATATTTGTTTGCGTATGGTTTCCCTTCTGGATTATAAACTCTTTAAAGGAGTGGGCTGTCTGTGCCTCTTTTTTCATCCTCAAAACTTAGCACGATGTCATACACATGGTGGGAAAATTGTACTGCCTTCTCCTCTACTATGTTGCAGGTTCAAGGTATCTGTATACTGGGTTGATCAAAAAATGTCTTAAAGATGATGTGGCTATATTTTTGCTGTAGAAGGATACCCTGTATTTCCCAATAATAAGGATCTACCTCCTGAATCAAACTGAACTGGGTACTGATTTACCCCTTTCTTCTGCCATAAAAAGTACACCTGATTCCACTTTTGGGAGCTATTCTGATCTTTCTTCTACTAGGGAATCCATCAGTTTTGCATTTTAATTTTAACCTCCATCTACCTAATCATGGCTCTGATCCTTGTATATACAGGATTCTGGCAATCTGTTTTGTGCTGTCTCATGATGGATATAAGAATTTATTTCTAATTCTCTTGATTTTTCAAACATTTTTCTTTATAGTCCATTTTAGAGTTTTATTAAAGACTTTGTGAGAAAATTAGGCCACTCTGCATAAAAATTCTTCAGTTTTCTCTCCATTTTAGAAGCAACCTAATAAGTAAAGTGAACAGTAAGTGGGGTGAGGATTTAGTTATTTTCTGGTTTGTGGGTTGGGAGAATTTTTCTTCGAATTTGTTTCAAATAAATAAATATTTCACATTGTATCTGCAATGTGTCGCATGCTAGGTCAGTTATTAGCACATCTGTCCTCAATCCCTATTGAGCTAAGAAGAGGCAACATAAAAGTTGTATGGTTGTAGAAGAGGATGAATTTACAAATGTAGATTTTTAAGCCAAATTAAATGTTGAAGATAGACAAGTGTGTCTCTTAAATGTGATTGAATCATTCTAGAAAAGATTATGTTTCTTTCCACTTTGTATGATCTTGGAAAGCTTCATAGTTTCAAAAGCCCTTTACATACATTTTAAATAAAACCACATAAGGCAATAATACTATTAATAATGCATTTACATCATACATGTATAACTGATAAATTTAGTGATACATCTGTCAAAGTTAGCATAAAAAACCTAAAGCAACTAGTCTGTTGATGGATTTTGCTAGTAGTTTAATGTTGCAAATAGACATAGGCAGAGTAGTCAAATGAGCATCACATATTTAAAAAGTATTTTTAAATTATGGGCATATGATTGTTAATGTTAAGATACAATTAAATAAATCTTGCCAGATAGGGATTTTTTTTGATTCTCTATTTGTGTTAAATATTTCTTCATGACATTTATGAAAATAAAATGGAAGTTTTTGTCTGACTCACTCTAAAGAAAGAATACATGATGATTGATAATTAAACGTTGATTATTTCTTTCCTCTTGCATAGTTATTTGTAACTCCTGCTTTTGCCATTCCTATTATGTGTTAGGTGAGTCTTTTGTAGCCCCTTTTAAAAATGGTGAATCATAATTTAATATTTTACCATATTTGAGAAACATTGAAGGCTAGGCTACAAGATGAAAGAATACCAATCTGTAGTTCCCTTTGCACTTCAATTTCAAGTAGAGCATGAATACTTTTTTCTTCATATTGATTCCCTTCTTGTAAGCTATCGCTGACAGGAGCAACAACTTATAGTTTGAATGAATAATTCATACAAAGCAATTTAACAATATGAAATATGTTTAATTACACTTTATGAACTCTAAGAAAATAAGTAAGTAAAACACTGCGGCATAATGATTCAAAATGTGATTTTTTAAAAAGGACAAAAATGTTCCAACTTCTACTTCCCTGAAGTTCATAAAAACTTTAGCAATTCTGAACAAAAAGGTTATAGATAGCCAGAGAATCCCACTGAGGGATAAGTATGTTTTGGTTGGAAGTGCTTTTCTAGGAGAAATTCTATGATGTATGGACATATAAAAGGGGAAGTGAAATGCAAACCTTTCCAACCCAAGTCTAGAAGCATTTTTCTGTGCTAATCTCATTACGGCAAAATAACACACTGGTATTTACAAGAAACTTTGTTTCTTTAAAATATGATAGCACAATGAAGTGATAGGTTGAGTGGACTGAGTCAATATATATGTGTTCATCCAAAATATAGTATGTATTGGCTCTATGCCCTTGAATATATCACTTGGTATCTTAGTCGTTTTCAAATGATTAAAATAGAGGTGGTTTTATTAATTAACTCACAAAATTTTTGTGAGACCAGTTCTTTGAAAATTTTAAAGGATAATATAAGTGTGGCTTGAAAAATCCTAATTTTTGATTTATACCTGAAAAATACTTTAAATAGACCTAGTACAAGTTTTTATTTTATAGTTGAGGAAACTGAGGTTAAAGAAGGTTATGTAATTTGCTCAAGAGAGTAAGTAGCAGAAGTTTTATTTGAACTTAGGTTCTCTGATCACTGAGTTAATAAACTACATCTGGCCTGCTTTGATATTTAATGTAGAGTAGTCATTCCCCAGCCAAAAAAAAAAAAAAAAAAACTACCCATTCCCATACAAAGAGCTTATATGTACACACATGCTTACACACATCTATGGTTATTCCAAGTTGTCCATGAGGGAGAGTTTAGAACTATGTGCTAGTCAGAGGATTATCTCCATTTCCATTGACAAGGAAATTACAACTCAAATAGAATGAGTTGCATATGATCCCAAAGTTAGTAAATGTCAGAGACTGGTTTTAAAGTTAGGTGTCCTGATGAAGAGTTCTTTCTCCATTCATTCCTCCCTATCATGCTTTCCTGTTAGAGAGCTACTTTATATCAATATCTTAACAGGAAAGATTATTCCCAAGTATGAATCTATGACTGTGAAGAGATAATGATAAGAAATCAGTACTTGTACAAAAGGCCTTACAAACATGAATTCCGATGTTTCTACAAATGAACTTTCCATAGAAAAATCATAAAAGACAGCTTTTGATGGGTAAAAATAATACATCCTCACCCATATAAGAGAGAGGAGCTCTTCCTCATAGTGTGGAATAGCTGAAATATGTCAAAATGTTAGCGAGGGGTATGAACTTCTATAGTAATTAAATGAACATTTTCTTTTTTCCCCATTCTTTTATATAAAGCTTTTTATTTTCAATACATATGCATGGATAATTTGACAACATTGACCCTTGCATAGCCTTGGGTTTCAGATTTTCTTCTTCTTCCCCTCACTCCTTTCCCCTACATAGCAAGCAATGTAATATATGTTAAACATATAAACTTATTTTCTGAAGAGAATTATAAGAGATTTTTTTTTATTTTAATAGCTTTTTATTTACAAGTTATATGCATGGGGAATTTTACAGCATTGACAATTGCCAAACCTCTTGTTCCAATTTTGCCCCTCCTTTCCCACATCCCCTCCCCTAGATGGCACGATGACCAATCCATGTTAAATATATTAAAGTATAAATTAAATACAAAATAAGTATACATGTCCAAACCGTTATTTTGCTGTACAAAAAGAATTGGATTCTGAAATATTGTACAATTAGCGTGTGAAGGAAATAAAAAAATTCAGGTGGACAAAAATATAGGGATTAGGAATTCAATGTAATCATTTGTAGTCATCTCCCAGAGTTCTTTCACTGGGTATAGCTGGTTCATTTCATTACCGCTCCATTAGAACTAATATAGTTCATCTCATTGCTGAAGATGGCCAGGTCTACCAGAATTGATCATCATATAGTATTGTTGTTGAAGTATATAATGATCTCCTGGCCCTGCTCATTTCATACAGCATCAGTTCATGGAAGTCTCTCCAGAACTTTCTGACAACATCCTGTTGTTCATTTATTACCGAAAAATAATATTCCATATTATTCACAAACCACAATTTATTCAACCATTCTCTAATTGATGGGCAGCTGCTCAGTTTCCAGTTTCTGGCCACTACAAGAGGGCTGCCACAAACATTCATGCACATACAGATCCCTTTCCCTTCTTTATGATCTCTTTGGGATATAAGCCCAGTAGTAATACTGCTGGATCAAAGGGTATGCACAGTTTGATAACTTTTTGAGCATAGTTCCAAATTGGTCTCCAGAATGGTTGGATGTATTCACAATTCCACCAACAATGTATTATTGTCCCTATTTTCCCACATCCCCTCCAACATTCTGAATTATCTTTCCCTGTCATTCAAGCCAATCTGACAGGTATGTAATGATATCTTAGAGTTGTCTTAATTTGATTTCTCTGATTAATAATGACTTGGAGCATCTTTTCATATGACTAGAAGTAGTTTCAATTTCTTTATCTGAGAATTGTCTATTCATATCCTTTGACCACTTAACAATTGGAAAATGGCTTGATTTCTTATAAATTGGAGTCAATTCTCTATATATTTTGGAAATGAGGCCTTTATCAGAACTTTTAACTAAAAATGTTTTCCCATTTTATTGCATCCCTTCTAATGTTGCCTGCATTAGTTTTGTTTGTCAAAAACTTTTCAATTTGATACAATCAAAATTTTCTATTTTGTGATCAGTAATGATCTCTACTTCTGCTTTGGTCATAAATTCCTTCCTCTTCCACAGGTCTGAGAGGTAAACTATCCTGTGTTCCTCGAATTTATTTATAATCACATTATTTATGCCTAGATCCTGAATGCATTTTGACCTTATCTTGGTGTACGGTGTTAAGTGTGGGTCGATGCCTAGTTTCTGCCTATACTGGTTTCCAATTTTCCCAGAAATTTTTGTCAAACAGTGAGGTCTTATCCCAAAAGCTGGGATCTTTGGGTTTGTCAAATTTTAGAGTATTAAGGTTATTGACTGTTTTGTCCTTTGAACCTATTCCACTGATCAACTAATCCATTTCTTAGCCAATACAAAATGGTTTTGGTAATTGCTGCTTTATAATATAATTTTAGATCTGGTACAGTTAGATCACCTTTATTTGATTTTTTTTTTCATTAATCTTCTTGAAATTCTTGACCTTTTGGTTTTCCATATGTACTTTGTTGTTATTTTTTCTAGGTCATTAAAATAGTTTTTTGGGATTCTGATTAGTATAGCACTAAACAAATAGAATAGATCAGGTAGTATTGTCATTTTTATTATATTTGCTCACTCTATCCAAGAGAATTTAATATTTTTTTTTCCAATTGGTTAGATCAGAGTTCATTTGTGCGGAAAGTGTTTTGTAGTTTTGCGCATAAAGTTTCTGATTTTCCCTTGGCAGATAGATTCCTAAGTATTTTATACTACCAATAGTTATTTTAAATGGAATTTCTCTTTGTAACTCTGACTGTTGGATTTTGTTAGTGATATATAAGAATGCTGATGACTTAATGTGGGTTTATTTTGTATCCTGCAACTTTGCTAAAGATGTGGATTATTTCTAATAATTTTTTAGTAGCAACTCTGGGGTTGTCTAAGTATATCATTATATAATATGCAAAGTGATAATTTGGTTTCCTCATTGCCTACTCTAATTCCATTAATCTCCTCAACTCATTGCCAAAGCTAGCATTTCTAATACAATACTGAATAGTAATGGTGATAGTGGTCAACTTCTTTCACTCCTGATCTTACTGGGAATGGTTGCAGTTTTTCCCCATTACATATGATGCTTACTGATGGTTTTTAATAGATCCTGCTGATTATTTTAAGGAAAAGTTCATTTATTCCTATACTCTCAAGTGTTTTTAATAAGAATGGATGTTGCATTTTATCAAATGCCTTTTCCGCATCTATTGAGATAATCATATGGTTTTTGTCAGTTTGGTTATTAATATGGCCAATTCTATTGATAGTTTTCCTAATATTGAACCAACCCTCCATTCCTGGTATAAATCCTACTTGATCAGAGTGTATTATCCTGGGGATGATTTTCTGTAGTCTTTTTGCTAGCATCTTATTTAAGATTTTAGCATCAATATTCATTAGGGAGATGAATTTTCTTTCTCTGTTTTCAAACTACCCGGTTTAGGTATCAGTACCATGTCTGTGTCATAAAAGGAATTTGATAGAACTCCTTCATTCCCTATTTTATCAAATCATTTATATACCATTGAGACCAATTGTTCTTTAAATGTATGGTAGAATTCACATGTAAATGCATCTGGTCCTGGGGATTTTTTCTTAGGGAGCTGATTAATAGCTTGTTCTATTTCTTTTTCTGAAATGGGACTATTCAGGCAATTTACTTCCTCCTCTGTTAATTTGGGAAATCTATATTTTTGGAGGTAGTCATCCATTTCACTTAAGTTATCAAATTTATTGGCATAAAGTTGAGCAAAGTAACTCCTTATTGTTTCTCTAATTTCCTCTTCATTGGTGGAAAACTCTTCCTTTTCATTTTTAAGACTACTAAATTGATTTTCTTCCCTCCTTTTTCTAATCAGATTTACCAAAGGCTTATCTATTGTCTTGACTTTTTCATAGAACCAACTCTTAGTTTCATTAATTAGTTCAATAGTATTTTTACTTTCAATATTATTAATTTCTCCTTTTAATTTTTTTTGAGAGTAGAAATCAATTTATTGAAATAAAGATGTAAAATTTTTCCATCCAAGTTCAGCTACACTGAAATATATGCCAGGCTAAAAAACCTTGTTCAAAATACGCAATACTAGAATGTCTTCTTTTTAACTATTTGGTTCTTTTCTGAGCTGGATAAACACACATTTCTTGAGCCATTATTCAAGCTGTGGCTCTCATCTTGCTCAACTCAGTGGTACCTGTTAGATCAAATTTGTTCATTTTTGTTAAGATTTCAACTTTTTCTCTCATACCTATGCATTTGCATTAGACATCTGAATCAATTCTTAAATGCTCTCAAGTTTTCTCATGATTTGGTCTACTCTGCATTTCTGGCCCCATTTTTTTTCTTCTTCTTTTTTTTTAATAACTTTTTTATTGATAGAACACACACCAGGGTAATTTTTTACAGCATTATCCCTTGCATTCACTTCTGTTCTGATTTTTCCCCTCCCTCCCTCCACCCCTTCCCCCAAATGGCAAGCAGTCCTTTACATGTTGAATGGGTTGCAGTATATCCTAGATACAATATATGTGTGCAGAACCGAACAGTTTTCTTGTTGCACAGGGAGAATTGAATTCAGAAGGTATAAATAACCCGGGAAGAAAAACAAAAATGCAAGCAGTTTATATTCATTTCCCAGTGTTCTTTCTCTGGGTGTAGCTGCTTCTGTCCATCTTTGATCAATTAAGGCTCTCTTTATCGAAGAGATCCACTTCCATAAGAATACAACCTCAAACAGTATCGTTGTTGAGGTATATAATGATCTCCTGGTTCTGCTTATTCCACTCAGCATCAGTTCATGTAAGTCTCGCCAGTCCTCTCTGTATTCATCCTGCTGGTAATTCCTTACAGAACAATAATATTCCATAACATTCATATACCACAATTTACTCAACCATTCTCCAATTGATGGACATCCTTTCATTTTCCAGCTTCTAGCCACTACAAACAGGGCTGCCACAAACATTTTGACACATACAGGTCCCTTTCCTTTCTTTAGTATCTCTTTGGGATATAAGCCCAGTAGAAACACTGCTGGATCAAAGGGTATGCACAGTTTGATAACTTTTTGAGCATAGTTCCAAATTGCTCTCCAGAATGGCTGGATGTGTTCACAATTCCACCAACAATGTATCAGTGTCTCTGTTTTCCCACATCCCCTCCAACATTCCCCATTATCTTTCCCTGTCATTCTAGCCAATCTGACAGGTGTGTAGTGGTATCTCAGAGTTGTCTTAATTTGCCTTTCTCTGATTAATAATGATTTGGAGCATATTTTCATATGTCTATAAATAGTTTCAATTTCTTCATCTGAGAATTGTCTGTTCATATCCTTTGACCATTTATCAATTGGAGAATGGTTTGATTTCTTATAGATTAGAGTCAATTCTCTATATATTTTGGAAATGAGGCCTTTATCAGAACCTTTGATTGTAAAGATGTTTTCCCAGTTTATTGGTTCCCTTCTAATCTTGTTTGCAGTTGTTTTGTTTGTACAAAACAAATTTGATATAATCAAAATTTTCTATGTTGTGGTCAATAGTGATCTCTAGTTCTTCTTTAGTCATAAATTCCTCCCTCTTCCACAGGTCTGAGAGGTAAACTATCCTATCCTCTTCCAATTTATTTATCATCTCATTCTTTATGTCTAGGTCATGAACCCATTTTGAACTTATCTTGGTGTATGGTGTTAAGTGTGGGTCAATGCCTAGTTTCTGCCATACTGATTTCCAATTTTCCCAGCAATTTTTGTCAAATAATGCATTCTTATCCCAGAAACTGGTGTCTTTGGGTTTGTCAAATACTATATTATTAAAGTTATTGGCTGTTTTGTCCTTTGAACCTAACCTATTCCATTGATCAACTAGTCTATTTCTTAGCCAATACCAGATGGTTTTAGTAACTGCTGCTTTATAATATACTTTTAGATCTGGTACAGCTAGGCCACCTTCATTTGATTTTTTTTTTCATTAATTCCCTTGAAATTCTTGACCTTTCATTTTTCCATATGAACTTTGTTGTTATTTTTTTCTAATTCATCAAAGTAGTTTTTTGGGAGTCTGATTGGTATAGCACTAAATAAATAGATTAAGGTAGTATTGTCATCTTTATTATATTTACTCACCCAATCCAAGAGCATTTAATATTTTTCCAGTTGGTTCGATCAGACTTAATTTGTGTGGAAAGTGTTTTGTAGTTTTACTCATAAAGTTTCTGATTTTCCCTTGGCAGATAGATTCCTAAATATTTTATAAATCAGTAGTTACTTTAAATGGAATTTTTTTTTGTAACTCTAACTGTTGGGTTTTGTTAGTGATATATAAGAATGTTGATGACTTATGTGGGTTTATTTTATATCCTGCAACTTTGCTGAAGGTGTAGATTGTTTCTAATAACTTTTTGGTAGAATCTCTGAGGTTCACTAAGTATACCATCATATCATCAGCAAAGAGTGATAATTTGGTTTCCTCATTGCCTATTCTTATTCCTTTAATCTCTTTCTCAACTCTTATTGCCAAAGCTAGCATTTCTAATACAATATTAAATAGTAATGGTGATAGCGGGCAAACTTGTTTTATTCCGGATCTTATTGGGAATGATTGCAGTTTGTCCCCGTTACATATAATGCTTACTGCTGGTTTTAAATAGATGCTATTGATTATTTTAAGGAAAACTCCATTTATTCCTATACTCTCAAGAGTTTTTAATAGGAATGGATGTTGGATTTTATCAAATGATTTTTCTGCATCTATTGAGATGATCATATGGTTTTCGTTAATTTGATTATTAATATGGCCAATTATATTGATAGTTTTCCTAATATTGAACCAGCCCTGCATTCCTGGTATAAATCCTACTTGATCATGATGTATTATCCTGGGGATGATTTTCTGTTGTCTTTTTGCTAATATCTTATTTAAGATTTTAGCATCAATATTCATTAGGGAGATTGGTCTATAATTTTCTTTCTCTGTTTTCAACCTACCTGGTTTAGGTATCAGTACCATGTCTGTGTCATAAAAGAAGTTTGATAGGACTCCTTCATTCCCTATTTTTTCAAATAGTTTATAAAGTATTGGGGCTAATTGTTCTTTGAATGTTTGGTAGAATTCACATGTAAATCCATCTGGTCCGGGGATTTTTTTTTTTTAGGGAGTTGATTAATAGCTTGTTCTATTTCTTTTTCTGAAATGGGACTATTTAAGCAATTCACTTCCTCCTCTGATAATCTGGGAAGCCTATATTTTTGGAGGTAGTCATCCATTTTGCTTAGGTTATCAAATTTATTGGCAAAAGTTGGACAAAGTAACCCCTTATTATTTCTTTAATTTCCTCTTCATCAGTGGTAAGTTCTCCTTTTTCATTTTTAAGACTGCCAATTTGATTTTCCTCTCTCCTTTTTCTAATCAGATTTACCAAAGGTTTATCAATTTTATTGGTTTTTCATAAAACCAACTCTTAGTTTTATTTATTAGTTCAATAGTTTTTTTTTTTTACTTTCTATATTATTAATTTCTCCTTTTAATTTTAGAATTTCAAAGTTAGTATTTGATTGGGTGTTTTTAATTTGGTGTTTTGTTTTTTTTTTTTTTTAGTTTTTTTAGTTGCAAGCCCAATTCATTGATCTTCTCTTTCTGTTTTATTCAAGTAAGCCTCTAAGGATATAAAATTTCCTATTACTGCTACTTTGGCTATATCCCACAAATTTTGGTATGATGTCTCATCGTTGTCATTATCTTGAGTGAAATTATTAATTGTATCTATAATTTGCTGTTTCACTCAATCATTCTTTAAGATGAGATTGTTTTGTTTCCAATTGCTTTTTGGTCTATTTACCCCTAACTTTTTGTTGAATGTAGTTTTTATTGCATCGTGGTCTGAAAAGAAATAATTTACTATTTCTGCCTTCTTGCATTTAATTTTGAGGTTTTTATGTCCTAATATATGGTCAATTTTTGTGTAGGTTCCATGAACTGCTGAGAAGAAAGTACACTCCTTTCTGTCACCATTCAGTTTTCTCCAAAGATCTATGATACCTAATTTTTTCTAATATTCTATTTAACTCTTTAATTTCTTTCTTATTTGTTTTGTGATTTGATTTGTCTAATTCTGAGAGTGCAAGGTTGAGCTCTCTTACTCTTACAGTTTTGCTGTCTATTTCTTCGTGCAACTCTCTTACCTTCTCCTTTAGGAAGTTAGATGCTATACCCCGTGTTGCATATGTTTAGTATTGTTTTTGCTTTGTTGTTTATGCTATCTTTTAGCAAGATATAGTTTCTTTCCTTATCTCTTTTGATTAGATCGATTTTTGCTTTTGCTTTATCTTTGATAAGAATGGCTACCCCTGCTTTTTTGACTTCACCTGAAGCATAACATATTTTGCTCCAGCCTTTTACCTTTACTCTGTATGTATCTCCCTGTTTTAAATGTGTTTCCTGTAAACAACATATTGTAGGGTTCTGACTTTTGATCCAGTCTGCTACCTGCCTCCTCTTTATGGGAGAGTTCATTCCATTCACATGTATGGTTAAAATTACTAATTCTGTATTTCCTGCTATCCTAATATGCTCAGATTATGCTTTTCTTTTTCTTGCCCCCCAACCCTCTTTCCCCGTTTTAAACTTATGCAACCCACTTGTATCATGATGCTCACTCTCTTTACAATCCCTCCTTTCCCTCTTTGAATCTCTTACCATTTCTTGTACCCTTCCCTTATTACTCTTTTTCTTTTCCCTTTTCCTCTCTTCCTTTTTAATGAGGTGAGAGAGGCTTTTCTGTAAAACAAGTATGTCAATTATTTTCCCTTTGAGCCAACTCTGATTTGAATAAGATTCATACAATGTTTCTCCCCCACCTCTAAATTCCCTCAGATATGATCAGTTTCTTTTGCCTCTTCTTGGGATGTAATTTCCCCCTTTTGGTCCCCTCTTTCCCCCTATTTTGACATTTTACCTTTTCCATATCTACTCCCCTTTTTTATATCAGTAAAATCAAATTATCCATTTAATCTTTTTGTATATCCACAACAGAAATACAATTCTCAATACCTTTTTTTTTTTTTTTTTGGCTTCTTTTGAGTCCTATGGTTGGAGATCAAATTTTTTGTTTAGTTCTGGTTTTTTCCTTAGAAACAAATGGAATTCATCTGTTTAATTAAATGTCCATCTTCTTCCCTAGAAGAAAATGCTCAGCTTAGCTGAGTAGTTTATTCTTGGCTGCATTCCAAATTCTTTTTGCCTTTTGGAATATCAGATTCCAGGCCCTTCGATCCTTTAATGTGGAGGCAGCCAGATCTTGGATGATCCTTATTATGGCACCTCGGTATTTGAATTCATTTTTCTGGCTGCTTGTGGTATTTTTTTCCTTTATCTGATAGTTCTGAAATTTGGCCATAATATTCCTTGGAGTTTTTATTTTAGGGTAATTTTCAGAATGTGTTCAATGAATTCTTTCAATGCATATTTTACCTTCCAATTCTATTACCTCTGGACATCAAAGAGATGATTTCCTATAAAATCATACCTAGGCTCTTTTTTTCATCATAATTTTCAGAAAGTCCAATAATACTCAGGTAATCTCTCCTAGATTGATTTTCCAGGTCTGTTGTTTTTCCAAGTAGATATTTCATGTTTTTTTTCCCCAATTTATCACTTTTTTTTTTTTTTTTCCTTGACTGATTCTTGCTGTCTCAATGTATCAATGGTTTCTATTTGTTCAGTTCTAATTTTTAATGAGTTGTTTTCTTCATTAGCTTTTTTTACTTCTTTTTTTATATGTCCAATTGAGTTTTTAAGTGAGTTGTTTTGCTCTATCTAATTTTTTTTCCATTTCACTAATTTCTTTTTTTAATGAATTATTTTCTTTTTCCAATTCACAAATCCTACTTTCTTGTGAATTTTTTGTCTTTTCCAATTCACAAATTCTACTTTCTAGTGAATTTGTTATCTTTTCCAATTCACAAACCTTACTTTCCTGAATTTTTTTTTTTTTTTTACTTTTTTCAATTCACAAATTCTGTTTCCCTGCACTTCCTAGGAATTTTTTATCTTTTCCAATTCATATTTCAGGAAGTTGTTACTTTCTTGCAAAGCTTCTCTTTCCTTTCCCCATTTTTCTTCTAACTCTCTTTTGAGACTTTTAATGGTCTCTTCTAGGAGAGTGTTATGTAAAGGAGGCCAGGTAACATTCCCCTTTGGGGTATTATCTGTAGACTATATACTATTACTCTCCTTGGGGTTGCAAACCTGCTCTTTTTCTGTATAGAACCTATCAATTGTCCTTTTGATTTTTTTACTCATTTTTAATGAGTCTGCCTTTAGGGCAAGGAGGTTACTAGCTTCCTCTGCAAAGCAGGGGAAGATGTAAACAAGCTTCCAGCATTGAGGTATGGGAGTGCTCTTTACAAAAGATCTACACCCCCTCCAACTGGAAGTGATTCAGCATTGCCCAGCTATGGAAGTGGCTACCCCTGCTGTGTAGACTAAACAGTGAAAGTGTCATTACCCGAGGTCAAAGGCTCCTGTGGGGCTGTGGATATTAGCAGCTGACCAGCGAACAGCCTTGAGCAGACTGGAAGTGTCTCTGCCCCAAAGCAAATCACACTGCAAATGTTCTATGGCCCCAGGCTTAGCCCCCCACTGTGCAGATTAGAGGCTACCTTGGGCTGTGCCCCACTACTGTGCATGTTCATCACTGCCCCAAGGAAAAGCCCCATACTGTGAGTTGGGGCTGCAAGGTTGTGCTGTGATCTGTGCTGTCACTTCTGGTTTTGGGTGTGTACAGCCTGTGAGGTTCTGGCATTTTTTTTTAGAGTGGCTTTGATTTCTCTGCAGTCTACTGTTTTGCAGAGCAATCAGTCTATGCCAGTGTTGTATCTGTAATTTTCTAACCAGAGAGACCACTCCTGCCCTGTCTGCACAATATGTTAGCCTGTAGTTCTCTCCCTGTTTGCGCTGATTTTCTCCTTGGCCCTTCAAGACAAATCTTTTCCAAAGAAATTCCAGATTATCTTCAGCTGGTGAGTTGTTGTACTTCTAGTCTTCGTGGGTTTTACCAGTCAGACCCTATTTTTGAGGCTGAATTTAATGTTGGCCATGAGGGGATCAGCAAGCTTAGAAAGTTGTGTGGCCCTTCTCCATCATCTTGGCTCCACCCCAACTATAAGGCATGTTAAAGCAAGTTCTTGAGAATTCTTTATTATCCTTGACATGCCACTGGGCCAGAGTAAGAAATGAAAATATTATATTCTGTCCTCTAGCTGTGGTGCATAAAAGGTACCAGTTATTGCAGCTCAGAAAGTAAGTGCCTTATAATAAGCTATAACTACTGTTCCCTGTTTTTTTTTTTTTTTAATAAAATCTAATGATGCAGTAGAAAGATGTTTTCAGGAATTGACACTGAGCACAACTATAACAGAAAATAAATTTTGGAAGTGATGGTAACAGTAATAGATATTAGGAGTGGGTGTTGTGACCAAGCTCAGTAAGTAGGAATTTAACGAAGTATTAATTCTATATTTGTCTCTTCTTTTCAAATGGAACTCATTATTGGAAAAGTAAGTCACCTTTATCTACTTTACATGTAGGGTAATCTTTTATGAATAAAGTCACTTCCCGCAGTAATTCATCTATTCTATAATTATCACATTGGTTTTTCTAAATTACAATTCTTATCATATGCCCCATACTTAATAAACTCAAGTGATATCATGACACTTATAGAATTAATTGAAACCTACATATTATATGACAGCTCTTCACAATCTCCAGGTAAATTTCTTCATTATTTGAGCACTTCCTACTTTTCAAGTCTACTGACACATCATTCCTCTCCATGCATTCTACACATCAGCCATATTGTTCTAACACTTCTTACACATATAATATTCCATTGTTTTGGGCCTTTATTCTGTCTATATCATATGTTCAGATTGCTCTTTCTTCTAAACTATATCTCTTAGATTACCCTAAGTTCTTTTTCATTTTCTGCTTGTGTAAAATATTTTACATGAAATACTTATTAATTCCCCTCTTCCAGGTGTTAGTACCAATATTTTGAAAACATTCAATTTACATATGTATATATAATATATACATTAATTGTTTTATTTTTGTAGTTTTACAAAATATATATTCATATTTATCAATATATTACTATTTCAATACACATTTCTTCATGAATGATGTTGGAAGAGAAAAAAAAATAGAACAAAAGGGAGAAACCACTAGAAAGAAAGAAAAAAAACACAAAAAAGTGAACATAACATGTTGATTTACATTTAATCTCCATGGTTGTTTTTTTTCCTGGATGCTGATGGTGTTCTCTATCCAAACTTTATTTGGTTTTCCTTGGATCACTGAAATACTAAGAAGAACAAAGTCTTTCATAGTTGATCATTGTACATTCTTGTTGCTACTATGTAGGATGTATTTCTGATTCTTCTTATTAAGCTGAGCATCAGCTAATTCTTTCCAGGCTTTTCTGTAATCGGCTTATTCATAAATTTTATAAAACAATAACATTCCATTGCCTTCATATACCACAACTTATTCAGCCATTCCCCAACTGATGGACATCAACTCACTTTCAAATTCTTTGACATCACAGAAATAATTGCTACAAACACTTTTGCACATTTGTGTCCTTTTCCCGCCTTCATGACTTCCTTGAGATACACACCCAGTAGTGACACTATTCAGTTTTATAGCCCTTTGAGATAGTTTGAAATTTTTCTCCAGAATGCTTGGATCATTTCACAATTCCACCAATAATGAATTAGTGTCCCAGTTTTCCCATATCCCTTCCATCATTTAACATTATCTTTTCCTGTCATCTTAACCAATCTAAGAGGTGCTATCTAAGAGTTGTTTTACTTTGTATTTATTTAATCAATAGTGACTTAGAGCATGTTTTCATATGGTTAAAGAAAACTTTAATTTCATCATCTGAAAATTGTTCATATACTTTCATCATTTATGAATTGGGGAATGACTTTTATTCTAATAAATTTGACACAGTTCTTTAAATGTCTTAGAAATGAGACCTTTATAAAAAATACTACCTGATCTAAAACTATATTATAAAGCAGTGGTCACTAAAAACATTTTGTATTGGCTAAGAAATAGACTAGTTGATCAGTGGAATAGGTTAGGTTCACAGAACAAAATGGCCAATAACTATAACAATCAAGTGTTTGACAAACCCAAAGACCCCAACTTTTGGGATAAGAATTCACTATTTGACAAAAACTGCTGGGAATATTGGAAATTAGTATGGCAGAAACTAGGCATTGACTCACACTTAACACCATACACCAAGATAATATCAAAATGGGTTCCTGATCTAGGCATAAAGAATGAGATTATGAATAAAATTACCTCTCAGACCTGTGGAGGAAGAAGGAATTTGTGACCAAAGGAGAACTAGAGATCATTATTGATCACAAAATAGAAAATTTTAATTATATCTAGTTAAAAAGCTTTTGTATAAACAAAACTAATGCAGACAAGATTAGAAGGAAAGCAATAAACTGGGAAAACAATTTTCCAGTTAAAGGTTCTGATAAAGGCCACATTTCCAAAATACATAGAGAATTGACAAATTTATAAGAAATCAAGCCATTCTCCAATTGATAAATGGCCAAAGGATATGAACAGAGAATTTTCAGATTATGAAACTGAAACTATTTCCACTCATATGAAAGAGTGTTCCAAATCACTATTGATCAGAGAACTGCAAATTAAGACAACTCTGAGATACCACCACACACCTCTCAGATTGACTAAGATGACAGGAAAAGATAATGACAAATTTTTGGAGGGTATGTGGGAAAACTGGGACACTGATACATTGTTGGTGGAGTTGTGAATATATCCAGCCATTCTAGAAAGCAATTTGGATCTATACTCAAAAAGTTATCAAAGTATGCCTTCCCTTTTAACCAGCAGTGTTACTACTGGGCTTATATCCCAAAGAGGTATTAAAGAAGGGAAAGCAACCCACATGTGCAAAACATGTTTGTGGCAGCCCTGTTTGTGGTGGCTAGAAAGTGGAAATTGAATAGATGACTAACAATTGGAGAATGGCTGAATAAATTGTGTTATATGAATCTTATGGAATATATTGTTCCATAAGAAATGACCAGCAGGATGAATACAGAGAGTCTTAGTGAGACTTACATTTACGGATGCTAAGTGAAATGAGCAAGAACCAGGAGATCATTATACACTTCAACAACAATACTATATGAGGATATAGTTTGATGAATGTGGCTTTCTTCAACAATGAGAGGATCCAAATAAGTTCCAATTGATCAATAATGAATAAAGAAACAGTTACACCAAGCTAAAGAACACTGGAAAATTAGTGTGGGCCACAAGATAACATTTCCACTCTGTTATTGTTTGCTTGCACTTTTGTTTTTCTTCTCAGGTTATTTTACCTTCTTTCTAAGTCCAATTTTTATTGTGCAGAAAACAACTATATAAATATGTATACATATATTGCATTTAACACATACTTTAACATATTTAACATGTATGGGACTACCTGCTATCTAGTGGAGGGTGGAAGGAAGAAGGGGAAAAGTTGGACCAGAAGTTTTTGAAAGGGTCAATGTTGAAAAATTACCCATTCATATATTCTGTCAATAAAAACCTATAATAAAAAAAAAAACACTACCTGTAATTCCACCCCTCCCCCAGCTTTGTACTTCCTTTTAATCTTGTTTCTGTTGGTTTTGTTTGTGCCAAACTCATTCAATTTAATGTAATCAAAGTGTCAGTTTTGCATTTTATAATGTTCTCTAGTTCTCCCTTTGTCATAAATTTTTCCATTCTCTGAAGATTTGAAAGATAAATTATCCCTTGCTCTCCTAATTTGTTTATGGCATTCTCTTTTATGTCCAAATCATATACCTATTTTGACCTTGTTTTGGTATGGAGTGTGAGATGTAGGTCTATGCTAAATTTCTGCCATATTATTTTCCTGTTTCTCTTCAAGTTTTGTCAAATACTGAGTTTTTATCCCAGAAATTGAAGTTTGGGGGTTTAATCACATACCAGATTACAATAGTCATTGATTATTGTGTCAAGTGTATCTAACTTACTCCACTGATCCACCACTGTATTTCTTAGCCCGTATCAAATTGTTTTGATAACTACTATTTTATAATAGAGTTTTAGGTTTGGTACTGCCAGGCCATAATCCTTTGTATTTTTTTTCATTAATTCCCTCAATATTCTTGACCTTTTGTTCTTCCAGATGAATTTTATTATTATTTTTTTCTAGCTTTCTAAAATAACTTTTGGCAGTTTGATTGGTGTATATATGCATGTGTTTTTATTACATCTGTGATCATCCCATTAGTATATAAGATTAAAAGTGACATGAACTATTTCATGTTTCTTCTTATGTCCTCAGACTTTAGCACAATTCCTGAAACATAACTGTTTATAATCAGTGCTCACTAATTGACTCAAGAATATCCAGTGAATAAACATGATATGATTGGTGATCTGATGATCTCTGTAATGGGAAGGAATTTGCAACAAAAGCATCAGTAAAATTTTTATTTATGTTTTATTTGTGAAATGCATTAAGTTTAAAAACATTTTCTCTTACAAACATTTGAAATAGCAAATATTGCAATATTATCTCTATTTTGGGAGCAAAATTTATGATTTTATAGTGTAGAAAGTATATGTTATAGAAATGCTCTAATTAACTCAGATTAGCAACTTAAACTTTTCTGGCTTTGGCTTGAGCAGTAAAGGATTATGATGACCATACAGTATTTGTCAGAGGCAAGACTGAAACAGTATGAAAAATCAATTTTGTGAATGTGCATTTTTAATAAATTTAAAAGCAGTTTAGAATTTTATTCTGTAGTAAAACAACATTTAGAACTGCTGATAGAAGTGCAGTGTTTTTCTTCACTTAGAATTCTAAAATATTGGAAATGTAAGGGATCTCAATTGGTTCAACTTAACAGAATTAGGAAGAAATCCTATATCATTTAAAATAAGTGGTCATTAAATTTCAACTTGTACACATTCAATGAATGAATTATTACTACCTCTTGGGGTATGTATCTTTTGGGGGGGGGCATGGTTGTCAGAACTAAACAATGAAATATGAAGTATTTTAATGAATACATAATCCTAGATGTGTGAGTATTCTTTTCACCACATTGTAAGCCATATATAGTTTCATATCTAATCTAATTCAATTTTCCAAAATGTTTTCATAGATAATGAGGTGGTACAGAGTGTAGAGTGATGATTCTGGAGTCAGGAAGGAGTTTGAATATTACATCTGTGTGACCCTGGACAAGGTGAATTAATATTCACCTTTTAATAATAATAATAATATAAATTACCTTGTATTTTGTGGAGATAAGATGTAATTATATTTAAGTAATGGTTAAAATTAAAAGTAGTATATAAATGTTATTATTTATCATCATCATCATCAAAGAAGACATCTTTTTTACAGAGGTCACTTTTGTCAATATACTAAAGATATCCTCAATCTTTTTTTAATATTTTAGCTACCAGTTTGAACCATAAATAACATTATTTATTTATCCTTATTTTCTGCTTATGTATATCCTTATGTCCCTTATTTGTTACACATAGGTGATTGTTAGAAATGTACTGTAGCTTAATTTTGTCCATCATGAAATTTTGTTCATGTATAATTCTGATTCTTGAAACATGCTATTCTAATATTCCCAACTAGTAATCAAGACCTCTAATTATATTAATGTTCTTTATGTTTGTTTTAAATATGTTCCATTCAGTTTTCACATCTTATACTCAATTCTGCTTTCTAGGATCTAGCAAAGAAAGAATATCCCCTTGTAATATGAGACAGCCCTTCAAAAATTTGGTGATAGATGCCATTTCTCTCCTTAGCCTTATCTTCCCAAGCTAAAATGTCCAAGTTCCTTTCATCAATCATTATCTAGAATTGTTTCCAGTCTCTTTGCTGTACTGGATCATCACCTCTGATATTGCTCAAGCTTGTCAACATCCTTCCTTAAAAATGACATCTTAAACTACATGCAATATATTATATGTCTTCTGACAAAGTCATAAATAAAAGCTTTGATACTTATTACCCATTTGACCTTAGGTAAGTCACTTTACCTCTTGATGCTATAATTTTCTCATTTATAATATGACTAAATGATCTCTAAGGGCTCTTCCAAGTCTAAACTCAGTGAATTATGATCATCAAGATAAAATCTGTCAAACATTGGTTAAAATCCATGTATAATATACTTTCATCATGTCAGAGCCATTGGTACAGTAAGCCCATTTTTTTAAAAAGGAAGAATTCAAGTTCAGCAGGTTTGCTCTTTATGAATCAATACTATCTTATAGCACAGTCATTTAAAAAATATTAAAAACCATTTTTAAAATAATGATATATTCTACTCCCTCTTTGATATTGGCATCAGGTTAACCCATTTTTTGAATTTGTTGAAGTGATTTTCTGTTTCAGAAATGAATGATTTTTTTTCATTCAAAGCTCTTAATATTATGATTCCTATTCATTTTTTAAATCTTTTTAGACATTATTCACATTTAAACATTTTGTAGTCTAGCCATATTGGCCTATGATGTTTCTTTAGCACACTGCTTCATCTTCCACTTCAGAGCCTTTGTAATGAATATTTCTCATTCATGGAATGCTCTCTCTCTCCTTATTTCTGCCTATTGGAATTTCTGGTTTCCATTATTTTAAGGATTATCTTCTAAAGTAGGCCTTTCTTCAGTTCTCCCACATGTTAGTTCCTTTACTTTTAAAGCTATTTTGTGTCTACACAGAAACAAACTTATATAAATGCACATCGTTGTCTATATATGTAAAGTCTTTCAAATATACACTATCTTAACTATTAAAATTTAAACTTCTCAGCAACATTGCATATTTGATTTTTATTTTTGTACTCCTAGCACTCAGTATGGTGCTTGTCACATTGTAAACACTTAATAGTTTATTGATTCCCCTTGATTCTAGAAATATTTTTGGCATTGAAAATCTTAGACTAAGAGCTGCAAGTAATCTTAAAGTTTATTAATTTAAGTTTCTCTTCTCAAGATGAGGAAAATGAAGTCTAAAAGGATGAAATGACTTGTCCAAATCATACTTTCCAAGTTTCATGTTATCTCATCAAATAAGAAACTTTGTCCTCTTTATTATGTTCTAAAGGCCTAGAAATCATTATGAATAACATCCTTGCAAATTATTGTAGGATACTCAGATGTTACTGGTCTGGGTCATTTTACAAACATTTTAGTGGTGTTAGGTATTCATTATGTCTTCACATATTTTTAATTTCTTCTCATGAAATCTTTGTTGCTGCTGCTGATGTTGTTGTTGTTGTGTGTGTATGTTTGGTTCATGCTACAACTCTGTTCTTTTCCATCTGAAAATCATGCTTCGTGAAAGAAAATGGATAAAACAGAAGTTGGGTGGTGATGATGTCATTTTTTGTAATCTGATTTCAGCTGGGCCAACCCAAAGCAAAAATATTTCCCTTCTTTGTTCTCTTAACATACAGAATTTTTTTTTTGTTAGCCTCCATATTACTGACATTTTTCTTTGAACAGGCAACTATTTTTTGCTTTATCTTTAATGCCATGTCATTTCTTTCATTTCATTTGATATATGAACTCTAGGGCCCCAGATGAACCACATTGACCCCTTTAAGGATCTTAGTCCCTCTTGTTCCATCAATAATGCCTATCATATTTATGTCTTCAAAGTTTCATTCAGCTTTCAATTAAAATACTTCAACATTTCAAAAAAATCAATTTTTTTCATGTGAGTACTCTTTTTAAGTAGACACAGAGTACATGTCTATATATATACATATAATTGAAAATGGGTGAGCTGAAGTGAAAAGATCTGAATTCAAATTTATTCTTTAATAATGATCTTTTTGTTCTTAGGTACATAAATTAATGTCTTTAGTCTTCAAGTTTCTTTGCTTTAAAATGTATGTGAGAATAAATTCTATCTAATCTTTCTCCCTATTCTAGGCCTATTACTCTTTCTTTATTTCTCTCTCATTTAAGTTTTTCAAGAGAAACTTTTATTTTTAATTTAAAATTTAAAATTCTGTATTTAACAGTGACAATTGATAAATATTTACTAAATATCTACTTGGTAGAACTAGATATACAAATAAGGGTACAAGAGTTATTACTCTCAAAGAACTTATGATCTGACGAGAGATAACATACTAATACATTTATGTAAACATATATAACACATGTGTGTGTGTATTTGTGTTTGCTAAATTGGCAAGTATCAGCAAAGGGAAAATAGTAGTATTAAGAGGGATTGGGAAAAGTTTTTTGTAAAAGGTGGAATTTGAAATAGGACTTGAATCAAATCATGAAAATCAAGAAGCAGAGATGAAGAAGGAATGTATTCCATAAGCAGTGAAAATACAAGGAAGATGGAGTGTCTTGTTAAAGAAAGCTTAAGAAGGTATTTTGAAAGGAAAGTTAAATGTAAGAAGACTTTAAGTTTGGTAGGAAGATTATGGAAGGCCATGGACACTACACTATATTATATTTCATGATCAGACATGTGCTTCATTCATGAAGGTCATTTAGACAGCAAACTACAATGTTGACTAGAGCAAGAAGTGACCTCCCCAAAGTACACCTACAAGAAAGCTATTGTGACAGCACAGATTCCTGAGTATAGGTGAAGATATAAAAGTCATCTATTTTGGCCTCTTCTTTTTCAGATGAGGTCACTAATGCCTTTACAAAAAAAACAATTGATATGTCCAATTTTATACAAGTATTTTCAGTGATTAAAGAGTTGAATTTGGGTCATATGATTCCAGTGCTAGTACAAAATTAAGAAAAAAAAAATTAAGGGGGAAGAGCCAAGATGATGGAGCTTAGACAAGCCTTTGTGTGAGCTCTTCTTCTCTCAAATCAACACCAGATCACCAGATCACACCTCTGAACTGGTTTTGGCATAACAGGACCCACAAATATTTGGAGTGGAATAAATTCCCAGCAGAAGGTATTTTGTAAGAACTTCAGAAAGGGTCTGTCTCAATCAGGCACTGTGGGGGGGGGGGGGGGGGCTGGGGTAGGGGGGGGGGAGTGTTAAGGAGGGAGTTGAAGGCCAGCAGAGTGCAGTGCAGTGCAGTGCAAGAAGACCTAGGGTGGAGAGGTTTCTTCACTCTGAGGGAGTGGAGTGGCTTTTCATAGCCAAGTAAGAGCAGCATTTAGTACTCTGTAATGGTTCAGAAGTCAGTGGATCAGCCGATTAGCTATGAGATCTCCAATGCAACTACAGAAATGAAATAATGAGACCCTGAACTACAGCATAACATGGGACTTGGCCACACCCACCCAACATGGAAAGGAAGCAAGCAATAGCCCCAGGGCAGCATGAAACTACTGTAACCTTTAGAGGAAGTTTAGGGCAATTTTCTCCTTTCCCTAAGAGTAGGCCTCAGCCTTTAAAAAATAAGCAAATAAGCAAAAAGAGCTCTGACCACAGATAGCTTTTATAGAGAGAGAGAACAGTTCTGAAAATCTGAGGATTCTAAAGTCAAAACATCTCCAGATAAAGCCTCAAAGAGTGGTATAAATTGGTCTGCAATTAAAAAAGGATCTTAATAGTGAGTTAGAACAAAAGTTGGGAGAGGAAATGAGAGCTCTGGAAATGAAAACACAGAAATTGTCTGGAGAAAATTACTCCATAAAGAATAGTTTTGGTGAAATGGAAAAAGAAAACAACTTCTTGAAGAACAGAATTTCTGAAATAGAAAAAAAAAATTGCAATGAACAAAACAACTCATTTAAAAGTTAAATTGGCCAAATACAAAAGGAGATAAAAAGCTAATTGAAGAAAATAATTCACTAAAAAATATAATTGAACAAATGGAAGCAAATGACTGAATGATGCATCAACAATGAGCCAAACAAAACCAAAAAAAAAAAAAAAAAAAAAAAAAGAATAAAATATAAGAAAATGTAAAATACCTTATTGGAAAAGCAACTGACCAAGAAAATAGATCTAGGAGAGACAGTCTAAGAATTATTGGACTCTCTGAAAACCACAAGGAAAAACAAAAAAGAACCTAGACAACATCTTCCAAGAAATCATCAAGGATAAATGCCTGGATATCCTAGAACCAGAGGGTAAAATAGACACTGAAAGAATCCACTGATCACCACCTGAAAGAGACCTCAAAATGAAAACTCCAAGGAATTTGGTAGCTGAATTACATAATTATCAGGCCAAGGAAAAAATACTGCAAGCGGCCACAAAGAAGCAATTCAAATGTTGAGGAGCCACAATCATTATTATGCAGGATCTAGCAGCTTCCACTTTAAAGGATCAAATGATCAAGAATATTATATTTCAGAGGGCAAAGGAACTTGGATTGCAGCCAAGAATCAACTATCCAGAAAAATTAAATGTTGTCTTTCAGGAGAAGAGATAGACATTCAATGAAATGGGGATTTTCATTCATTTTTTATGAAAAGACTAGAGCTTAAAAGAAATATTGATCTTTAAATACAGAAATCAAGAGAAGCATAAAAAGGAAAAAGGAAAGAAAAAAAAAGTTTTCTAAAGGTTAAAATTTTTGTATCCTTATATGGGAAGATGACATGTTTAAGTGTTGAGAATACTTACTTTGAGTGTATAGGTATAATTTAACTTTGCTATAATGATATTTTTAAAAGACACTGGTGGAAAAGGGATGGTACTGATAGAAGAGGAAAGGGGAGATAAATTGGCTTAAATTATATCACATGAAGAGGCAAAAAGACCTATTATAATTGGGCGAAAGAAGGAAGAAGGATTTGGTTCAAAAAGAGATTATCAAAGTACTTAGTTTCATATAAAAATTTTGTTTCATCCTATAGGGAAGTAGCAAGAGAATTTGAAAAGGAAAGGGGGAGGCTAATAGTATGGAGAACAGAAGGAGAAGGAGAATGGCATAAGAAAAAGGGGAAGAGCCGGAAAAGGGGAGGGAATACTGAGGGAGATGGTTGTCATAAGCAAAATAATGATAAGGAGGGAAATGGGGAAAGAGAAAAATATAACTTGGGGAAGATAAGACGGTGGGAAACAGACAGTAATTTTAACTGTGAATGTGAATGTGATGAACTCTTTCATAAAAGAGAATGCTACAATGTTGTTTAGAAGAAACACATTTAAAGCAGAATGTTACATTTGGAGTAAAGGTAAAAGGATGAAATAGAACATATTAAGCTTCAGTGGAAATAAAAACAAAAACAAACAAACAAACAAAAACCGAAATAAAACAAAACAAAACAAACAACAACAACAACAACAACAACAACAACAACAACAACAACAACAACAAAAATACGAGTAACAATGCCCACCTCAGATAAAACAAAAGCAAACATAGATCTGTGGTGTTCTCTTCTTTTAGATAATATATGATGGTTCTCTCTGGGAGCAGGTTTCTCTGGGAAGTTTTCTAGAGGCAGCCTTAGTTTAAGTTCAAAGTAATAATCACTTCAAATACAGCCAACTGATAAAATCCAAACATTTATTTTCTCCTTCCAAATCTTGTCTCTTTCCTTGGGTCTGGTTAGCTTTCTTAGAGGCCTCTCCCCCTCCTTGGTTCCAAGAGTTCTTGCAGCTCTGAACTCACTTGAGCTTTTTTTGGTTCTGAGAGCTTTCGTTGCTAATCTTTTGCCTCTAGAAGCTTCTGCTTCTAGCTCAACTCCAATTCTTGGCAATCTTCCAAACTGAACTGACTTCACTGACTCAACTCCTTTTTATGTTCTCTCAAAGGTTGACTCCTCCTCCAAGAGTGGAATTATGGGAGGTGTGAATTCACAAAGTTACAAAGCTAACTTTGTATATCTCCCATACTTGTAAACACTTGTGAATCTTCGAAACTTGTGAACTAATGTGTGTGAGCTAATGTGTGAACTCTCAAAGGTGCAAACCCAAGCACACAAGCATTGCTTCTATCAATTCCATTGAGTTATCACCTTGTTTCAAGTTCTGGCTCATAACATCTCCCTGTAGGATCAGATCAATCATACTGAACCATGCTAAATTAGATAATTATTGTCTCTATCAATTCTAATGACTTAACACTTTGTAAGGATTCCAACATAGATCTAATTAAAAGAGATAAAGAAACTACATCTTGCAAAATGGTACTATAGATATGGAAGTAATTGCAATAGTAGGCATATATTCCTCAAGTAGGATAGCATTCAAGTTCCTAGAAGAAAAGTTAAGAGAGCTATAAGAAGAAATAGCAAAAATATACTCAAGTGATCTCAACTTTGCTCTATCAGAACTAGATAAATAGAAACACAAAATAAATAAAAAAGAAGTTAAGGATGTAAATAGAATTTTAGAAAAGTTAGGTATGATATACCTTTAGAGAAAATTGAATGGAGACAAAAAGGAATGCATATTTTTCTCAGTGGTACATGGAACCTACACAAAAATTGACCATAAGCACAAAAATATCAAAATCAAATGCAGAAAGGCAGAATTATCATATGCATCTTTTCCAGATCATGATGCAAAAAAAAATGTAATAAAGAATTAGGGGAAAATAGACCAAATATTAATTGGAAACTAAATAATTTAATCCTAAAGAATGATGCGATGAAACAACAAACAGTAGACACAATCAATAATTTCATACAAGAGAATGTCAATAATGAGAAAATAACAAAATATATGGGATGCAACCAAAGCAGTCCTTGGGAAGTTTTACATCTTTAGATGCTTATTTGAATAAAATAGAAAAAGAGAAGATTGATGAATTGGGCATAAAACTAAAAAAAAAAAAAAACTTAGAAAAAAAGCAAATTAAAGCCCCCAATTAAGCACAAGATTTAAAAATCTGAAAATAAAAACAGATTATTAAAATTGAAAATAAGGGGACTGTTGAACTAATAAACACAATTAAGAGTTAATTTCATAAAACAAAATCAACAACATAGATAAACCCTTAGTTAATTTGATAAGAAAAAAAAAGGAAAGAAGAAAATCAGATCCCTTATATTAAAAATTAAACAGGTAAATTTTCCACCAATGAAGAGGCAATTAGAGTGATAATTAGGAGCTATTTTGTACAACTGGAATGCAAGTAAATCTGCTAATCTAAGTGAAATGGATGAATATCTACAAAAAGATATATTACCCAGATTAAAATAAGAGGAAATAAATTATTAAAGTAGTACCAATTTAGAAACAAATTAAACAAGCTATTAATCAAATCCCTAAGAAAAAAATCTTCAGGATCAGATGGATTTATATGTGAATTTTACCAAACATTTAAAGAAGAATTAATTCTAATGCTATGCAAACTATTTGGAAAAATAGGAAAATAAGAATCCTCCTAAATTCTTTGTATGACATAGATATGGTTATGATACCTAAATCAAGTAAGGCCAAAACAGAAAAAAAAAAATTATAGACCAATTTTTCTCATGAACATTGATGAAAAAATCTTAAATAAATTATTGGCAAAGAGATTATAGGAAGTCATCATGAGGATAAAACCCCATGACCATGTAGGATTTATAAAGGGAATGCAGGATTGATTCAATATTAGGATAATAATTATAATAATTGACTATATAATCAAACTAACAGAAATCATATGATTATCTCAATAGAGGCAGAAAAAGCATTTATAAATCCAACACCATTTGCTATTAAAATGCTAGAGAGCACAGACATAACTGGAGTTTTCCTTTAAAATTATCAATAGCACCTATTTAAAGGAAGCATCATATGTAAGGGGGATTAAGTAGAATCATAACCAATAAGATTAGGGATGAAACAAGTTTTTTCACTATCACCATTACTATTCAAAAATGCATTAGAACTATTAGATTTCTGTCAATAAAAAGTTATAATAATTAAAAAAAAGAACTATTAGATTTACCACCAAGAGAAAAAAAGAAATTAAAGGAATTGGAGTAGGTAATGAGAAAATCAAATTATCACTCTTTGCATACATGATGGTATACTTAAGAGAATCCTAGAGAATCAATTAAAAAAAAAAAAACTAGAAACAATTCACAATTTTAGCAAAATTGCATGATACAAAATACATTTACAGAAATAATCAACATTTCTATATGTTACCAATAAAGTCCAGCAGTAAGAGGCACAATGAGAAATCATATTTAAAATAACTTTAGATAATATAAAATATTTGGGAGTCTACATGACAAGGCAAAGATGGGAACTATATGAACACAATTACAAAACACTTCCCATATATATAAAGTCAGATCTAATCAACTGGAAGAATATCTAGTGCTCATGTGTAAGCTGAGATAATAAAATGAAAATGATAATTCTATCTAAATTAATTTACTTATTCAGTGTCATACCAATCAAACTCCCCAAAATATTTTATATTGCTTGAAAAGATAATAACAAAGTCCACCTGGAACATAAAAAAATCAAGAATTCAAGGGAATTAATGAAAAAAAAATGTAAATTAATGTGGCCTAGCTTTACCAGACCTAAAACTCTAATTATAAAGCAGTAGCCATCATTTTGTACTGGCTAAGAAATAGAATACCTGATCTATGGAACAGCTCAGGTCCAAAGGATACAATATTCAGTGACTATAGTGATCCTGGGTTGGATAAACTCAAAGGACCAAAACTTCTAAGATAAGAAGTCAGTATGTGATAAAAATTCCTTGGAAAGTGGAAATCAGTATGGCAGAAGCTAGGCATTCATACATATCTAACATCCTATTCCAAAATAAGATTGATATGGGGTCATGATTTAGATTTAAAGAGTGATGCTATAAGCAAATTATAAGAATAAAGGACAGTCTACTTCACAGATCTGTGAAGAAGGAAGGAAGCTGTGGTCAAAGAAGAACTGGAGTACATTATGGATTACATAATTGATAATTTTGATTATATTAAGTTAAAAATATTTTGTACAAACAAAGTCAATGCATGCAAATTTAGAAGGGAAGCAGTATACTGGTAAAAAAAATTATGTTTGTGGGTTTCATTAAAGATCTCATTTCTAAATATATAGAAAACTGACTCAAACTACAAGCCATTTTCCAGTTGATAAATAGCCAAAGGATATGAAGAGACAATTTTCAGATGAAGAAATTAAAACCATTTCTAGTCATATGAAAAAATGCTCTAAATTACTATTGATCAAAGAAATACAAATTAAGATATCTGTGAAGTACTATTACACACCTCTCATATAGGGTAAGGTTACAGGAAAAGATAATAATGAATGTTGAAGGGGATGTGGGAAAACTGGGACTCTAATACATTGCTGGTAGAGTTGTGAACTGATCCAACTATTCTGGTATAACAATAACTATGCCCAAAGGGCTATCAAACTGTCCCTATCCTTTGATCGAGCACTGTCTTTACTGATTCTGTATCCCAAAGAGATCATAAAAAGGCAAAAAGATCCCCATGTACAATATCTGTAGCAGCCTTTTTTTAGTGGCAAGGAACTGGAAACTTAATGTATGTCCATCAGTTAGACAATGTCAGAATAAGTTATGGTATATGAATATTATATAATATTATTGTCCTATAAGAAAAAAAAATCATCAAGATAATTTCTGAAAGGCCTTGAGAGACTTACATGAAATGATGCTAAGAGAAGTAAGTAGAACCAAGAGAACATTATCCACAACAATATCATGGAATGATGTTTTGTGATGGACATAGCTCTTTTCCAGAGTGAGATTATTCAGTCCAGTTCCAATGATCTTGGTCACTTTTTTGTCATATTTTTCATTTTTAATCTGATTTTTCCTGCACAGCATGATAATTACGGAAAATGTATAGAAGAATTGCACATGTTTAACATGTGTTGTATTACTTGCTGTATAGTTGAGGGGTGGGGGAAAGGAGGGAGAAAAATTTGGAGCACAAGGTTTTGCAAGGGTGAATGTTGAAAACTATCAAGGCATATGTTTTGAAAATAAAAAACTTTAAAATAAAAAAAATAAAGTTCATAATGTTTCCCTCTGATCAAGGCACATTAAAATGAAAAAAAAAGTATTTTTAAAATGAATTCAATATATCAAAATAATTATACATCTTATTTTCTCATTTGGATTCTCTCACTGTGCAAATTAAGAAATCCTCTCCTGTTCACCTCCCATATATTTACATAAAGGATAACTAAAATTTTGAGGGAAAAAATTCTTGACTTTTTTTTGTTTACCTGTAGAAGGTCTTTTTTATAATATTGTATGATAAGGAAATACTGGTCTATATTTACATTTATGTCAGAAGCTCCCACTGAGAAACTCCCTCTATCAAGGAAGTTCAGTACTTTCTAGGCAATTTATTAGAATAGGTAAAATACTAAGCATTTAAGCAAGTTCTATATTATTGCATAGCCAGTATGAGAGAAGAGAATTTTATTTTGGTCTATATTTTTCTAGACCAACACTCTAGTCCCTATGACACATTAATATATACATGTGTGTATATATATATTAGAAGCATGGTTTCATGTGTGTGTGTTTGTATCTGTAAACCATGTTGACTATACACTCACTACCTTTTAAGATGATAATATTGGAGAACCATTTTTTTCTGCATCTTCTAGCTGGCCACATTCACCTCATTGATACCAATAAATTTACTTGAAGTTTGGGGACTAGTTGTTTTAGAATATAAACCAGTTCAACAGTCATACTGCCTTGATAGAATTTATTTTCTATAATAATCCCCCACCATACAGAATGAATGTGTTATCATAAATTATTTATATTTATTGTTTACTATGTATTAGTCACTGGGTTATGTGCTAGAGATACAAAAGCAAAACATGCCAAGCTCTAAAGAAGCTTGTTTTCTCATAAAAGAGACAATGAATAGTTGGTACAAAATATCTAAAGGGTGGATACATAATGATATTAGAAGTGAAGATTCTATGTACTGATGCAAGCAGGAAAAAGACTTCCATAATCTTGGAAAAGCAAATTGGAACCAGGTTGTGAAGGGGTTTAAAACATAAATAGAAGAGTTTATCTTTCATTTTAGTGGAAATAGGGAGACTTTGATGTTCATTGAGTAAAAGAGTATGATGATCATAGTTAATTATTTGAAGATAGGTGATCAAGGGTGGAAACTTAAGACAAGAATATCAATTTGAAGATAATTGCTGTAGCAGGGGAAGGCAATGACAAAGGCTTTAATTAGATTGAAAGGCATAGAAGTAGAAAAAACAAGACAGAAATGAGATCTTGTGTAGAAATCAAATCAAGAATCTTAGCCAATTGATAATATACATTATGGAGAAAAGCAAGTTGAAGAAATTTCAAAGATGTGAACCTAGTTGACTAGAAAAATGAATGTGCCATTGACAGGAAGAGAGAAGTTGGAACAGATGTGTGTGTGTGTGTGTGTGTGTGTGTGTGTGTGTGTGTGTGTGTGTGTTTTAGAGAAGATATTTTTTTTTCCTGGATATATTTGAGATGACAGGATCTGCACAATTCTAATTGTCTTTCACACAGGTCATGGCAAGGGCTTCAAGGGCTATCTCTCTCTCTCTCTCTCTCTCTCTCTCTCTGTGTGTGTGTGTGTGTGTGTGTGTGTGTGTATGTATACACACACACACACACATATATAGGAGTAATCATAGATAGATGATAATTAAACTCATGATTGGCATAAAAGATTCTGAGAGGACAAGTATAAAACATGAACAAAAGATTGCTTAGGATGGAGTCTTGAAATATAGTTAATTTTAAGAGTCAGGATATGCAACAAAGGATTAACAGAAAAGATGTAGTCAGATAATTAGTAGGAGAACTGAGAGAGAGAGAGCAGAAAGAAAAGAAAAGAAAAAAAGAAAATAGAAATATTGGCAAGAGACAATATTCATGAGGAGAAAATTAACAATATTTATTCAATTCCATGGAAAGGTCAAAAAAAGGATGAAGACTTAGAATATATCTTCCTCCTTCCCACTGCATTAACAGTTGAATGTAACTTTGTAGACTCCTTTTAACACTTTCCTGTTCTCATACTAGAGTCTCTAATCCCATTATTTTTTCCCTACTGACAGTTTTCAGTTATAATTTAATCCTGCTTCTCTCTTCCCTTTCAATATTTTATTGTCCTTGAGGTAAATTCCATAAATCTATTTAAGTATACTCAAATATTCTGTACTTTTATGAAAGTAACTCAAAATGCCATCATTCTATAGCTACTGCCATGTCTTGTTCACTCATTTTATTTCTAAATAGTTGTATTTCACTGTCTTGACTTTTTATTTTTTTAAATACTTTCAATCTGAATTCACAGAAACTGCTCCCCAAAGGACCTAAGATTTTAACCATTGCCCAAACTGAAAGGTACTTTTTGGCATTTTTTTCTCCTCAAACATTGCCATTTGTAACACCATCTCTAAATTCAATTTTGTTTCTAATTTTGCCTTCTGCCAAATTGTTCTTATATGAGTTCTTATATGTTTTCCAGTGACGTATTCAGCATATGTTTTGGAAATACTACCCTTTTATTTATTTATTTATTTTAACATAAGTATAGGTAATTCTTGTGAGTAAGGTTAGGGACTGGATTTGAAATTGTGTTGCTTTGAGGAATTTACAGGGAAAGATGTTCTCTCTAATAATGAAGGTCAACAATTTCTCTATGGTTTACATTTTGCAAAGCTTAATGCAACATATTGTTTTTACTATTGTTATAATCATTGAAATCATTACTATTATTTCTTAGAATTCTGAGTGGCATAGTAAACTACATATATAAAGTCACAAAAATATATTTTGGCAGGATTTGAATATAGGACTTTCTAGATTCAAGGGCGTTTCTCTATTTTCCATGCCATGTTGTTTATCTTATCGGTAATTAACAATTTTGAAGTGCCCAAGAGACCATATATGGAAAAGGTCCCAGATGGAAAGTGAATTAATCCATTCTTCAATAAGAACTAACATGCTGCTTAAGTTTATTTTACAGTTTTTGCTATTCCTACATAGGTATACTATATTTCTTTTATTCCTATAATAAATATGTGCCTGACTTTTTTTTTTTTTAGTGAAAGGTCAATTTGACATTTACCATTCTTAAAATGATAGTACTTTTTATTCCCTTCACTGATTTTTAAATTTCTTTTTCTTGATGCTACTATGTTGTCTAGGTTGAAACAAGAATCTTCATGGTAATCCATAACTTTTCTTTCACTCTATTAATTTAGTAATGAGACACTGTATTTAATATTCTTTAAATTATTTAAAAGAAATTGATTCTATCTATCTATATGAGTGGGATTTTATGATACATGCAGAGATTTGTTTTCTTTACTTCATTAAATTTAGAAAATAATTTACTTTTTTTCATTACATAGATAATTGTTTAATTTCCTCAAATAGAACACACTGATGCTTTTACATTTTATATAACTTTGCATTTCATTAGTGTACTTGTGGGGAGGAAGGTCTTTTGATAATGAGTTGTTAAGTTTGTGGCAAAAAAATCATTTATTTAGAAATGCATTACAAAGAAAGGAAGGTTTCTCAATTGGTACATGGTCAAAGGATATGAACTTTTTTCTTTTTTATATACTGTTTAATTATTGTTTTTTATATATGTAAATTCATTTTTAAAATATACATTTCTTTATGAATCATATTGGGAGAGAAAAATCAGAAGAAAAGAGAAAACCATAAGAGAAAAAATAGAAGAAGAAAAAGAAAAAAATGAACATAGTATGTGTTGATTTAGATTTAGTCTTCATAGTTCTCTCTCTAGATGCACATAGCATTTTTTATCCTATGTTTATTGGGATTATCTTGGATCACTGAGCTGAAAAGAAGAAGCAAGTCCTTCATTATTGATCTTTGTACAATCTTGCTATTACTGTGTACAATGTATTCCTTGTTCTGCTGGTTTCACTCAGCATCAATTTATGTTTACCTTTCCAGGCCTTTCTAAAATCAGTTTGTTCATCATTTTCTAATAAGACAATAGTATTCTGTTACTTTCATATACCATAAATTATTCAGTCATTCCCCAATGGATGGACATCTACTCATTCTGCAATTCTTTGCCACCACAAAAAAAGTAGTTACAAATGTTGTTGCATATGTGAATTTTTTTCTCTTTATGATTTTTTTTTTGAATATAGATCAAGTAGTACTGCTGCTGGATCAAAGAGGATACACAGTTTTATATCCTTTGCACAGAGTTCCAAACTGCTTCCATGAATAGTTGTATCATTTCACAACTCTATCAAAAATGCATTAATGTCCCACTTTTTCCATATCCCTTCCAACATTGGTCATTATCTTTTCTAATTATCTTAGCTAATCTTAGAGGTGTGTAGTGCTTTCTCAGAGTTGTCTTAATTTTCATTTCTTTGATCAATAATAATTTAGAGCACCTTTTCATATGAATAGAGATGTTTTCAATTTCTTCATCTGGAAATTGTCTGTTTATATCCTTTTAACATTTATCAATTGGATAATGACTTCAATTCTTATAAATTTGGGTCTATTTTCTATATATTTTAGAAATGAGGCATTTATTAGAACCCTTGAATGTTAAAAGGTTTTCCCAGTTTAATGCTTTCTTTCTAATCTTTAGTTTTGTTTGTATAAAAAAACTTTTTTCAACTTAATATAATCAAAATAATTTATTTACTTAAACATTTTTTCATTATTTTTTCCTGTCAGCCTAGTCAATCTGAGAGGTGTGAGGTGGTACCCCAGAATTGTTTTAATTTGTATTTTTCTAATCAATGTTTATTTATAGCATTTTTCACATTACTATAGATATCTGGCTTTAATTTATCATCTGAAAATTGTCTGTTCACATCCCTTGACCATTTATCAATTGGGGAAAGAGTTGTATTCTTATAAATTTGAGTCAGTTCTTTATATATTTAAGAAATGTGTTCTTTATCAGAAATGCTGATTGTAAAATTCCCCTCCCAGTTACGAGATTCACTTTTAATTTTATTTGTGTTAGTTTTCTTTGTGCCAAAGTTTTAAATTTAACATAATCAAAGTTGTCCATTTTGTCCTTTTATAATGTTCTGTAGTTTTACTTTGGTCATAAATTCTGCCCCACCCCACTTCTCCAAAGATCTGATAAAGAATCTATCCTTTGCTTTCTTAATTTTTTATGGTATCCCCCTTTATGCTGAAATCATGTAAACATTCTAAAAAGATTTATTTTTATTACAAATTACTATATATGAAAGTGAATATAACATGAAAGTGATTTACATTAAATCTCCATAATTCTTTTTCTGGATGCAAATGGCATTTTCTTTCCAAAATCTATTGGGATTGGTTTGGATGATTGAACCACAGAGAAAATCAAGTATTTCATAGTCGATCATCACACATTCTTTCGTTCCTTGTGTACCATGAATTCCTGGGTCTATTTGTTTCACTCAACATCTATGGAAATTTTTCCAGGCTTTTCTAAAATCAGCTTCTTCATCATTTTTATAGAATAATGATATTCCATTACCTTCATATATCACAACTTATTATCAGTTCCCAAAATCATGATCATCTATTCATTTTCTAATTCTTTGTTACCACAAAAGAGCTACTGCAAATAGTTTTGCATATATGGGTCCTTTTTTCTTCTTTATGATCTTCTTGGAATATAGACCTAGTAATGGATCAAAGGGTATACACAGTTTGATAATCCTTTGATAGTTATATATTGATATTTTTTTCAGTCTGTCTTGAACTGGAAAGTGATTTCATTCCCTCAGACTCTCTTCAGAGGCTTATTTTCATGTATTTTTTTCAGGAAAACTGGGAGAGTCGAGCAGGTTCCTGGTTTTACTCTGCCATCTTGGCTCCACCCTGGAAATTCATTTTGACTTTATTTTAGTATGGAGTGTGAGATGTAGTGACTATCTATGCTGAGTTTTTGACAAATAAATTTCTAGTTTTCCTGGCAATGTTGTGAAATGGTGAGTTCTTATCACAGAATCTGGAATTTGGGGGGTTATCAAATACTCTTATTATACTCTTTGTTTATTATGTCATGTGAATCTAATCTAATCCACTGATCCACTACTCTGTTTCTTAGCCAATACCAAATGCTTTTGATTACAGCTATTTTATAATGTAGTCTAGGTCTGGGACTGGTAGGTCACCATTTTTGTGCATTTTTTTCATTAATTCCCTTGATATTCTTGTCCATTCTTCCTGATACATTTTATTATTTATTTTTCTAGCTCTATAAAATACTTTTGGCAGTTTTATTGGTATGACACTGAATAAGTACACCAATTTAGGTAGAATTGTCACTTTTATTATATTAACTCGGCCCATCCATTAGCAAATGACATTTTTAAATTGTTTAGATATGTCTTTATTTGTGTGTGAACAATATTTTTTCAAAGTAAGAAATTCAATTTATCAACAGTCATATGAAACACAGTATTATATATCTGATCCTGCAGGTAATAGAGAGCTTTTAAAGCTTATCAAAAGAAAGTAAGGTGACATGTTCAGATCTAAATTTTTGAGATATTATTTTAGGAGCTGAATAGGGAATGCTTTCAAAAAGGGAGAGAACAAACAGAAGGCCACTGAAATAGCCTAGACTTGAGCAGAGGAAAACCTATACTAGAGTGGTAATGGAATTAAAGGAAAGAAAGAAACATACTTGAAAGATGTTTTGAGAGAAGAATCTTCAGAACTTGGAAATAGCTTGGGTATGGTGGTTTGGGAGAAAAAAATGAATAGATGATGATTAAATCTACTGTGGGATATTTTGATAAATGGGATGAATGTAATTATCTTGACAGTAACAAAGAAGTTAGGAAGAGGGGAGGCTTTCAGGAGAAAGATAATAAGTTCTGTTTTAAAGTGTGCTGAATTTAAGAAATTTACTAGACCTTCACAAGTTTGAAATATATATATGTATATGACAGTTGAAGATAGAAAACTGGAGATTAGGAAACAGGTTAGTGCTAGATAAATCTTAGAAATAATTTGTTTAAAGATAACAATTGAATCTATGGGAGCTGATAATATCATAAAGTGAAATACAGAAAAGATAAGGATATATATTACAGTGTTGAAGGCAACTCATGAAATAAGTATATTTCCAGCAAAAAAAAAAAAAAAAAAAAAAAAAAAAACTGAGAAAGAATGGTCACCTTTATGGGAGGTAAATCAAAATAAAACATAATCATGAAAATCTAGATATTAGGGAGTAACAAAGAGGGTGAAGATAAAAGGCTTCAGAGGGATCAATAAAAATAAGAATTGACAAAAAGTTATACTATTTACACTTAAGATCTTATTAGTGATTTTTCATAAAAGGTAGTCAATTGAATGTTGAGGTTGTAGCTAGGATATAGAGTTAAAGAAGAGATTGGGGAAAAAGGAATTGAAGGCCTCCATTATAGATGGCTTCTTAAAATAATTTAACTACATTGTGTAAAAATATGTGCATGATATGTGACATGTGAGGAAAAATATATGTATTGATATGTGTGAGAGGATAACTAGGATAATCTTAAATGAAAATGGACTGAGTGATATGAGCAGAAACAGAAAAACAGTTCATATAAGTAAACATTATTCATTATAACAACAAAAACAATAAAGCTTTCAAATCTTAAAAACTCTAATCAGTACAATGATCAATCATCATTGTGGAGGATCAATGATGGAGCACACTGCTCAATTCCTAATAAAGAGTTAGTGCACTCAAGTTGTAAAATGAAACATAGATTGTGTACATAAGACCAATATTTTGGTCTGCAATGGCTATTTGTTACATTAATTTGGTTTTCTATGTGTTCTATTTTCCCTGTCCCATTGGGAGGTGATATTTGTGAGAAAGAAAATAAATGTTTCTTACTTTTTAAAGTTAAAAAGAAAGGAAATCAATCCATGTAGACATGATTTTAGAAGTGAAATACTTCCCACATCTAAACAAATGTACTGAATTTGGGGATTACACAGAAAGAAAGAAAGAAAGAAAGAAAGAAAGAAAGAAAGAAAGAAAGAAAGAAAGAAAGAAAGAAAGAAAGAAAGAAAGAAAGAAAGAAAGAAAGAAAGAAAGAAAGAAAGAAAGAAAGAAAGACAAACCACAGATTTCAGAGTTTGGAGTCTAATAATTGGTAACAACACACATCAGAAGCTTTAGTTGTAATTCCATATCAGGGTTGAGTAACAAAACATTTGGTAGTGCATTTTCTGCAAAATAACATCTATTGGTATAAACAATTGTTTCTTTTAGGTCATCTTAAAACAACAGGGACTTTGGTAGCAAGAACTTTCTATGCTATGTATTCACTAATAGGGATAGCTAATGAGTTAGGAATGAAATAGAAGTAAATGTGGGGGGCAGAGCCAAGATGGCAAAGAAGGAACACATGACTTTCTAAGCTCCTCTCTTACCCTCACTATTAATATTATATCCAGCCTCAAAAATAGGCTTGACTGCTACAACTCATAAAGATTAGAAGTACATCAACTCTCCAGCAGAAAATTATCTGGAATCTCACCAGAAAAGGTTTATACTCAGGCCAGGAGAAGATCAGTGTGGGCAGCAAGAGAACTAGAGGTTCCAAGCAGAACCCCAAACTGGAAGTGAGAGCGCAGATCACAGCACAAACTTGCAGCCCCAACTTGCAGTATGGGGTTTTTTCTTGGGGCAGTTGCGAACCTGCATGGCAGGAGGGCACAGTCCAGGGCAGGATCTAATCTGTACAGTGTGGGGCTCAACTTGGGGCAATATAACTTTTGCAAGGAGATTTGCTTCCAGGCAGAGACTTCTGGTCCAAACAGGGCTATTCACTGGTCAGCTGCTAATAGCCACAGTCCCACAAGGGGCTCTGGCCTGGGGCAGTGACACTTTCACTGCTTAATCTCTAACCTTAGGGCAGTCACTAAGCGACACAGAGGAATACTCCACTGGACAGTTTCATTAGTGAAATGGAAAAAAATTCCATACAGCAAAACAATTCACTTAAAAACTCAATTGGACATATGCAGAAAAAAAAAAAAACCTAATGAAGAAAATAATTCATTAAAAATCAGAACTGAACAAATAGAAACTAATGATTCATTGAGACAGCAAAAATCAGTCAAGCAAAACCAAAAAAAAAAAAAAGATAAATTGGAAGAAACCATGAAATATCTACTTGGAAAAATGACAGACCTAGAAAATAGATCTAGGAGAGATAATCTGAGGATTATTGGACTTTCTGAAAATTATGATTAAAAAAAGAGCTTAGATACTATTTTACAAGAAATCATCAAAGAGAAATATATAGAGAATTGACTCTAATCTATAAGAAATCAAATCATTCTCCAATTGATAAATGGTCAAAGGATATGAACAGACAATTCTCAGACAAAGAAATTGAAACTATTTATAGACATATGAAAATATGCTCCAAATCATTATTAATCAGAGAAAGGCAAATTAAGACAACTCTGAGATACCACTACACACCTGTCAGATTGGCTAGAATGACAGGGAAAGATAATGGGGAATATTGGAGGGGATGTGGGAAAACAGGGACACTGATACATTGTTGGTGGAACTGTGAACACATCCAGCCATTCTGGAGAGCAATTTGGAACTATGCTCAAAAAGTTATCAAACTGTGCATAACCTTTGATCCAGCAGTGTTTCTACTGGGCTTATACCCCAAAGAGATACTAAAGAAAGGAAAGGGACCTGTATGTGCCAAAATGTTTGTGGCAGCCCTGTTTGTAGTGGCTAGAAGCTGGAAAATGAAAGGATGTCCATCAATTGGAGAATGGTTGAGTAAATTGTGGTATATGAATGTTATGGAATATTATTGTTCTGTAAGGAATGACCAGCAGGATGAATACAGAGAGGACTGGCGAGACTTACATGAACTAATGCTGAGTGAAATGAGCAGAACAAGGAGATCATTATGTACCTCAACAACGATACTGTTTGAGGATATATTCTGATGGAAGTTGATCTCTTCGATAAAGAGAGCCTTAATTGATCAAAGACAGACAGAAGCAGCTACACCCAGAGAAAGAACACTGGGAAAAGAATATAAACTCCTTGCATTTTTGTTTTTCTTCCCGGGTTATTTATACCTTCTGAATTCAATTCTTCCTGTGCAACAAGAAAACTGTTCGGTTCTGCACACATATATTGTATCTAGGATATACTGCAACCCATTCAACATGTAAAGGACTGCTTGCCATCTGGGGGAAGGGGTGGAGGGAGGGAGGGGAAAAATCAGAACAGAAGTGAATGCAAAGGATAATGCTGTAAAAAATTATCCTGGCATGCGTTCTATCAATAAAAAGTTATTTAAAAAAAAAGAAATCATCAAAGAGAACTGTCCAGAAGTATTAGAATCAGAAGATAAAATAGGCATTGAAAGAATTCATCGAACACCTTTTGAAAAAGACCCTAAAATAAAAACTCCAAGAAATATTGTGGCCAAATTTCAGAACAATCAGATTAAGGAAAAAATTTTACAAGCAGGCAGAAAAAAATAATTTAAATACTGAGGTGCCACAATAAGGATCATCCAAAATCTGGCTGCCTCCATATTAAAGGATCAAAGGGCCTGGAATCTGATATTCTGAAAGGCAAAAGAACTTGGAAGGCAGCCAAGAATAAACTACTCAGCTAAACTGAGTATTTTCTTTGAGGGAAGAAAATGGACATTTAACGAAACAGATGAATTCCATTTGTTTCTCAAGAAAAAAACCTGAACTAAACAAAAAATTTGATCTGCAACCATAGAACTCAAGAGATGCAAAAAAGTTAAAAGTAACTCTTGAGAATTGTATTTGTGTTGTGGATATACAAAAAGACTACATGTATAATTGATTTTACTGATATAACATAAAAAAAGGGAAGTAGAAATGGAAAAGGGATAATGTCAGAAAGTGGGGGAGGAAGTATAAAAAGAGGAAAACTACATCCCACAAAGAGGCAAAGTAAAATGATCATATGTGAGGTAATTCAGAGAGGGGGAGGGACATTGTGTGAATCTTACTCTCATCAGAGTTGGCTCAAAGAGAAAATAATTGACATACTTGTTTTACAGAAAAGCCTCTCTCGCCTCATTAAAAAGGGAGAGAGGAAAAGGGAAAAGAAAAAGAGTAATAAGGGAAGGGTACAAGGAACGGGAAGAAATTCAAAGGGGGAGAGGGACGGATCCTAAAGAGGGTGAGCATCACGATCCAAGTGGGGTGCATAAGTATAAAACTGGGAAAAAGGGTTGGGGGGGCAAGAAAAAGAAAAGCATAATCTGGGGCTATTAGGATGGCAGGAAATACAAAATTAGTAATTTTAACATTATGTGAATGGGATGAATTCTCCCATAAAGAGGAGGCAGATAGCAAACTATCAAAAGTCAGAACCCTACAATATGTTGTTTACAGGAAACACGATTTAAGCAGGGAGATACATACAGAGTAAAGGTAAAAGGCTGAAGCAGAATCTATTATGCTTCAAGTGAAGTCAAAAAAGCAGAGGTAGCCATCCTTATCTCAAATCAAGCAAATGCAAAAAATTGAGCTAATCAAAAGAGATAAGGAAGGAAACTATATCTTGCTAAAGGGTAGCATAGACAATGAAGCAATATCAATACTAAACATATATGCACCAAGTGGTATAGCATCTAACTTCCTAAAGGAGAAGGTAAGAGAGTTGCACGAAGAAATAGATATCAAAACTGTAATAGTGGGAGATCTCAACCTTGCACCCTCAGAATTAGACAAATCAAATCACAAAACAAATAAGAAAGAAATTAAATAGGTAAATAGAATATTAGAAAAATTAGGTATGATAGATCTTTGGAGAAAACTGAATGGAGACAGAAAGGAATATACTTTCTTCTCAGCAGTTCATGAAACCTATTAAAAAATTGACCATATATTAGGACATAAAGACTTCAAAATTAAATGCAGGAAGGCAGAAATAATAAATGCTTTCTTTTCAGATCACAATGCAATAAAAAACTACATTCAACAAAAAATAGACCAAAAAGTAATTGGAAACTAAACAATCTCATCTTAAAGAATGATTAGGTGAAACAGCAAATTATAGAAACAATAATTTCACTCAAGATAATGACAACAATGACACATCATAACAAAATCTGTGGGATGCAGCCAAAGCAGTAATAATAGGCAATTTTATATCCTTAGAGGCTTACTTGAATAAAATAGAGAAAGAGAAGATCAATGAATTGTGCTTGCTCCTAAAAAACTAGAAAAAGACTAAATTAAAAACCCCCAATCAAATACTAAAATTGAAATTCTAAAATTAAAAGGAGAAATTAATAATATTGAAAGTAAAAAAAAAAAACTATTGAACTAATTAATAAAACTAAGAGTTGGTTCTATGAAAAAAACAATAAAATAGATAAGACTTTGGTAAATCCGATTAGAAAAAAAAGAGGGAGGAAAATCAAATTAGTAGTCTTAAAAATGAAAAGGGAGAACTTTCCACCAATGAAGAGGAAATTAGAGAAATAATAAGGAGTTACTTTGCCCAACTTTATGCCAATAAATTTGATGACCTAAGTGAAATAGATGTCTACCTCCAAAAATCTAGGCTTCCCAGATTAGCAGAGGAGGACGTAAATTGCTTGAATTGTCCCATTTCAGAAAAAAGAAATAGAACAAGCTATTAATCAAGTCCCTAAGAAAAAATTCCCAGGAACAGATGGATTTGCATGTTAATTCTATGAAACATTTAAAGAACAATTGGTCCCAATGCTATATAAATTATTTGATAAAATAGGGAATGAAGGAGTCCTACCAAATTCCTTTTATGACACAGACATGGTACTGATACCTAAACAGGTAGGTTGAAACAGAGAAAAAAAATTATAGACCAATCTCCACAATGTATATTGATGCTAAAATCTTAAATAAGATATTAGCAAAAAGACTACAGAAAATAATCCACAGGATAATACACTGTGATCAAGTAGGATTTATACCAGGAATGCAGGGCTGGTTCAATATTAGGAAAACTATCAATAGAATTGGCCTTATTAATAACCAAATCAACAACAACAACAAAAACAAAAAAACAAAAACAAAGACAAAAAAAAAAAAAAAAAAACCAATATATGATCATCTCAATAGATGCCAAAAAGGCATTTGATAAAATCCAACATCCATTCCTATTAAAAACACTTGAGACTATAGGAATAAATGGACTTTTCCTTAAAATAATGAGCATCATCTATTTAAAACCATCAGTAAGCATCATATATAATGGGGAAAAACTGTAACTATTCCCAATAAGATCAGGAGTAAAACAAGGTTGACCACTATCACCGTTACTATTCAATATTGTATTAGAAATGCTAGTTTTGGCAATAACAGTTGAGAAAGAGATTAAAGGAATTAGAGTAGGCAATGAGGAAACCAAATTATCACTCTTTGCTGATGATATGATGGTATCCTTAGAGAACCCCAGAGATTCTACTAAAAAGTTATTAGAAATAATCCACACCTTGAGCAAAGTTGCAGAATACAAAATAAACCCATATAAATCATCAACATTCTTATATATCACTAACAAAATCAAACAATCAGAGTTACAAAGAGAAAATCCATTTAAAGTAACTGCTGATAGTATAAAATTCTTAGGAATCTATCTGCCAAGAGAAAAATCAAAAACTTTATGAGCAAAGCTACAAAACACTTTTCACATAAATTAAGTCTGATCTAACCAATTGGAAAAATATTAAATGCTCTTGGACAGGGCGAGTAAATATAATAAAGATGACAATACTAGCTAATCTATTTGTTTAGCGCTATACCAATCAGACTTCCAAAAAAACCATTTTAATGACCTAGAAATAATAAGTTCATATGGAGAAAATAAAAGGTCAAGAATTTCAAGGGAATTAATGAAAAAAAAAATCAAATGAAGGTGGCTTAGCTGTATTAGATCTAAAATTATATTAGAGAGGAGCAGTTACCAAAATCATTTGGTATTGGCTAAGGAATAGATTAGTTGAAGAGTGGAATAGGTTAGGTTGAAAGGACAAAACAGTCAATAACTACAGCAACCTAGTGTTTGATAAACCCAAAGTCCCCAGATTTTGGGATAAGAACTTACTGTTTGACAAAACTTGCTGGGAAAATTAGAAACTACTATGGCAGAAACTAGGCATTGACCCACACTTAACACTGTATACCAAGGTAAGGTCAAAATGGGTTCATGACCTAAACATAAAGAATGAGATTATAAATAAATTAGAGGAAAAGTGGATCATTTACCTCTCATACCTGTGGAAGAGGAAGGAATTTATGACCAGAGAAGAACTAGAGATCTTTACTGATCACAAAACAGAAATTTTTGATTATCTCAAACTGAAAAGTTTTTGTACAAACATAACTAATGCAGACAATATTAGAAGGGAAGCAATAAACTGGGAAAATATTTTTATAATCAAAGGTTTTGATAAAGGCCTCATTTCCAAAATATGTAGAGAATTGACTCTAATTTATAAGAAATCAAGCCAGTCTCCAATTGATAAATGGTCAAAGGATATGAACAGACAATTCTCAGACAAAGAAATTGAAACTATTTCTAGCCATTTGAAAAGATGCTCCAAGTCATTATCAATCAGAGAAATGCAAATCAAGACAACTCTGAGATACCACTACACACCTGTCAGACTGGCTCTGACAGGAAAAGATAATGCGGAATGTTGGAGGGGATGTGGGAAAACAGGGACACTAATACATTGTTGGTGGAATTGCACATACATCCAACCATTTTGGAGAACAATTTGCAACTATGCTCAAAAAGTTATCAAACTGTGCATACCCTTTGATCCAGCAGTGCTACTACTGGGCTTATATCCCAAAGGGATCATAAAGAAGAGAAAGGGATCTGTATGTGCATGAATGTTTGTGGCAGCCCTCTTTGTAGTGGCCAGAAAATGGAAACTGAGTAGCTGCCCATCAATTGGAGAATGGCTGAATAAATTGGGGTATATGTGGTAAGAAATGACCAACAGGATGATTTCAGAAAGGCCTGGAGAGACTTACACACACTGATGCTTAGTGAAACGAGTAGGGCCAGGAGATCATTATATACTTCAACAACACTACGATATGATGACAAATTCTGATGGACCTGGCCATCCTCGGCAATGAGATGAACCAAATCAATTCAAATGGAGCAATAATGAACTGAACCAGCTATGCCCAGTGAAAGAACTCTGGGAGATGACTAACAACCATTACATTGAATTCCCAACCCCTATATTTTTGCCTGCCAGCATTTTGGATTTTCTTCACAGGCTAATTGTACAATATTTCAGAGTCTGATTCTATTTGTACAGCAAAATAATGGCTTGATCATGAATATTTATTGTGTATCTAATTTATACTTTAATATATTTAACATCTACTGGTCATCCTGCCATATAAGGGAGGGGGTGAAGGGTAGGAGGGGAAAAATTGGAACAAAAGTTTTGGCAATTGTCAATGCTGTAAAATTACCCATACATATAACTTGTAAATAAAAGGCTATTAAAAAATAAAATAAAATAAATTCATTCAAAAAAAAAAAAAAAAAAAGAAAGAAAGAAAGAAAGAAATAGAAGTAAATGCTCATGTCTGCAAGGGTCGATTTTCCAGATCATAATGTAAAAGTGAGAATGAATACCAAAAAATGGGCTGTGAGAGGATATGCTGCTAGATCACATTAACTTAATTCTAATAGACGACATTAAATGGGTAATTGCTGTTGGTGCTGATGGTTCTGCTGATACCATTTACCACAAAGTTTCCTACCATTTATAGTGTTATGATCTTGAAATAGAAAGGCAAGGGCTACTGGAATGCCAGTTCTCCAGGATTTTCTTGAGCATATGACAATTATTAGTGGTTTTGGGCAAATACCACTCAACATTTGTTCCACTCAGGAACTGCAATGTGGAAAGGGTTAATAGATACACCATATCAAGAAGTTTCATCTCAAGGGAGGGGATTTGCAAAATGTTGGTTATGGTTTAACCTGCCTGTCACATGTCACTAATTGTTTCTCTTTCAACATAAATTACTCTTTCAGCTACTCTACTTTGCTTGCTCTATTGATGACAAATGTTCATGATTTATTCTTGGTGATGGTGAGGAGATAGCTGGTAAAGAGATAAGGAAAGATTTTCCATAAAAATTGCATTATGGGCCATACAAAAGGCCCTATATATTTGTAAATTAAAACCACACTTAAAATTGAAGTTTATCTCAAGTTCCAGGGATGGAATCAAGATGGTGGAGCAAAGCCAGGAAGCAGTGTAACCTCTCCCATTTTTTTCCCTAGAATACCACATGAACACAAACCTTTCAACAGTCTGATGGAAGGAAACCACTCTCTAGCTCAAGATAGATCAGAAAAAAACTTTAAGAAAGGTTACTCTTACTTGGGTGAAAAGCTCACATACACTCTGAGAAAGTCAGTGAGAGGGTCTTAATCAAAGAAAATGAGCAGCAAAGACTCTCAGTGCTGGCTCAGTAGTGGAGCAAATCAGTGGGACAACCTTGAGTGCCAGCTCAGAAGCCAGGAAAACGGCTATTTTTTGAATAGAAAAAGCAAAGCTACCCTCTATAAGCACAAGGGGCCTCTGTGTTCACATCCAAGGCTCAAAGCTGCACAGAAAACTTGGGATAGGACCACCTTTACTTCAAGAGCAGTGTTCATCCATAAAAGTAAAAAAAAAAAAAAATTGGAAATGCCAAAAAGAAAAGGAAAGAAAATGAGCAAAAAATAGAAAAGAATCTTGATCATAGACAGCTTTAATGCTGAGAGGGCAGACCAAAACACCAACCTAGATAACAACAAAATGTTCACAGAAGAAATCTCAAAGAAAGATATGAACTGGTCTCAAGCCCAAAGAGACTTCTTATAAGTGCTCATAAAAGACTTCAAAGAGAAGTCTTCATAAGAGATGCAGAAGAAAAAAATGAGGAAAAATAATGAGAGGTATGTGTGAGAGAATAAAAAGCTTGGAAAAGGAAGGAAAAAGTTTTCTGAAGAAAAATCTCCTAAAAAAGTAGGATTAACCAAATGTAAAAAGAGACATAAAAGCTGACTAAAAAATTACACATTAAAAACTAGAATAAGGCAATTAAAATTTAATGACATTGTGAAACAGCAAGAATCAGTCCAATAAACTAAAAAAAATACAATAAAATGGCAGAAAATGTGAAATACTTAATTGAAAAACAGCTGACCTGCAAAATTGATGTAAAAGAGAACATTTGGAAATTGTTGGTCCCTCTGAAGACCATGACGAGAAGAAAAATAGACTAGATAAAATTCTTCTAAAGATTATTAAGGAAAACTGCTCCAATTTCATGAAACCTAGGGGAGTATACTCATTGAAAAAAATCCATTGAACACCTTTGGAACAAGATCTCACAAGAAAAAAAAAATGTTGTTGTGAAATTCCAGAACTACAATCTCAAGGGAAAAAAAATCCTGCAAGTTGCTAGACAAAATCAATTCAAATATGGAGGAGCAACAGTCAGAATTACCCAAGATTTGGCAGCCTTTACAATAAAATATTGGAGGATCTGGTCAACTGTATTTTAGAAGGTAAAGGATATAGGGTTACAAGCAAGAATTAAGTACTCTGCAAGATTCACCATAATCTTTCAGCGTAGGCAATGGAGTGTTAAGGACCATGCTTAGGTGAAGGGGCATGTCAATCCTAGAAGAGCCTCCATAGCTGTGAATAATAACATCTGAAGGATTTGCAAGGCAGCCTTTGCTAAGCCAGATTTTTCTTGTGGATGGGCAATGAAATAAATTGGAGGCAAAAGAGAAGAGGGCAGAGGTCAGGCAATGAAACTGCCTCTCAGGGGAGAGATCAGAAAACAGCAACTGCTTCTCAGTCTTGTATCATCAGCATCCACTCACATGAAGAGATCCATTCTACAGATCTGAGTTAGAACTTCATCAGTCACTGACAGTTGGTTCTTATATCACAACAATGGAGCTTCAAAGAAGTCAGAGATTTTCAATCATTTCTATTGAAAAAACAACAACAACAACAACAACAGAATTATGGGGGGAGCCAAGATGGCAGAGAGGACACACACTTTATTCTAATTCAACCTCAGAAATAAATAGTGCTTGACTGGCAAAATCCATGAATATTGGGATTACAACAGATTACCAGCCAAAGATAACTGGAAGATGTCAGAAAAGGTCTATGTTGATCAGGCAGGAGGAGGCCAATGTAGGCAGCGAGGCAGAAAATGGGGGGTAGTCCACGTTGAACAGATGGGGCAGTGTGTGGTCTCTACAAGTGGAGAATTTGCACAGAGGACTCTATCACAGGTTGGCTATTCTGCTTTGGTTGCAAAGCAATAGATCAGCAGAGAAATTACACAAAAGCCAAAAGTAAAGTGTACTCCAAAACAACAGAATTTAACAATACCTGGCCACACCCCTGGAGTGACTCAGCATGGAACACAGTGCAGCTGGGCAGCTATGGTCCACAGTGTGGGGCTTTGCCCAGGGCAGCCACTGTTCCGCACAAAGGGGTTTTGCCCAGGTCAGTGACACTTCTGCTGTATGGGGCATTTCCACAGCAGCATGGTCACTCTTTGCAGCCTGTTTGCAGGACAGCTATATTGTCATGGTGTATTATCCTGGGGATGATTTTCTGTAATCTTTTCACTAATATTTTATTTAAGATTTTAGCATCAATATTCATTAGGGAGATTGGTCCATAATTTTATTTCTCTTTTTTCAAGCTATCAGTAAAAACAAATTATACATACACTCTTTATGTATGTCCATAACAAAAATACAGTTCTCAAGAATTCTTTTTACCTTTTTCTGCTTCTCTTGAGTCCTACAGTTGGATTTTTTCTTTAGCTCTGGTTTTTTCATCAGAAACAAAGAGAATTCCCCTGTTTAATTAAATGTCCATCTTCTTCCCTGGAATAAAATGCTCACCTTAGCTGGGTAGTTTATTCTTGGCTGCACTCCAAGTTCTTTTGCCTTTCAGAATATCAGATTCCTGATCCTTCGATCCTTTAATGTGCAAGTAGCTAGATCCTGAGTGATCCTTATTGTGGCTCCTTGGTATTTGAGTGTGTGTGTGTGTGTGTGTGTGTGTGTGTGTGTGTGTGTGTGTGTTTTCCTGGCTGCTTATAATATTTTTCCTTAGTCTGATAGTTCTTAAAATTTAGCCACAATTTTCCTTGGAGTTTTTATTTTAAGGCCTTTTTCAGAAGGTGTCTGAATTCTTTCAATGCCTATTTTATCTTCTGATTCTGTTACATCTGGGCAGTTCTCTTTGATAATTTCCTATAAAAATAGTGTCTAGACTCTTTTTTTTTATCATAATTTTCAGAAAGTCCAATAATCCTCAGATTTTCTCTCCTAGATGTATTTTCCAGGTCTGTTGTTTTTCCAAGTAGATATGTAACATTTTTTCTATTTTTTTTTCATTTTTTTTTTTTGTTTTTCTTGACTGATTCTTGATGTCTCAATGAATCATTCATTTCTATTCAGTTCTGATTTTTAATGAGTTATTTTTCTTCATTAGCTTTCTTTTTTCGTTCTTTCCTTTCTTTCTTTCTTTCTTTCTTTTTTTAAACTTCTTTTTGTGTATGTCCAATTGAGTTTTTAAATGAGTTGTTTTGCTCCATGGAATTTTTTTTCCATTTCACTAATTTTTTTAACTGAATTATTTTCTTTTTCCAATTCATAAATTCTACTTTCTTGGGAGTTCTTTATGTTTTCCAGTTCACAAATTCTGTTTTTCTGGAAGTTCTTTACTTTTTCCAATTCACATTTTAGGAAGTTGTTTTCTTTTTCCACTTTATCAATTTTTTCTTTAAGTGACTTATATGCCTTTTCCATATTCCCCCATTTTTCTTCTAGCTCTCTTTAAGATTTTTTATAATTTCTTCTAGAGGAGCCTTGTGTGATGGGTACCAGGTTACATCCCTCTTTGGGGTTTTGTCTGGGCACTGTCTGCTATTAGTCTCCTCAGGCTTTAAAACCTGCTCTCTTTCTATATAGAAGCTATCATTGCTTAGCATGTGCTTGGCTTTTTTGCTCATTTTTTAAAGCCTTTAGGGTCTGCTTTCAGAGCAAGGAGATTACTAGCTTCCTATTCAGATCAGGGATAGATATATGGGCAGTGGCTGTCCTGCAAATGGGTTGCTAAGAGGGGCCGAGCTGTGGAGAAGCTTTGTAAAAAGCCCCACACAGCAGAAGTGACTCTACCTTGGGAAGAACCCCACTGTGTGCATCAGTGTCTGCTCTGGGACTTGAGATTGAGGAACAGAAGTGTCATTGCCCCAGGAAGAACCCCACTATGTGGCTCAGTGGCTGCCCTGGGAAGAGCTTCGCACCAGAAGTGTTTCTGCCCTGGGAAGCATAATGCTGGAAGTTCTATTGCCCCATACAGAGCGCTTACCCTCTCACACCCCACTGTGCAGATTTGTGGATTCCCTGGGCAAAAGCCCCTCACTGCAGAATGCAGCTGCTCAGCTGTGCTGTGGTCTGTGCTGAGTCACTTCCAGTGCTGGGTGAGTGTAGCCATGTCCTGTTAAATTCTGGCATTTTTTGGAGTACCCTCTACCTTTGGCCTTTTTGTAACTTCTCTGCTGATCTACTGCTTTGCAACCAAAGCCTCAGAAAGCTTCTAGTGCACTTGTTCTTTCTGGCCTTGAGAGTTCCTCCTTATATGCCCCACACTGAGTATACACCAATCATTATATCACTAGGAAACCTTTATTTGTTGTAGGATTAAATCAATGCTAAACTAGATTTAACCACTATCTTCTCAATTCCACTGACTTAGCACCTTGAAAGAATCCTAACATCTCCAGCTTTCTTTTGTTTTCAGAACATAGCTGGTCATGACCTCCCTGATTTCTCAAGGAGGTGAGAACCCCCCAAAAGAAGGTGATCATGCCTTCCCTGACTGTTCAAAAAAAGGAGTAAAAACACCATAAAAAGGAGGTGGTCACGCCTTCCCTGACATCTCAGGAAGGGAGATGAAAACACCAAAGGAAATGGAAAATCAAAGAAGATTAGTGGGTTACTGAAGGGGCTCACTTGAAAAAGGTCTACATAAATACATCAATATGGGAGATATTACATATAGTTACATAAATTACATAAGCACATAGCAATATAACATAGGCTAGTAATGATGTAACAAATAACATGAATCAACATGAAGAATTATACATGTCCATAATTTCTAGAAATAGTCCAAAAGGAATCTATTGTTCATTAGTTCGTCTGCCAGGAATCCAATAATTCCTGCAAGTTTTGAAGTCCTGCAATAGTCTCATCAACAATTTTTCATCTCAAGGAATCCAATGATCCCTGCTCATTTTCAAGTCCTGCAACAGTCTCATCTTGATTTTGGGAATCCAGTGATTCCTACAGATTTTGTTCTTATGTATTCTCCTTTGTTTTCAGGTTTTTCCTCTTTTTCTGACTCTCTCTGATAGACAAGGTGAATGCAGCTCATTGGCACCCATATGATTTCTTCTTCATCTGTAGAAATAAGTGCAAACCCTCTTCTCCAAGCAGTTAACCTCTCTGGTCCTTTCCATTCACCAGATTCTGGATCTCTCCACATCACCTGGAGATTACATTGGAGCTGTTCATTATATTGAAGCTGTTCTCACTGGACACTACCCTTCTATTGGGTTAAAAAGCCTGTATTCTCCACAGTTGTAATCCTTTTTTGTCATCTGATTTTTTTTTTTTTTTTTTTTTTTGTGATTGAACACATCAGACCCTTGAACTTCTAAAGACTCTCTGGGTGTAAACTCAGCTGCCATCATACCCTACCAGTCTTTTGTATGATATCTTGGAGCTGGGTCCTGCCTCTTATTTCCCTGGGTCAATCTACATTCTGAGGCCCAGTGGAAGTCCTTGTGGCATTTTAGACATGGAGTTTTGGGGTTTATTCTCTCACCATGTCCTCTCACTTTATCTCTTTATCTACACTGATCTCTTAGATGTCCTATTTTTTTCATACTGAAAACATCAGTAAGTTTCTTTAGAAGTCCCTTGCCAAGAGGGACCCTGTCTCCCCATGTTCATCATAGTCTGGGAATAATAAGCATTTGTGCCCACTGTGGCACAGCATCTTATGATCTCCTCTAAAGAAGCATTTTTGTGTAGTCCCCATATAATTCTTTTGCAAACCTCATTAGCATTTTCTTTAGCCAGTTATCTAACACTTATTTCTGTAGCTGCATTTTCTCCAATGGTCCTTGTGACAGGTGTTTGCAGACATCCCATAAAATCTGCAAAGGATTCATTGGGACCTTGTTCTATTTTTGTGAAGGCTTCCCCCCCAATCTTTCCTTGGAGGGAACCTCAAGCTTTTGTTGCCACAATAGCAATTTGTTCATATGCTCCTATAGGATAATTAATCTGTGCTGAATTCTCTGCATACTGACCTTTACCTGCTAGTTGGTCAAAAGTGATTTGTACATTAACTACAGTTTGCTTATTGCACTGGGCTTGAATTCTGCATAATTCACTATGCTATGAAAGCCACAACAAGTTTTGTCCAGGTTCTAAACATGCCCTTGCTATGGATTTCCAATCACTATCCAATGAAATCCAATCATGGATTTCATAAGCCAAATTATCTAGTAATATCTTAACATAAGATGATGTAACAAATAACATGAATCAACATGAAGAATTATACATGTCCATAATTTCTAGAAATAGTCCAAAAGGAATCTATTGTTCATTAGTTCGTCTGCCAGGAATCCAATAATTCCTGCAAGTTTTGAAGTCCTGCAATAGTCTCATCAACAATTTTTCATCTCAAGGAATCCAATGATCCCTGCTCATTTTCAAGTCCTGCAACAGTCTCATCTTGATTTTGGGAATCCAGTGATTCCTACAGATTTTGTTCTTATGTATTCTCCTTTGTTTTCAGGTTTTTCCTCTTTTTCTGACTCTCTCTGATAGACAAGGTGAATGCAGCTCATTGGCACCCATATGATTTCTTCTTCATCTGTAGAAATAAGTGCAAACCCTCTTCTCCAAGCAGTTAACCTCTCTGGTCCTTTCCATTCACCAGATTCTGGATCTCTCCACATCACCTGGAGATTACATTGGAGCTGTTCATTATATTGAAGCTGTTCTCACTGGACACTACCCTTCTATTGGGTTAAAAAGCCTGTATTCTCCACAGTTGTAATCCTTTTTTGTCATCTGATTTTTTTTTTTTTGTGATTGAACACATCAGACCCTTGAACTTCTAAAGACTCTCTGGGTGTAAACTCAGCTGCCATCATACCCTACCAGTCTTTTGTATGATATCTTGGAGCTGGGTCCTGCCTCTTATTTCCCTGGGTCAATCTACATTCTGAGGCCCAGTGGAAGTCCTTGTGGCATTTTAGACATGGAGTTTTGGGGTTTATTCTCTCACCATGTCCTCTCACTTTATCTCTTTATCTACACTGATCTCTTAGATGTCCTATTTTTTTCATACTGAAAACATCAGTAAGTTTCTTTAGAAGTCCCTTGCCAAGAGGGACCCTGTCTCCCCATGTTCATCATAGTCTGGGAATAATAAGCATTTGTGCCCACTGTGGCACAGCATCTTATGATCTCCTCTAAAGAAGCATTTTTGTGTAGTCCCCATATAATTCTTTTGCAAACCTCATTAGCATTTTCTTTAGCCAGTTATCTAACACTTATTTCTGTAGCTGCATTTTCTCCAATGGTCCTTGTGACAGGTGTTTGCAGACATCCCATAAAATCTGCAAAGGATTCATTGGGACCTTGTTCTTTTTTTGTGAAGGCTTCCCCCCCAATCTTTCCTTGGAGGGAACCTCAAGCTTTTGTTGCCACAATAGCAATTTGTTCATATGCTCCTATAGGATAATTAATCTGTGCTGAATTCTCTGCATACTGACCTTTACCTGCTAGTTGGTCAAAAGTGATTTGTACATTAACTACAGTTTGCTTATTGCACTGGGCTTGAATTCTGCATAATTCACTATGCTATGAAAGCCACAACAAGTTTTGTCCAGGTTCTAAACATGCCCTTGCTATGGATTTCCAATCACTATCCAATGAAATCCAATCATGGATTTCATAAGCCAAATTATCTAGTAATATCTTAACATAAGATGATGTAACCCCATAAAGAGTGCAATCTTTTTTCAAATCTTTATTTTTTCCAAATCAAAAGGAGTGTATCTTCTCCTTTTTTGACCTGAAGAGTCACACTCTTCAATCACAGGATATGCATTTATTTTTAAATCAGATGTATCTTGTCCTTCTCTCTTAGCCTTAAGGGTAGCATCTAAATTCTTAAAAGAGAAACTAAGAGAGCTGCAAGAAGAAATAGACAGTAAAATTATAATAGTGGGAGATCTTAACCTTGCACTCTCAGAATTAGATAAATCAAACCACAAAATAAATAAGAAAGAAGTCAAAGAGGTAAATAGAATACTAGAAAAGTTAGATATGATAGATCTCTGGAGAAAATGTAATGGAGACAGAAAGGAATACACTTTCTTTTCAGCAGTTCATGGAACCTATACAAAAATTGACCATATATTAGGACATAAAAACCTCAAACTCAAATGCAGTAAGGCAGAAATAGTAAATGCATCCTTTTCAGACCACGATGCAATGAAAATTACATTCAACAAAAAATCAGGGGGAAGTAGACCAAAAAAATAATTGGAAACTAAATAATCTCATACTAAAGAATGATTGGGTAAAACAGCAAATCATAGACATAATTAATAACTTCACCCAAAAAAATGATAATAATGAGACATCATACCAAAATGTATGGGATGCAGCCAAAGTGGTAATAAGGGGAAATTTCATATCTCTAGAGGACTATTTGTATAAAATAGAGAAAGAGAAGGTCAATGAATTGGGTTTGCAACTAAAAATGCTAGAAAAGGAACAAATTAAAACCCCCCCGTGAAACACTAAACTTGAAATTCTAAAAATAAAAGGTGAGAAAAAGTCTGAGGACCCCTGTGAGATACACATAACACAATAATCAAGACCTATAGCAAACCAGTATGTGATAAACCCCCAAACTCCAGCTTCTGTAATAAGAAGTCTGTATTTGACAAAAATTGCTGGGAAAACTGGAAAATAGTATATTCAAAATATGAAATAGTTCTACTTCTCAAACTCCATACAAAAAAAAAGGTCAAAATGGGTACATGTTTTGGACATCAAAGATGGTACCCTAAACAAATTAGGAGAATAAGGGATAATTTTCTTTTCAGATCTTTGGAGAAGCTAGGAATTATGACCAAAGAAGAATTTTGGAACATTATGAAAGGCAAAACAGACAATTTTGATTACATCAAATTAAAAAGGTTTTGCAGCAGCAAAACCAACAGAAATGAGATTATAAGGAAAGTACAAAGCTATGAAAAATCTTTATAGCAACTGTTTATGATAAACATTTCATTTCTAAAATATATAAAGAACTGTCAAATTTATAAGGATACAAGTCATCCCCCTATTGATGGTCAGAGGACAGGAACAGCCAATTTTCAGATAAATAAATTAAAGCCATATATAGTTATATGAAAAAAAAATGCTCTAAGTCTCTTCTGATTAGAGAAATTAAAAAACAAAAAACAAACAAACTCTGAGGTACCATCTCATACCTCTCAGATAAGCTAAGATGACAGGCAAAGATAATGCTAAATGGTAGAATACATGTGGGAACAATAACTAGTGCATTATTGGCGGAGTCGTCAAATAATCCAACTATTCTGAAGAGCAATCTGGAACTATGCTCAAAGGCCTAACTGTGTGTACCCTTTGACCCTGTAGTGCCATTACAGGATGTGTATCCCCAAAAAGGACTCACATGTTTGTAGTAGCTCTTTTTGCAGTAGCAACTAATTATAAAATGAATAGATAACCATCAGTTTGAGGATACCTGAACAACATGTGGTATCTGAAAGCAATGGAATATTATTGTTTTGTTTAAAAAAAAAAAAAAAAAAAAAAAAAAAAGATGAGCAATCTGATTTTAGAAAGGCCTAAAAAGGTTTACATAAACTGATGGTCAGTGATACAAATAGAGCTAGGAATACACATTAACAGCAAGAATATAAGATGATAAAGTATAAAAGACTTGGTTATTCTCTGTAATTCAGTAATCCAAAGCAGTCCTAAGAGACTTTGGGCAGGAAATCCCATCTAATTCCAGAAAAAGAATTAACGAGACTGAATATGAATCAACAAATACTTTTTTTTTTCTTTTTTTTTTTTTTTAATCTCTCATGGTTTTTTCCCTTTTTCTCTGATCTCTACCAACATGATTCATAAAGTAATGTGTATTAAAAATAAATAAGTTTACTAGTTTATTTCAAACAATTTGCACAAAAATAAGATTTCCATACCAATTATATTTTTTAATGTTATTCATTAGAAGAAACAATTTATAGCAGAATAGATAATAGAGAATAGAGAAGAATATAGCATATAGAAAAACATATTACCTATGTACTTATGTATATATATTTATATAATATGATATTACATTAGATATAGACAGACATTTTAAGTATAAATAGATACAGATAAACAGACACATACATATGCATACACATCCACACACACTTATCTTTCTATCTATCTATATCTATCTATCTATCTATCTATTTATATAAAAGCAGAGTTCAAATATAAGAAGTTTTCTTTATTGATCATAAAATTTTACCCAAATGTATTTTCATGATTCTAATTATGAAATATAAGGATGGCATGAACTGTGTTGTTCTAAAAGCACTAATGTAATGAAATTCACAGTGTCATAAACTGATGTAAAAAAAAAAAGGGTTGTTCTTGGTCAAGAATTATGATGAGTATCTTTATTGGAAGGGTAGATTAAGGCAAATGGAAGAATTTTATTTTTAAAGAAATAGTACAATTTAAGGTATTTAAAATTCAAGAAGAGTGTCTCCATTTAGTAAGACATGTGCATCGTCAATAAATTAGACCATAAGCTTACAATACAATGTAATGATTTGCTATCTACCATGATTCTACCAATTAACTACTACAAAGTGAGCTATTATCTTTTCAGATTCAGTTAAGTCCACTTAAGAAGATGTACATTTGATTTTTTTTTTCTTATTAGAACCATGCATTGACATAGGAAAATGTCAAATTTTAAAAAGATAAAATTCATTGGATTGGGGAACTGATCATTCATCTTAATTATTTCTGACATTTCCAACATTATGTTGTCACTTCCCCAAGATAAAAGAAACAAATGGGCTGGCTACTTCAAAAAATATTGAGAGTGACTAGCTATTACCATATTCTGAAAAAAGTTAATAGCTGCATTTTATCTTCAAAAAAAAAAAAAAGAAAGAATAATAGATACACAAATCCAGTTGCAAGAAGCATTATGTCATTTTATTAGGTAACTGTAGCTAATAGAAATATTATTTTTCATTAAAAGAAGTAGGGAATAGGTTATAAGCCAGATGTGTAAGCCATGAAGAGTTAGAATCAGAAATTAGTAGAAATACTAGAATAACTTGATATCTTTTATAAATAATTTGCCCATGTATTCTAAAAAGCAGCATTAATTTCTCTGACTTGAGCAAGAGAATTTCTATCAAGAGGAAATTATCCTATGAAGAAACAGCAATTTCACTTGCTAGATGATGGTCATAAATATACTTTCTTGATTGCAGTGATGGCATGATTTGGGAGAAGCAAGGAAAGGCAACATAGCAAACAATAAATTAGTAATTGATTCTTGGTTCGTAAGTATTCAATGTTTTCATAGGTGAATTGCATCTATTTAATCTGTAGATGACCCTATATTTGGGCAAAATAATTATGGAAATGTGGTTATTAAGAGTTTACAAAAAAGAATCAAAACTTAAAGTGATTTCTGATAAACTGGAGAAGTAAGAAACAAAGAATAATATGATCAATAAAAGTATCTGTGGGTTAATCTCTCTAAAGAAGAAAAATAAACTTTTGAAATAAATATTAGGAGCCTAGTTATTTTTAAGTATTAAAAGAAAATAATGACATCTAGGACCCCCAATAACTAAGAAACTAATTAATCAGAAGTCTAAAAATTAATCAGGATGAGAGGAGATATGAATAGAACTTAGCATTTCAATGATGTAGGGAAATCACAAGTGTGGATATCACCTCTGAAAATATCAGTGGGAGCCTTCTCTGTGGGGACATTAATTCAAGCCTTCTCCTTAAGGTCATATGTATAACTTGTATACAATACTGCATCTAACAAGATTTTGTATGTAAATGAAGTAGAAGCAGAAGATATTTTTGATTCACATCTTATCTTCCTGTTCACTGAGAGAATTTTGTCAACTGTCTGCTACTTTTTCTACTCTATCACTTGGAACAGAACTTTCCATATTTTTTTTTTCATTTTTAGTAGAATTTCAGACATGTTTTATCTAATGTAAAGAGTTGTTATTATAAAGAATTTTATTTCACAAATATCATAAAAATCTATACATTTCAAAATATGTAAAGAATGAAATAAGCAAGGCCAAGAAAACTATTGATAGAATTAAAGCAATACCATAAAATATTGCATGACTGTAAAAGATTTATGATGCAGCATATTATACCACTTAAATGAAATTTGTATACATATACTTTTAAACATAATAAACAAAGTAATTTATTTTGCTTAACAATGCCTATATTTTTGAGAAACTTTTTTTTTTCTTTTCCTCCCTCTCCATAGGCTAGAGCCTCAGGAGACAAAGTGCACTGATTGCTTAATTAAAAAAAAAATACCCTGAAGAAAAGAAATTGTTGTTAAATCATTCAGTTCTTTCCAACTCTCTATGCCACTACAAACAGTAAGATCCCTACTCTGGTCTTCAAGACCAGCAAAGATACTGAAGTGGTTTGCCATTTCTTATTCTATTATTATAGAATTCTCTATATAGGTAGAATGTAATAATATTCTCTTATTATAGAATAAGAAAGAAGGGCAAGTTAATAATATTGTTCAAGCAGTGGATGGCTCCTTTACATCTTAGTGAGCAATTAGATATTCTATTTTAAAAGTGGAAAAAAAGAAAACAAATTTGGAAACAATGAAGTTAATTTTTAATGAAAGGAAAAATTATATGACCATACATATTTTGAAGTATTGGAATAAATATTTGTATATATATCATTTAATTACACTGCCCACCCCCTGATTATTTTGAGGTGAATCTTTATTGAATAATCAATCCAAGAGAATAATTTTATTCATCAAAAAATAAAGAATTCACTAAAAAAATAAACTTTATTTTAAAATATAAACTCTAAAAAGAGACAAAACATGCCAATTTTATAGATAATACTGGATGCCTTATCATACCTGAATCAAGCTGCTTCTTTTCCTTGAATTGGAATGTTTTACTTTTGCTTCTCAAAATGGGATGGGGAAATTTCTGTAGGATAAAACTCTCCCTTAAAGGCAGTTCAGCATTCTTTGTAATATATAAGGTTAGAGAATCACTTAGATCATTACACTCGTGCTGCCTCTTTAAAGTCACTGGTATATCGAAGGACTCATTTCATCTGTTTCTTCAAGTACATTAGTAGAACTAAAACCCACATCATTTCATTCTCTGCTTTTTCTATATGGCAGGTTCAACTTTTAGGCTATGTAGAATGAATATGTTTTGTTAGTTTGACTAAAAAGTTTAATTAAATATATCCTGTGATAGTTTATTTTTTTTTCTATGTATGAACAAATAACTTAAAGTAGTGGACAAAGTTACAGACTGAGGACCTTAATTCTGCCACTACATTAATTCCTTGAGCAAGTCACTTAACTACCCAAGATCATTTGTTCATCTTTGAAAATTGTAGACTAGATGATTTCTAAAGCTAGAAAAGATAGACAATACATAAATCAAGGAATAGAGTGCTATGCCTGGATTCAGGAAGATATGAGGTTCAGTTCAACATGACATTTTGATCAATCTGTTTAATCTTTCTTAATCTAAGTTTCCTCATCTGTAAAATGGGACTAATAATAATACTGACTTTTCAGGGTTGTTATAAGTATCAAACAAACAAACAAACCAACACTTTTGAGAATCTTACAATATTGTATAAGCATTATTATTATTATTATTATTATTATTATTAATCTTGAGAGCAGAGGAATAAGTATAACTCGATACCTCAATAGTCCTAAGAACTTAAAATATTTTATTCTAACTCCACAAGGATAATAAAAAAATGACTGCTGCTCACATTTATGTAGTAATTGACAATTCCTAAAGATTAATTCAAATATCATCTACCCCATTCTTTTTAAGTGAATACTGAAATTCAGAGGTTGAATGGCTTGTAAAAAATCAGGAAATTAGACTTCAGATATGATCTCAAGTAAACAGTAAAAGAAACAAAGGAATTAGATCAAATCCCATTTTGGACTTATATTTGAGAATGTCATGTAATTTCCTTGAATCTTATCTGTAAAATCATATAACTCATAAATATGTTCACACTGATAAATTGGTGACTTATTTCTTGAGCTCTGTTTCTCATGGGGATGGGAATATAGTTAGAAAGAGGCAGAGATTGATGTGATGGGCAGGTTTTCTTTTTGTCAAATAAAAATAGAAGAAAGGGTGAATGAAGAGTTTCCGAAACAAATCCATAGCTTTCCAGATTATGATACAATTTTGATCATAGTCAATAGTAACATGTTAAGTGGATTCTCCTTCTTCCATGCATGGACCCTTAAATTTCTGCTGATTGACACTTTCAACAAACCTCATTCTGGAATCATTTTATGTTTATTTTTTTCTTTATATCACAATAATGGTAGATGGTCACTGAAATATGTTACATTTATGAAATTCTGATAATCCGTGTTTCCATAATTTCTCATTCTTTTTTGTCTTTTGCCTTTAAGTGTTATGTTCTAAGACAATTGATATCAATGATTTATTCACCATTACTTTAGGATCTTTAACCTCTTTGATCTTTTGCCATTCCCTAAAAATTGTGGTTATTCTTATCATCTGAATTTTCTGTCACTTTTTAGTAGCTAAAAGTTGTGTCAGAAAGTCATAAAAATACCATCTGTGGTCTGGTATAAATTAGTGCAATCGAAATTAATCTGCAACTTCACTGCTGTTGGAAAATTATCTTATTCAATTCTGTGTTAGAATTTGTAGTTAACTTTGCTTCTTCACCAAGCTTAATGTATTCATTGCTGTCTTCTTTCTAGAATTATTTTCTCCTATGAATTACTATTTATTTCTGCCTCTACTAGTTTTTCTGTATTATACATTCTCTGTTTTGTACCTAGTTTAATGGAGTTGCATAGACATTATTTTCTTTCCCTTTCCCTTTTTTAATTATATTCAGAATATGTCAGAAAAATACATTTCCCCCAACATGTTTACATGTTCTCCAATTCTGTCCAAAAGTCTGTCATCCCACAAAAAAAAAAGAAAGAACCAAAATGAACCAAACAAAATCAACTAAAACAAAAAAAAAAAATAATAATAATTTAGACATCCAAATGCAGTTAGACTTTATCTTCTTAACTATCTATACATTTTAGAAAATTGTCTTTCTTTTCCAAAATATTTTTCCCTATTGGTAAAAAAAAAAAAAAAATTCAACCTATAGCTCTAAAGTCTTTAGTTTCTTTTCTAGGATTTCCTAAATTCAGAAATGCTTTTTGAATTCCTTCCACTATTGTTATCTATATCTATATGAAGTAGAAGATAGGAAACATCATATTACTTGATAAGCCTTGAAAGGTTCTCACAAATTCTATGAATCTTGATTTTTATTCCAATGACCTTTCCTAAACATTCTTTTTCCTAATATAACCATAGGCTCTCATTCTCTTTTTAAGAGCATAATGTTTATTTTCTCTTGGAGAGTTCAGTTCTGTGGTGTTCTTCTTTAATATAATATAATGGTTTTCTCTGGGAGCAAGTTTCTTGTGGAAGTTTTCTGGAGGCAGCCTTAATTTCAGTTTCAAATAATAATCACCCCAAATGCAGCCAGGTGTTAAAAGTTCAGATCTTTTATTGCTTCCTCCAAAATAGCCTGGTTAGTTTTTCTTACAGGTTTATCTTTCTGCTTGGTTTCAAGAGCTCTTGCAGTTGTCCTTTGCCTCTGCTTTCTTCAGCCTCCAGCCAGCACAAAGGTGGAAAATGGAATGAATCTCTTGTCTCCTTGCCTGGAGCTGGGCAGCTTTCTGGAGAGCCTCTCAGACCAGCCCTGGTCTCAATGGGGGAAGTACAGGAGGCCAGCCACTACAGTGAAAGTTGGAATGAATCTGACTCCACTTCTGAGAGTGGGCTTATGGGCTTCCTCCTAGAGTGCTCCTGGCTCTCAATCTCTCAGAGTTCTCTGTGGCCCTAAGAGCTTCTTGCTTATATGAGCTCTCTAAAGGTGTGAACACAAGTATTGTTTCTATCAGTTCTACTTAGTACCTTGTTTCAATTTCTGACCCATAACATCTCCTCATAGGATCAGATTAATCATACTGAACCATGCTAAATTAGATAATTATTGTCTCTATCAACTCTAATGACTTAACACTTTGTAAGGATTCCAACATCTCCTCTTTTCTTTTGATTTAGAACATAGGTGGTCATGACCTCCCTGACTTCTCAAGGAGGTAAAAACCCCCCAAAAGAAGGTGATCATGCCTTCCCTGAATGTTCAAAAAAGAAGTGAAAACACCATAAAAAGAAGGTGGTCACATGCTCCCTGACATCTCAGGAAGGGAGATGAAAACACTAAAGGAAATAGAAAATCAAATCAGATTAGTGGGTTTCTAAAGGGGATCACTTGAAACAGGTATGAAACAAGGTGTACATAAACCCATCAATATGGGAGGCATTACACATAATTACATAAGCACATAGCAATATAACATACGATAGTAGTGATGTAACAAATAACATGAATAAACATGAGAATTTACATATGTCCATAAGTCCTAGAAATAGTCCAAAAGGAATCCATTGTTCATTAGTTCATGTGCCAGGAATCCAATAGTTCCTGTAAGCTCTGAAGTACTGCAATAGTCTCATCAACAATTTTTCATCTCAAGGAATCCAATGATTCCTGCTGATTTTTAAGAACTGAAAGCTGAAGATTTTAAAGTTCTTTTAACAGTCTCATTGTCAGCTATGCTCTTTCAGTGTCAGATGTTTCTTAAATCTTCTCCTTTGTTTTGAGGTTTTTCTCTTTTTCTGTTTCTCTCTGATGGACAAGGCAAATACAGCTTGTTGACACCCATCTGATTCCTTTTCCATCTGTAGAGATACAAGCAAACCCTCTTCCCCAGGCAGTTAACCTATCTAATTCCTTTCTATTTTCCACTTTGGGGATTTCTCCTCATCATCTGGCAATTACATTGGAGCTGTTTGCACTGGACACTGTTCTTTTGTGTTAAAAAGCCTGTATTCTCCCCAACTGTAATCCTGATTGTTTTTCTGTTGGTTAATCACATCAGAGCCCTGAACTTCTAAAGACTCTCTGGATGTAACCTAAGCTGCTATCATGCCCCACCTGTCTTTTGATTGATACCTTGGAGCTGGGCTCTGCCTCTCATTTCTCTGGGTCAATCTGCATTCAGAGGCCCAGTGAAAGCCTTGGTTACATTTTGGACATGGGGTTTGGGGTTTTATTCTCTCACCCTGTCCTTTTACTCTATCTCTGTATCTACATTGAGCTCTCAAATGTCCAACTTTCCCACATTGAAAATATCAACGAGTTTCTTTAGAATTCCTTTGCCAAGAAGGGCCCTGTCTTTCCATGTTCATCATAGTCTGGGCATAATAAACATTTGTGCCCACTGTGGCACAGTGTCTTATGATCCCCTCTAAAGGAGCATCTTTGTGTATTCCCCATATAATTCTTTTGCAAACCTCATTGGCATTTTCCTTAGCCAGATGTCTGGTCATTATTTCTGTGGCAGCATTATCACCAGTGGTTCTTATTGCAGCTGTTTGCAAACATCCCACAAAATCTGCAAGAGGTTCATTGGGACCTTGCTCTATTTTTGTGAAAGCTTTACTTCCATCTTTCTGTCCAGCAAGAGAACTCCAAGCTTTATTGCAGCCTTAGAAATTTGCTCATACACTGGTATGGGATAATAAATCTGTTTTGAATTATCTGCATACTGACCTTCACCAGCTAGTTGATCAAAAGTGATTTGTCCAATAGCTCCTGTTTGCCTATTGCGTTGGGCTTCAATCCTACATAATTCATGAAACTCCAAAAGCCATAACAAATTTTGTCCATGTTCTAAACATGTCTTAGATATGGATTTCCAGTCATTTGGGGTTAGGATTTCATAAGACAAATTATCTAGTAACATCTTCACATAAGATGATGTAGTCCCATAAAGAGTGAAATCTTTTTCAAATCTTTAATTTTTTCCAAATTAAAAGGAGTGTATTTTCTCTCTTTTTGACCTGAAGAGACAAGCTTTTCAATCACAGGATATGCATTCATAAAATCAGATATATCTTCTCCTTCATTTTTTGCCTTAATTAATGCTTTTTCTGATCTTGTCATATTCTACTTCACAGGAGATTCAGATTGTGTTTTTGCCTCTCTCCCCCTTCTTCCTCCACCCATGAAGGGTTAATTGAGCAGGGAGGGTCATGAGATATGGAATGATCTAATTTCTCCTGCTGTGAAGTATCACACTCAGAATTGTACTTAACTCCATTCTTATCTGATTCTTCCTGCTTTTCACCTAGTTTAATTAGCACTTCCCCTTCTTGCTGTTTCTTCTTTTTCCTTATTTTAACACTTATAAAATTTCCTAATGCCAGTTGTATTAAATTGTATGTATTAAGTATGTCTTTGGAAATTGAGTGAGGTCCATTTTTATTATAGAATTGGCAAAGATCCTCTCCTACTAATTTCCACTTCTCTAGATCTAATTCTTTCTCCATAGAGAAATAAGGACATATGTGCTTTACAATTTCTAAAATTTCAGTGATCTGCTGTAAAATTATAATCAAATCTTGGCTTTCCATAACTTTGACAATGTTCTCTAAACATTTTCCTTGAACAAAAACAGAAGGCTGTTTTCTAAATATCTGTCCCATCTTAGCTGAAATTCTACTTTAACTATTTTAACAAAATTTCTTTGTTGTACTTACCCTAATTTCTGGGTTGAGGAGACTTTTCCACTGGAATCCACTGAGGGACCTGTCATTGGCTATTCAGGCACCAAAATGTGGTGTTCTCTTCTTTTTTATAATATAAAGTTTCTCTCTGGGAGCAGGTTTCATAGGGATGTTTTGTAGAAGCAGCCTTAGTTTCAGTTAAAAGTAATAATCACCTCAAAATACAGCCAGGTGATAAAAGTTCAGATCTTTTATTGCTTCCTTCAAAATAGGCCAGTTAGTTTTCTTGGTGACCTATCTCTCTGCTTGCTTCCAAGAACCCTTGCCATTAGTACTTTGCCTCTGCTCCCTTCAGCCTCCAGCCAGCACCAAGGTGGAAGACAGAATGAATCTGTCTTGCCTCTGAAAGAAGGCTTCTGCTTGAACTGACTTGACTGGCTCACTGAAACTCTATTTATGCTCCTTCTCTGAGAATGGGATTGTGGGATCCAAGAGTGGGATTATGGGTTTCCTCCCAGAGTGTTCTCTGGCCCTAAAAGCTTCTTGATATGGGCTCTCTAAGGGTGTGTACAAAAGCATTGTTTCTATCAGTTTTACTTAGTACCTTGTTTCAAGTTCTGGCCCATAACATCTCCTTGTAGGATCAGATTCATCATACTGAACCATGCTAAATAAGATAATTATTGTCTCTATCAACTCTAATGACAACACTTTTTAAGGATTCCAACACAGTTCCCTTTTCTTCTAAGAAGAACATCAGATATATTACATGGATGTATTTGTTCGCTACTCCATTTTAACATCTAACTTCTTTTTTTTTTAATTTAATTTTATTTAATAATAACTTTATATTGACAGAATCCATGCCAGGGCAATTTTTTACAACATTATCCCTTGCACTCGCTTATGTTTCGATTTTTCCCCTCCCTCCCTCCCCAAGATGGCAAGCAGTCCTATATATGTTAGATATGTTGCAGTATATCCTAGATACAATATATGTTTGCAGAACCGAACAGTTCTCTTGTTGCACTTGTTGTTGTTGGAGAATTGGATTCAGAAGGTAAAAATAACTTGGGAAGAAAATCAAAAATGCAAATAGTTCATATTCGTTTCCCAGTGTTCTTTCTTTGGATGTAGCTGTTTCTGTCCATCTTTTATCCGCTGAAACTCAGTTAGGTCTCTTTGTCAAAGAAATCCACTTCCATCAGAATACATCCTCATACAGTATCGTTGTCGAAGTGTATAATGATCTCCTGGTTCTGCTCATTTCACTTAGCATCAGTTCATGTAAGTCTCTCCAAGCCTCTCTGTATTCATCCTGCTGGTCATTCCTTACAGAACAATAATATTCCATAACATTCATATACCACAATTTACCCAGCCATTCTCCAATTGATGGGCATCCATTCATTTTCCAGTTTCTAGCCACTACAAACAGGGCTGCCACAAACATTTTGGCACATACAGGTCCCTTTCCCGTTTTTAGTATCTCTTTGGGATATAAGCCCAGTAGTAGCACTGCTAGATCAAAGGGTATGCACATTTTGATAACTGTTTTGGCATAATTCCAGATTGCTCTCCAGAATGGTTGGGTTCATTCACAACTCCACCAACAATGCATCAGTGCCCCAGTTTTCCCGCATCCCTTCCAACATTCATCATTATTTTTTCCTGTCATCTTAGCCAATTTGACAGGTGTGTAGTGGTAACATCCAACTTCTTGAAAGAATAAAGAAGTATTAGACTGGTAATTGTATGACAACTAGGTCTTTGAGGGACGTGTGTGTGTATATATGTGTGTGTGTGTGTGTGTGTGTGTGTGTGTGTGTGTGTGTGCATGGCAATGTTTTTAATTTATTCTTCATTATTAACATTTATTTAAAGCTATACACTCAAACAAATAAGTAAATTCAGCTCTGATTTGTATTATTTTCCAATTTCTGACATATAAAAATTAACACTGAAAACTTAACCAATGACTTTTTTAAGTCAAAAGGAGCTACCTTCGACACACATCAATTTCTTCATAATCTTTGAAACTTAAACTCCACTTCTGGCACCCCTCTCCCTCCAACTCTGATGGGAGATTCTTTTTTTTTTAACTTTATCAGATTCCTGCCCTACTCCCCAAATTTCCTTATAAAATCCCACACCATGGTACTTTTCTACTTTCTAGCACTCCTTTACATATCTTTCCCCATAGAATGAATAATCTTAGATGACATAAATTGTCTTATTTACATTTACTTGAATCTGTAATGTTTACCACAATGTCACATATACAATAAACACTTTACTGATATTTCATCTATAGGTCTATTTTTGAAGCCCCCATTCTATTTTTAATTTTATTTTTAGGGAGCATCTCATTATCCTTGATAAAACATGTCAGATAATATTAAAAAAAAAAAAAAAACTCTTTGGGATGTTTTCTTCTTTCCTAGAAGGAAGATTACCTTTCATTTTATCAATGGATAGAAATTCCTTTGTTGTGAAATAAAGATAAAGAACAAGAACTCTTTGTCAATCACTACAAAAATCTCACTACTCTTCTTCCTTGCTGGAAGCCAGATTCTGAGTATGTTGTCAATTTTTGACAATAATTTTGTCAATTACAACTCAACAACAAGTGAGTTGTAAACTCAATAAGTGTATACAATATGTGATTTTGCTTACCTAATACTTGTATAATGTTAGGCAGATTACTTCAGTTCTATGGGTCTCCATTCATTGAGAAAATGAGAAGATTGGACTAAAGAGTGAATCTTATACACTGTGATTTTTTTTTTTTTTTTTGTATAGGACTGCTTGCCATCTGGGGGAGGGGAAGAGGGAGAGGAAAAGTAAGAACAGAAGTGAGTGCAAGGGATAATGTTGTAAAAAAAAAAAAAATTACCCAGGCATGGGTTCTGTCAATAAAAAGTTATAATAATAATAATAAAAGAGTGAACATTATCTCTCCAATCTAGGAGTATTATTCTATGTAATGCTTTTAAAACATATCTCACAATTTACTAAATGCAATCCATATTCCATTCCATATCCATTCCAATCCTTGGTGCATATTATTGCTAATTACCTAAGACAGTAGCTTATAATAGTTTCTTCATGTCCTCATCATACTTTTTACAACCCTTGGTCAGGCTATTCTTTATACCTGAAATACTTTTCTTCCTCAGTTCTACCTTTTAGAATTCCTATGCTTTGTATTTTGGTTTGTTTGTTTGAAGGTTTTGGCTTTTACTAAGGAAATAATTCACATCAAATTGATTTACTGCAAAATAAAATGCATCATGTTAAGACAGTGGGTTGGCCATAACTGGAGATTTATTTAATGGAAGATGGATGAACCACTTTTTGATATGTTGTGGTAGAGATAAGCATTATGATATAGCTTAGATTATAAGAACTCAATATACTTCCACCCTTGAACTCTGATTCTTTGATGGACATACATATAATTAGTGATAACTTTAATTTTCTTGCTACCATTTTCTCTCTTGCTCTATCCTAATGTAACTAAATAGAGAGTTTTATTACAGATTCCTCAATAGGCTTTAAAAATTTTACTGGTAGTATATCTGTAGGCAATTTATTCCTTTTCATATATAACTTGCAATATCGTGGACTATTTGAATTATACACTTTTTAACTATTTGCCCCACATCTTCTATGCCAAAGAACACATAAGCTCTAGTTCTCTAATATTTCTTTCTTTAAATATTAGATAAAAAGCAAAGCTGGAATTATGTTCTATTGGCTGATCTTACCTTGTCAGTTAACACATAAACCTTAAGAGGCCCAAATGGGCTGTCTTATACTTTCAGAAATGCTAGAGAAGGCAAAGGTATATCTACTTAAATTCAACATCAGGAGAAAGAAACAACCACCACCACCACCACCACCACTACAAACAACACATAGGAACTCAACAATTTATGGGAAAACCTCTCACAGCATCATGGTTTTGTAAAAATTGAATTCTGCCTGTCTTCTATGATTTCATTCTCTGACACTGAATAAGCCTATTAAGTCAGAAGGAAGTAAGTGACAACGGACTTCTAGAGAAAATAGAAAAAAAATCTTGTTCAATCCATAATACCACACCATATTCACAAGTCATGAATAGGATAGTTTAATATATTTCCTGACTACATAATATCATAAATGATTTTCTTAGTGAATGCAGGCAAATATATTAATCAATTTAAAGTCAATTTTTCTTGCCCTCCCTCCCTTCTTCCCTAGTATTAAATGTATAATAAAAGATTTAAAATAGAGCTAGAAGAAAAATGGGGAAAGGAAAGAGAATCTCAGCAAGAGAGTACAGAAAAGGCATATAACTCACTAAAAGAAAAAAAAATATAGTCGAAAAAGAAAACAACTTTCTGAACTGTGAATTAGAAAAGGTAAAGAACTCCCAAGGAAACAGAATTTGTCAATTGGAAAAGATAAAGAACTTCCAGGAAATAGGATTTGTGAATTGGAAAAAAGAAAATAATTCAGTAAAGAAAAAAAAATAAAGAAATGGAAAAAATAAATTCCATAGATTAAAACACTCATTTAAAAACTCAATTGGACATATACAAAAAGGAGTTTAAAAAGCTAATGAAGAAATAACTCATTAAAAATCAGAAATGAACTAATAGAAATAAACATCAAAAATCAGTCAAGAATAGCAAAAAAATGAAAAAGTAGAAAAAAATATTAAATATGTACTTGGAAAAATAAAAGACCTGGAAAATAGATCTAGGAGAGATAATCTGAGGATTATTGGACTTCCTGCAAATTATGATGAAAAAAAGAGCTAAACACTATTTTGCAGGAAATCATCAAAGAGAACTAACTACCCAGATGTAATAGAAACATAAGGTAAACTAGGGAATTAAAAGAATTCATCGAATGTAATGGGCTGAGGCTTGAGTTGATTCACTGAGGTCCCAAGCACATGAGGCTAAATAGTAATTGGACCATACTCTATTAATATATAAGCTTGGAGAAAGAATGGCCCCCACCCACTCTTTGTGCAAGTCCTGATGTGTTGTATAGGAAATGACCATTCTGGTGGGTGGAGGCAGGGGAGTGAAAAAGGAAGGGGAGGAGAGCTCAGACCTCTCTCTCTCTGCTAGCTGGCTACCTGTCACAGCTACCCATATTGCTATCGCAATCCTTCTTGCCCATATTGCTATCGCAATCTTTTTTCACCTCTTCACTTGAGTAAAGACTAAAGATTTTCCACTTAACCTGAGTTCCTGACTCTGGCTGATTTTAAATACGCGGTCATTACAATTGGCGCCCAAGCATGGGAACCAAGGACCCTACTTTCACTGAAGAAGTCTCCAATGACCAGGAACTTAGGTGAGTATAAGACAAACATGGAACTTATTTTCTTAAAGATTAAACTAGTAACCTTTTTTTGCCTGAAATGGGACAGATCCTAGGTAAAGATTCTCCATCCCCCACCCCAACCCCCTCATCCCCAGCCCCACCCAGAAGTGGTGCTATAGAAAGCCTGTTTAAGCTGATAGAAGATTAAGGGCTACTTATAACTTGGGAACAGGCAGCTAGACTTCTGGGTACATTAAAATGCACCTCCCCTTGGTTCTTAGAGAAAGAGCAAATCTCTCTAGATAACTGGGCATTAGTTGGTCAACAGCTCTCCACATATAACAATGAAAACGGTCCTCATTCAATTTCCATCAAGGCATTCTATTTATACAATATGATACAGTTGGCCTTAAGATACTGTATAAGTTCTAAGAGAAAAGGTAAAAATTCTAGGAATAGCCAAATGGGGAAGCCTGAGATAAAGGAGGAAGACAAAGAACAGATTAATGGCCATATCCCCACAGGGCATGGATACTTAAGTGAGGCTCAAGGGTGTGGTGAATCTGAGGCAGCTTCAGCCCCACCTAAGGAGCAGGTAATTGACTCTCCTCCATCAACTCCACCCTCTGGGATGGAAGGAGCAGGGGTAATGGGGGGGGGGGGCAGTGACAGCACCAGCACCATCCCCCAGCATCCAGCTGCTCCTATGAGTAGATTGCAAAAGGGACTAATTAAGGCCAAATAAGGGAAAAATGTATCAGAATTTCAACACCATATTTTTCCTGTAATTCAACAGTTTAATTCTTCAGGTCAAGAAAGTAGAAGATACTCACCTTTTGATATAGAAATCCTCAAAGACCTGAAAAAAGCTTGCACTCTTTATGGGGCTACATCAGCTTATGTTAAGATGCTATTATAGAATTTGCCTTTTGAAATCTTGACCCCTAATGACTGGAAATCTATAGCAAGGATATGCCTAGAACCTGGACAAAACTACTTGTGGCTTTCTGAATATAGTGAGCTCTGTAGGATACAATCCCAACAAAATAGTCAAACTGGAGTTCATACTGCAATCACCTGTGACCTATTAACAGGTGTAGGTCCTTATGCAGATGTTGTAGTACAAATTAATTATTCTGTAGCAGCATATGAGCAAATTGCTGCTAATGCTATCAAAGCATGAGCTTCTCTCCACAATAAAGATGAAAAGGGTGGGGCCTTCACAAAAATAACACAAGGGCCAAATGAACCCTTTGCTGACTTTGTGGGACATTTGCAGACAGCTATCACAAGAACAAATGGAGAAAATGCAGTAACAGACATTTTGATAAGGCAACTTACTAAGGAAAATGCTAATGAAGTTTGCAGAAGAATTATACTAGGACTGCACAAGGATGCTCCTTTAGAGGAAATCATAAGACGCTGTGCCACAGTGGGCACAGATGCCTTTTATAGCCAGGCTATGATGCAGACTTCCCAAAATCCAAACATGGGAAGACAGAGTCCCTCCTGGCAAGGGACTTCCAGAGAGACTCATAGATGCTTTCAGTGTGGAAAAGTAGGACATCTGAAAGCTCAATGTTGGTATAGAGATAGAATGGGCAAACAGAGTGGGAGAACAAGACCCAATACCCCATGTCCAAAATGCAACAAAGGCTTCCATTGGACCTCAGAATGTAGACAGATTCAGGGAAATGAGATGAAGGGCCCAGCCCCAGGGCTCAAGGCAAAAAACACTTGGGGCATGATGGCAGCCAATGGTGCAACCAGAGAGTGCCTAGAAGTCCAGTACTCAGACATGACCAATTAGCCAGCAAGCCATATGATGGGAGAAGGGGATTACACAGTCAACCAGCCAGGAAGCAACCTGATGGCAGAAGGGAATTACAATTGGGGAGAATAGAGCTGTATGCAGCTGGGACAACTGAGATACCACCTGGAGAGGTGAAATATGTTCCTCTCCAGCCTATGGATCCCTTACCTCCAGGCACAGTAGGCTTGACCTTTTCACCTCCTTTTTGTACGTATAAACCACCCAATATTTATTGGGTCTTCTCCTTCGTTTCAAGGGTCTCCTCCATCTCTTTGGGATGGACAAGGTGAATATGGCTCATTGGCACCCATCTGATTCCTTCTCCCCCTGTAATACAAGCAAACCCTCTTCCCAAGCAGTTAACCTATCTAAATGCTTTCTATTAACCACTTTCTGGATCTCTTCACATCACCTGGCGATTATCTAAAGATAATGGAGCTGTTTGCACTGGACACTGCCCTGTTGTGTTAAAAGGCTTGTAACCTCCCCAACTGTAATCCTGATTGCTTTTCTGTTGGTTGATGACATCAGAGTCCTGAATTTCTAAATTCTCTCTGGGTGCAACCTCAGTTGCTATCATGCCCCACCTATCTTTTGATTGATACCTTGGAGCTGTGCCCTGTCTCTCATTTCTCTGGCCCAATCTACATTAAGAGGCCCAGTGAAAGCCTCAGTTACACTTTGGACATGGGGTTTTGGGTTTTATTCTCTCACCCTGTTTTCTCATTTTATCTCCATATCTACAATGAGCTTTCAAATGTCCAACTGTTCCACATTGAAAGCATCTATGAGTTTCTCTAAAATTCCTTTGCCAAGAAGGACCCTGTCTTCTTATGTTGGGATTTTGAGAAGTCTGCATCATAGCCTGGGTATAAAAGGCATTTGTTCCCACTGTGGCACAGTGTCTTATGAGCTCCTCTAAAGGAGCATCCTTGTGCAGTCCTAATATAATTCTTCTGCAAACCTCATTAGCATTTTCCTTAGCAAGTTGTCTTATTAAAATGTCTGTTACTGCATTTTCCCCCTTTGTTCTTGTGATAGCTGTCTGCAAATGTCCCACAAAGTCAGCAAAGGGTTCATTTGGTCCTTGTGTTCTTTTTGTGAAGGCCTCACCCTTATTGTCTTTATTGTGGAGACAAGCCCATGCTTTGATAGCTTTAGCAACAATTTGCTCATATGCTGCTATGGATAATTAATCTGAATTGCGACCTCTGCATAGGAACCTACACCTGTTAGTAGGTCACAGGTGATTGCAGCATGAACTCCACTTTGACTATTTTGTTGGGCTTGCATCCTACGGAGCTCACTATATTCAGAAAGCCACAAGTAGTTTTGTCCAGGTTCTAGGCATACCCTTGGTATAGATTTCCAGTCATTAGGGGTCAAGATAGCAAAAGCCAAATTTTCTAATAACATCTTAACATAAGCTGATGTAGCCCCATAAAGAGTGCAAGCCTTTTTCAGAATTTGAGTATTTCTATATCAAAAGGAGCATATCTTCTACTTTCTTGACCTGAAGAATTAAACTGCGGAATTACAGGAAAAACGTGGTGTTGAAATTCTGAAACATTTCTCCCTTCAGCTTTGGCCTTAATTAGATCCTTTTGCAATCTAGTCATAGGAGCGGCTGGATGCTGGGGGGGGAGGGTGGGGTGCTGGTGCTGTCACCTCCCCCCCCCCCCAACACACACACACACACACACACTATCCCTCCTCCCTCCATCCCAGAGAGTGGAGTTGATGGAGGAGAGTCAATTACTTACTCCTTAGGTGGGGCTGAAGCTGCCTCAGATTCACCACACCCTTGAGCCTCACTTAAATCTCCATGCCCTGTGGGGATATGGTCATTAATCTGTTCATTGTCTTCCTCCTTTATCTCAGGCTTCCCCATTTGGCTATTCCTAGAGCTTTTTCCCTTTCTTCTATAACTTATATGACTTCTTAAGGCCAACTGTATTATATTTTATAAATAGAATGCCTTGATGGAAATTGAATGAGGACCGTTTTCATTGTAATATGCAGAGAGCTGTTGCCCAATTAATGTCCAATTATCTGGAGAGATTTGCTCTTGCTCTAAGAATCAAGGGGAGATACGTTTTAATGTATCCAGAAGTCTTGCTGTCTGTTCCCAAGTTATAAGTAGCCCTTAATCTTCTATCAGCTTAAGCATGCTTTCTATAGAGCCACTCCTGGGTGGGAGTGGGGGGATTGGGGTGGAGGATCGAGAATCTTTAGCTAGCATCTGTCCCATTTCAGCCAAAAAAGGTTACTAGTTACTAGTTTACTCTTTAAGAAAATAAGTACAATACTCATCTAAGTTTCTGGTCACAGGAGACTTCTTCAGTGAAAGTAGGGTCCTTGGTTCCCATGCTTGGGTGCCAAATGTGATGACCGCGTATTTAAAATCAGCCAGAGTCAGGAATTCAGGTGAAGGGAAAAATCTTCAATCTTTATTCTCAGTAGAGTTGAAGAAGGATTGCCATAGCAATAAGAGCAGCTGCGACTAGAAGCCAGCTACCAGAGGGGGAGTGGAGATGAAGGGCGGCCGTGATAGCAATGCGAGCAGCTGTGACAAGACACCAGCCAGCAGTTTCTCTTTCTGATTCCCTTCCCACTCCCTTGCCTTCACCCACCAAAATTGCCATTTCCTATACAACACATCAGGACTTACATAAAGAGTGGGCGAGGGCCATTCTTTCTACAAGCATGTATATTAATAGAGTATGGTCCAATTACTATTTAGGCTCACATGCTTGGAACTTCAGTGCCTCAACTGGAGCCTCAGCCCATTATAAGCAGCTACATTTAAAGAAAGAACACTGGGAAATGAATATAAACTGCTTGCATTTTTGTTTTTCTTCCTGGGTTATTTATAACTTCTGAATCCAATTCTCCCTGTGCAACAAGAGAACTGTTTGGTTCTGCACACATATATTGTATCTAGGATATACTGTAACCTATTTAACATGTATAGGACTGTTTGCAATCTGGGGGAGGGGGTGGAGGGAGAGAGGGGAAAAATCAGAACAGAAGTGAGTGCAAGGGATAATGTTGTAAAAAATTACCCTGGCATGTGTTCTGTCTATAAAAATTATTAAAAAAAAAAAAAGAAAGAAAGAAAGAAAAGAAAAGAAATGACCAGCAGGATGAATACAGAGAGGCTTGGTAAAACTTACATGAACTGATGCTGAATCAAATGAGCAGAACCAGAAGATCATTATACTCTTCAACAACAATACTGTATGAGAATGTATTCTGATGGAAGTGGATATCTTCGACAAAGTGAAGATCTAATTCAGTTCCAATTGATCAGTAATGGACAGAATCAGCTACCCTCATACAAGGAACACTGGGAAATGAATATGGACTACCTGTATTTTTTTTCTTTCCACGTTATTTTTACCTTCTGAATCCAATTCTTCTTGTGGAATAAGAAAACTGTATGATCCTGCACACATATGTTGTATGTATGCTGTACTTAAACATATTTAACATGTATAAGACTGCCTGTCATCTAGGGGAGGGAGTGGAAGGAGGGAAGGGAAAATTCAGAACAGAATGGAATGCAAGGGATAATGTTGTAAAAAAATTATCCATGCATATGTTCTATCAATAAAAATTTATAATAAAAATGTTTCATTATTATTCTTATACTATTAATGGAGAGAAATTCTACTATTCTATTAAGTGTATCTGCATGGAACTTATTGGAAGATATACACATGAAACAAATGAAACAGCTAATTGTGTGTAAATTTTAATCTATATCTTTGGAGTAACAACTAAAATAATGAGATTTCAGATCTTTTTTTTTTTTACATTTTTTTAAATAATAGCTTCCATTTATACAAATAAATTTGTTAATATAAAATCAAGCTAAAAAAATCTTAATATAAAGAATAGGTTGTTATTCTTCTTTGAATTTTCAAACTAAGCTACATATAGAAAAATTGTTCCTATGTCTCTTTTTCTTTTACTTTCCAGATGATCCAAAGTTTAGAATGCAAGTAACTTATTACTGAATTTGTGGTTTTATGGAACGTTCCCTTAGTCCTTTGGTTTCTGAGTTATAATTTTCAGCATTTCCTTTGAGACCTGATTTCTTCTCCCCTCACCTTGGTCAGTGATTACTTTGCTAAATTGACAGTGGTTCTTAACATTTAAACAATAAGTCTCTGGGGTGAAGTGGATAATGATCTGTAAACAAATGCTTCGGTGCTCCAGGGGACCTGTTGTAAAAAGGAACTCTACTGAAAGTTGAAAATTTTTGTTTGTAATGTAAAAACTTTCCATATCTTCAAATTCTGAACTGCCATAATTCAGCAATTCATACTTGAGTTGATTTCTAGTATTTAAAATGTTTAGCTAAATGAGAACTCACATACAGAAAGTTGTTCACATGTTGTCACCTTCCTTAGAATAGTTTCTTAAGTGATAAGACAATGGCTTTTTGTTATTCTATGTGTCACAGTGCAGTAAAGTGTTAAAAAATGTTCTTAAATTGACTGACTCCCAAAAAATTAGTATTCCATGAGAGAGTTTGGAATCTTTGAGACTGTTCTCCCCCAGAAGAATGAAATGAATGTACTTAAATATGGTAAAATGAAAACTGTGGTTGGAAGCTAAACAAATCTTTCATGGAGGTGCCTCATTGTCCAAATTAAAAGTCAAATTTTAAATTTTAAAGTCTACAAAGAAACAAATTTCAGGGGGAAAGCTGAGGTCCTTTCAAGAACAATAAAGAGAGAATTTTATTTTGCTGAGGTTATGCTCTGACCATGATATGATTTAAGAGCTTTCTCTGGCTCTTACTACAGTTTTTCTAACCTATAACTTTGAAAAATTGTACTGAAAAGGCTAGACTCTCAAATTCATTGTGGGGTCTTCTTACTTCATTGTTCATGATCTTGGAGTACAATTCTTAACCTCAACAAAAGAACAAAGAAATTTTAGTACAATGGGAATGTTGCTGAAATTTTAAATCCCAGTAGCAGATTTCAGATTAACCACTCACTATTTTTGTGACCACAGAAAAATAGGTTTCCTCTTTAGGGGTTAGTTACTTTATATGCAAAATGAAAGAGAAGAGAACTCAATTCTCTGAATCTATTTTTTCCTTTTTATTCCTTTCTACCTCTTTCCATGAAATCCTGGTTCAAAAGTAAAGTATTTGACTTCTATGTATACATAGACATTTTAAAAGCTATCTTCCTGCAGCTGGAAAGTAGTCTACAGTACTCTCAGAGAGAAAAAATGGGGCTCATATATCCCTCTGTTTTATGGTTCTTTCAGGGTTCCTGAGATTACCTCACCAGATGTTTCTTGAAATGTTACCATTTCTCTCTATTCTTAGCTACCACATTTCTTTGAAGACTCCATTTCAGAGATTCAGTGTCAAAAGAATATAATTTCATAACGCCTTTCCCTAGAGAAATTGTGGTATTGCTTCTGGGATCCCTCCTAGTGTGTCTTTCCTCACACTGATTTTAGTGTGGAGTGAACTCTTTGAGGAATTAAAGTAATTCTCCTCAAACAGTATTTGCTTTTATACATATACAATAGGACAATTGAGAGAAGCAACTATGCTTTTTCGTGGCTCCTAATTGATATAATTTTCCTCCTGTTCCCTTATTACAGAATTAATTTTTTTGATCATTTCCTTCTCTTAAGTCCCCTTTAAAATATACACAATAACTGACCCACACTTAACACCCTATACCAAGATAAAGTCGAAATGGTTTCATGATTTAGACATAAAGAACGATACTATAGATAAATTAAAAGAATAAAGAATAGTCTATCTCTCAGATCTGTTGAGACAAAGAATTTGTGGCCAAAGAACTAGAGTATATTATGGAACACAGAATGGATAATTTTGATTATTTTAAGTTAAAAAGTGTTTGTGCAAACAAAACCAATGCAGACAAGATTAGAAGGAAAGCAGAAGATTGGGGAAAATTTTACAAATTTTCTAATTTGTTCTAATACAAAGGTTCTAATATAAAAGCCTCATTGGGGATAGGAACAGAGCCAAGATGGTGAAGAGGAAACACATCTTTTTCTGAGTTCTACTCATAATCCTCCAAGAACAGCAAATCCAGCCTCTGAGATAATTTTTTTGAAGTGGAAGAACCTATGAATATTGGGAATGTATAATAAAATACTTTCATAAATTAATTTCAAAATAATTTAAAAGATCTACTGAAAACTTCTGTTTCAATCATAGGAAGAGGGCCAAGCACAGGCTGGCCAAACACAGACTCCAAATGCAGGCAACACATAGTCCTAGGGCAATGTGAACTCTGTATGCCAGAGAACCTACTGGGAGGAATCTACTCTGCCCCGGTTGCAAGCCAGTAGATCAGTAGACTAGGTATAAAACATCCAACATAAATATAAAAAGGCAAATAGTGAACCCCTAAATGCCAAAATATCATGGGACCTGACCATGCCCGCCCAGCACTGGCAGTCAGGCAGCACTGATCCAGCACAGTCACTGCCTCTTGAAGAGGAAGCTTGGGAAATCTCTTCTTTGCCCTAAAAGTAGAACTCAAATTAAAAAAAAAATCAAAAAAAGCAAAAAGAACTCTGATCATAAATAGTTTTTATTGTGAAAGAGAAGAGATTTCAAAGCCTGAGGTCGCTAAAAGCAGATCATCTCCCGATGAAGCCTCAAAGAGTGATATAAATTGGGCTCCATCTCACAAGGCTCTCTTGGAAGCAATTATAAAGGATTTTAAAAGAGAGCTAGAAGGAAAATGGGGAAAGGAAATGAAAATTTTGCAATTTGTTTGCGAAAAGAAACACAGAAATTATCTGAAGAAAATCCTTAAAAAAAGATTTTGTGAAATGGAAAAAAAAATATATAACTCCTTACAAAATAGATTTGACAAAATGGAAAAAGAAAACAACTCCCAGAAAAACAAAATTTGTGAAATGGTAAAAGAAAATTACTTAAAATACAGAATTTGTGAAATGGGGAAAAATCCATAGAAGAAAATAACTCATTAAAAATTCAATTGTGTAAATACAAGAAGATCAAAAAATGGTAACTGAAGAAAATAATGCACTAAAAATCAGAAATGAACAAATAGAAATGAATGACTCAATGAGACATCAAGAAGCAGTCGAGGAAAATCAAAAATAAAATGAAAAAATAGAAGAAAATGTAAAATATATATTTGGAAAAACATCTGACCTTGAAAATAGATCTAGGAACCCAAAGCCCCTAACTTCTGGGAAAAGAATTCATTATTTGATAAAAACTGCTGGGATAATTGGAAGTTAGTATGGCAGAAATTAGGCATGGACCCACACTTAACACCATATACCAAGATAAGATCAAAATGGGTCCATGACCTAGGCATAAAGAACGAGATTATAAATAAATTAGAGGAACATAGAATAGTTTATCTCTCAGACTTGTGGAGGAGAAAGAAATTTGTGACCAAAGATGAACTAGAGACCATTACAGATCACAAAATAGAAAATTTTGATGACATCAAATTTAAAAGCCTTTGTACAAATAAAACTAATGCAAACAAGATTAGAAGGGAAGCAACAAACTGGGAAAACATCTTCACAGTTAAAGGTTCTGATAAAGGCCTCATTTCCAAAATATATAGAGAACTGACTCAAATTTATAAGAAATCAAGCCATTCTCCAATTGATAAATGGTCAAAGGATATGAACAGACAATTTTCAGAGGATGAAATTGAAACTATTACCACTCATATGAAAGAGTGTTCCAAATCATTATTGATCAGAGAAATGCAAATTAAGACAACTCTGAGATACCATTACACACCTGTCAGATTGGCTAAGATGACAGGAAAAAATAATGATGAATGTTGGAGGGGATGCGGGAAAACTGGGACACTAATGCATTGTTGGTGGAGTTGTGAACGAATCCAACCATTCTGGAGAGCAATCTGGAATTATGCCCAAAAAATTATCAAATTGTGCATACCCTTTGATCCAGCAGTGTTTCTACTGGGCTTATATCCCAAAGAAATACTAAAGAAGGAAAGGGACCTGTATGTGCCAAAATGTTTGTAGCAGCCCTGTTTGTAGTGGCTAGAAACTGGAAAATGAATGGATGCCCATCAATTGGAGAATGGCTGGGTAAATTGTGGTATATGAATGTTATGGAATATTATTGTTCTGTAAGAAATGACCAGCAGGATGAATACAGAGAGGACTGGCGAGACTTACATGAACTGATGCTAAGTGAAATGAGCAGAACCAGGAGATCATTATACACTTCGACAACGATATTGTATGAGGACATATTTTGATGGAAGTAGATTTCTTTGACAAAGAGACCTGAGTTTCAATTGATAAATGACGGACAAAAGCAGCTACACCCAAAGAAAGAACACTGGGAAACAAATGTGAACTATCTGCATTTTTGTTTTTCTTCCTGGGTTATTTATACCTTCTGAATCCAATTCTCCCTATGCAACAAGAGAACTGTTTGGTTCTACAAACATATATTGTATCTAGGATATACTGCAACATATCCAACATATAAAGGACTGCTTGCCATCTAGGGGAGGGGGTGGAGGGAGGGAGGGAAAAAAAAAATCGGAACAGAAACGAGTGTCAATATAAAGTAATTATTAAATAAAAATTAAAAAAAAAAGAAAATAGATCTAGGAGAGACAATCTAAGGATTATTGGACTTCCTGAAAACCTAGACATTATCTTTAAGAAATCATCAATGAAAACTGCTCCGATGTCTGAGAACCAGAAGTCATTGGAAGAATGCACCAATCACCTCCAGAATGACACGCCAAAAAGAAAAAAACAAAAACAAAAACAAAAACAAGGAATAGTATGGCTAAATTTCAGAGCTATTTGGACCAAAAGAAATTGCAAGCAGCCAGAAAGAAACAAATCAAATACTGAAGAGCCATAATTAGGATTACCCAGGACATAGCAGCTTGCACCTTAAAGGATTGAAAGCCCTGGAATCTGATATTTCAAAAAGCAAAGGAACTTGGAATGCAGCCAAGAATAAACTAACCAGTAAAACTGATCATTTTATTTCATGGAAGAAGATAGACATTCATTGATACAGATTTATTTCTGATGAAAAGACAAAAGCTGAATAAAAAAAAAAAATTGGCCACCAAATATAGAACTCAATAGAAGCATAAAAAGGTAAAAAGGAAAGAACTCAAGAACTATATTTCTATTATGGATATACAGAGAATTGAGGTATAATTTGAATTTGCTGTCATAATATAAAAAAGAAACTAGAGGTGGAAAGAAGATTATACTGGAAAAAAGAGGAAATGGAGTAAAATGAGGGAAGTTACATCTCATGAAGTGGGAAAGAAGACCTATTATAATTGAGGGGGGGGAAAGAGGGGAAGGAACATTGTGTGTGAATCATACTTTTTTTTTTTTTAACTTTTTATTGACAGAACCCATGCCAGTGTAATTTTTTACAGCATTATCCCTTGCACTCACTTCTGTTCTGATTTTTCCCCTTCCTCCTTCTACCCTCTCCCCGATATGGCAAGCAGTCCTTTATATGTTAAATAGGTTACAGTATATCTTAGATACAATATATGTGTGGAGAACCACACAGTTCTCTTGTTGCACAGGGAGAATTGGATTCAGAAGGTATAAATAACCCGAGAAGAAAAACAGAAATGCAAACAGTTTATATTCATTTCCCAGTGTTCTTTCTTTGAGTGTAGCTACTTCTGTCCATCCTTGATCAATTGAAACTGAATTAGCTCTCTTTATCGAAGAGATCCACTTCCATCAGAATACATCCTCAAACAGTATCGTTGTTGAGGTTCTGCTCATTTCACTTGGCATCAATTCATGTAAGTCTCTCCAGTCCTCTCTGTATTCATCCTGCTAGTCATTTCTTACAGAACAATAATATTCCATAACATTCATATACTACAATTTATTTAACCACTCTCCAGTTGATGGACATCCATTCATTTTCCAGCTTCTAGCCACTACAAACAGGGCTGCCACAAACATTTTGGCACATACAGGACCCTTTCCCTTCTTTAGTATCTCTTTCAGGTATAAGCCCAATAGAAACACTTCTGGATCAAAGGGTATGCACAGTTTGATAACTTTTTGAGTATAGTTCCAAACTGCTTTCCAGAATGGTTGGATGTATTCACAATTCCACCAACAATGTATAAGTGTCCCTGTTTTCCCACATCCCCTCCAATATTCCACATGGTCTTTCCCTGTCATTCTAGCCAATCTGACAGGTGCGTGGTGGTATCTCAGAGTTGTCTTAATTTGCATTTCTCTGATTAATAATGATTTGGAGCATATTTTCATATGGCTATAAATAGTTTTAATTTCTTTGTCTGAGAATTGTCTGTTCATATCATTTGACCATTTATCAATCGGAGAATGGCTTGATTTCTTATAAATTAGAGTCAGTTCTCTATATATTTTGGAAATAAGGCCTTTATCAGAACCTTTGACTGTAAAAATGTTTTCCCAGTTTATTGCTTCACTTCTAATCTTGTCTGCATTAGTTTTGTTTGTACAAAAACTTTTCAATTTGATATAATCAGAATTTTCTATTTTGTGGTCAATAGTGATCTCTAGTTCTTCTTTGGTCATAAATTCCTCCCTCTTCCACAAGTCTGAGAGGTAAACTATCCTATCCTCTTTCAATTTATTTATAATCTCATTCTTTATGCCTAGATCATGAACCCATTTTGACCTTATCTTGGTGTACGGTGTTAAGTGTGGGTCAATGCCTAGTTTCTGCCATACTAATTTCCAATTTTCCCAGCAATTTTTGTCAAATACTGCATTCTTATCCCAAAAACTGGGGTCTTTGGGTTTGTCAAACACTAGAATATTAAAGTTATTGGCTTTTTTGTCCTTTGAACCTAACCTATTCGATTGATCAACTCTTCTATTTCTTAGCTAATACCAGGTGGTTTTAGTAACTGCTGCTTTATAATATAATTTTAGATCTGGTACAGCTAGGCCACCTTCATTTGATTTTTTTTTCATTAATTCCCTTGAAATTCTTGACCTTTTGTTTTTCCATATGAACTTTGTTGTTATTTTTTCTAGATCATCAAAATAGTTTTTTGGGAGTCTGATAGTTTAGGTAGTATGGTCATCTTTATTATATTTGCTCGCACAATCCAAGAGCATTTAATATTTTTCCAATTGGTTAGATCAGACTTAATTTATGTGGAAGGTGTTTTGTAGTTTTGCTCATAAAGTGTGAACCATACTTTCATCACATTTGTGTCAAAGACAGAATATTAAACATATTTGATTTCAGAAAGAAAGTTGTCTGATCTTATATGAAAGTGGGATATTAAAGGAAAAAGGAAAAGGGGAGGGTAATAGAAAGTAAAATAAATAGTATGGGAAAGGTATAAGAAAGGGAGACGGGTTATAAAAGAAGAGGGCTGCTTGCAGGAAGTGGTGGTTAGAAGTAAAATACTGGGAAGGAAGGAAAGGGGGAAAAGAAAGGGAAACCATAATTTTGGATAAATAAGATGGTAGAAAAATTTAACTGTGAATGTGAATGGGGTGAACTATCCTATAAAACGGCACTTGATAGCAGACTGAATTTAAGGCAGAATTCTATTATATACTGTTTACAAGAAATATGTTTAAAGCAGTGCCATTACATACAGTGTACAGATAAAAAAACTGGAGCAGAATCCATTATGCTTCAGGCAAAGCAAAAACAAACAAACAAACAAAACAAAAAACAAAACAAAACAGGGGTAATGATCCTGATCTCAGACCAAGCAAAAGCAAAATTACATCTAATTAAAAGAGAAAAGAAAACAAACTATACCTTGCTAAAGGATACCATGGATAATGAAGTAATACCAACATTAACATATATGCACCAAATGATACAGCATCTAAATTCCTAAAGGAGAAATTAAGTGAGCTGCAAAATGAAATAGACAGCAAAAGTACAATATTGAGAGAGGTCAAACTTGCTCACTCAGAACTGGAAAAAATAAACCACAAAATAAATAGGAAAGAAGTGAAAGAAGATTCTATTAAATAGAATATAAGAAAAGTTTCAGCAGGATAGATCTTTGGAGAAAATTGAACAGGTACAGAAAAGAGTTTATCTTTTTCTTGGTGGTTCATGGAACCTATATACAAGTTGGCCAAAAAAACAAAAACAAAAACAAAACAAAACAAAACAAAAAAAAAACAAAACAAAAAAAACAAAACAACAACAACGTTTGCTACATACACATTGTTACTCCCAAACAACTGCAGACAGCTAAAAATGCCTAAGGTTGCTAGTTTGCAAGTTCTATAATTTCTCCTCCTTCTGATCAAGGCAATATTTGGTCCCTTTCCTATTTAACAGAAAGATTTTTCTTTTTCTTTTCCCTTTCCTTTCGTTTTTTTTTTTCTTTTTTCTTTTCTTAAGATTTGAAGTATATAACAAAATGTGTCTTTGTGACTCAGGGTCTGCTCTGGGAAACACTATTAAATTATCAGAGATTGTCCTTGGAGCACTCCAAATCTATTGTTTCAGAACTACTTATTTTATCTTATCTTATGCTGAGAAAACAAAACAAAACAAAACAAAACAAAATAATCCTCCTCCCCCCTTTTCTTTTTGGTTGTTCTGGAGTTCCATAAACTTTATTCTGAGTTTAATTTATTTTTTATTTCAACCAACAATATATATATATATATATATATATATATATATATATATATATATATATATGTATATATATATATATATATATATATATATATATATATATATATATATATATATATATATTCTCCTCCTAACATCTTTCTTATATAAAATCTTATCTCCTCTGACACTGGAACTACCTACTGCAGCCCCTCTATTGCAATAGCTTTCAATTCCAATCTATCATCCACTCAAATGCCAAAGTAATCTTCCTGAAGAGCAGATCTTATCATATCACTCTCCTATTCAGTAAACTTCATTACTTCCAGGATCAAATCTAAGATCTTCTGTTTGGCTTTTAAAGTCCTTCATAAAGTGGTCCCTTTCAGTCTTTCAAGTCTTACTTCTTTTCATATACTCTTCAGTAACATTGGCCTTTCAGGCATAAAGACTTCAAAATCAAATGCAGAAAGGGAGAAATAGTAAATGTATTTTTTCAGATCATGATGCAACAAAAATTCCATTCGACAAAAGGCCAGGAGAAAATAGACCAAAAGTTAATTGGAACTAAGTATTTTAATCCTAATGAATGAAAGGGTAAAACAGCAAATCTAGACACAATAATTTCATTCAAGAGAATGATTATAATGAAACAATATACCAAAATTTGTGGGATGCTGCCAAAAAGTGGTAAGAAAGGGAAATTTTATATCTCTAGATGCTTATTTGTATAAAAAGAATATCAGTGAATTGGGAAAGTAAGAAAACTGTTGAATTAAAAAATAAAACTAAGAGTTGATTTTATGAAAAAAATCCAATAAAACAAATAAAGGTTTATTTAATTTGATTAGAAAAAGGAAACAGAAAAATCAAAATGTTAGTCTCAAAAATGAAAAAGGAGTAAAGGATGGAAGAAGGGGAAAAGTTGGAACAGAAGTGTTTACAAGGGTCAATGTTGAAAAATTACCCATGCATAATCAATAAAAAGCTACAATAAAATATGAAAAAGGAGAACCTTTTACTATTGAAGAGGAAATTAAGTCAATAATTAGGATTAATTTTGCTCAACTTCATGTCAATAAATTTGATAATAGATGTGAAATGGAGAAATAACTACAAAAATATAGATTGCCCAGATTAATAGAAGAGGAAATAAATGACTTCAATAATCCCATTTTAGAAAAAGAAATGGAAAAGGCTATTAATCAACTTCCTAAGAAAAATTCTCCAGTACTAGATGAATTTTACTAAAATTTAAAGAACAATTAACTCCAAGGCTATATAAACTATATGAAAAAATAGGGTTGAAGGAGTCTTAACAAATTCCTTCTATGATACAGATATGGTACTGATACCTAAACCAGGTTTTGATGGTTGAAAACACAGAGAAAAAATATAGAGCAATCTCCCTAATTATGCAAAGGTCTTGAATAAAATATTAGCAACAAGATTATAGAAAGTTATCCCTATGATGATACACCATGACCAAGTAGGATTTATACCAGGAATGAAGGACTGGTTCCATATTAGATAAAAACTACAAGTATAATTGACTATATCAATAACAAAACTAACAAAAAACATATGATCATCTCAATAGATGCAGAAAAAGCTTTTAATAAAATCCAACACCCATTCCTATTAAAAATCCTAGAGAGTATAGGAATAACTGGACTTTTTCTTAAAATAGTCAGTAGTATTTATTTAAAACCATCAATAAGCATCATATGTAATGGGGACAAAGTAGATTTGCAATAAAATCAATGGTGAAACAAGGTTACCCACTATCACCATTACAATTCAATATTGTATTAGAAATGCTAGATTTGATAATGAGAGGATAAAAAGAGATTAAGGGAATTAGTTTAGGCAATAAGGAAACCAAATTATCACTCTTTGCAGATGATATGATGGTATAGTTAAAGAACCCTAGACAATCAACTAAAAAAACTATTAGAAAAAATTCAAAACTTTATCAAAGTGGCAGGATACAAATTAAACCCATATAAATCATCAGCATTTTTAGCTGTGCCACACCTAAAAGTATATTATAGCGGTACTCATCAAAAACCATTTAGTACTGGCTAAGAAATAGAGTAGTCAATCAATGTAATAAGTTAGGTTCACAGAGCAAAATAGTCAATGACTATAGTAATCTAGAGTTTGACAAACCCAAAGACCCCACCTTTTGGGGAAAAACTCACAAAAACTGCTGGGAAAATTGGAAACTAATTTCACAGAAAATAGACATTGTCTCACACCTAACACTATATACCAAGATAAAGTCGAACTAGGTCCATGATCTAGACATAGTGATATTATAAACCAATTAGAAGAATATGGGATATTTACCTCTCAGATCTGTGGAGAAGGAAGGAATTTATTACAAAAGAAGAACTGGAACCCATCTTTGAATAACAAATAGATAATTTTGATTATATTAAGTTAAAAAGTTTTTACCCAAACAAAATTAATGCAGACAAAATTAGAAGGGAAGCAATAAATTGGAAAACATTTTACATTCAAGGGTTCTGATAAAGGTTTCATTTCCTGAATTCAAGCCATTCTCCAACTGATAAATGGTCAAAGATTATTTAACAATTTTCAGATGAGGAAATTGAAACCATTTCAAGTCATAAGAAAAGGTGTTGTAAATCATTATTGATTAGATAAATGCAAATTAAGACAACTCTGAGATAGTACTACACATCTTTCACATTGGCTAAGATGGCAGGAAAAGAGAATGATGAATGTTGGGGTGGAAATTAGGGCACTGATACATTGTTGGTGAAATTGTGAATGGATCCAAACATTCTGGAAAGCAAATTGGAACTATGCCCAAAGATTTAACAAACTGTGCATACCTTATGATCCAGCAATGTTTCTACTGTGCCTGTATCAAAAATAATATAAAACATTTAAAAGGACCTATGTGAGCAAAAATGTTTCTAGCAGCCTTTTTTGTTTAGTGGCAAGAAACTGGAAATTGAGTTGATGGTCATCAGTTGAATAATGGCTGAATAAGCTATGGTATATGAATGTTATGGAAAATATTTTATTTTTATATAAGAAATGATGAGCAAGATTATTTCAGAGAGGCCTGGAGAGACTTATATAAACTGATATTGAGTGAAGTGAGTAGAACAAGGAAAACATTTTAAACAGCTAAAGCAAGATTCTTTGGCGATCAATTCTGATAGATGTGGCTTTTTTCAACAGTGAGGTGATTTAGGCCAGTTTCAAATATCTTGTGATGAAGAAAGCCATATGCACCCAGAGAGAAGACTGTGTGAATAACAAAATAGTATTTTCACTTTTTATTGTTATTTGCTTGCATTTTGTTTTCTCATTTCTTATCTGATTTTTCTTGTGCAGCATGATAATTGTGGATATATGTATAGAAGAATTGACATGTTTAATATTTTGGGAGGGGGTGGGGCAAGGGAGGGAGAATTGTGAAACAAGATTTTGCAAGCATTGAATGTTGAAAATTATGCATGTGTTTTGAAAATAAAATTCTTTAATACAATATTTGCACAGAAAATAAAAAAAAACACAATGTTTTGTGAATACCAGAGATTTTTAAAAAGAAGGACATAAAAAGATGTAGGCAAGTGTAAGAAAACCTTGCTGGCAGGGATCTAAACATGAATTTATCTCCTGATCTAGTAAAAAGAGTGCTAGATTTTGAGTCAAAGGGCATGGATTCCACTTCTGGTTTAAAAAATTATTTCATCCTGAAAAAAATTTATATAGATATAGATATAGATATTCCATTTCCTTAATTTTCAAATGAGAGGTTTTGTTATTTCTTGGAGTAGTATCTGCTGAGGAGGTCCCGAATAGTGTGCAGGAATGAGAGAAAGTAAAGAGTTGATCTCTGAGGCAAGAAGGAGAAGGCGATGTTAGAAATCAGTTTAATTTCATCATCCCATTTTCTGGCAAGATTATGCAGTCTGAAATCCAAGCAATGTCAAATCCCTGAGACCTACTTTCTCTAGAGGTGTTGAGCAGTCTCACCTTATCATACTTTGACAGAAATCCTAATCATGTCACTGAATTTAAATTTTTCCTATAAAATCTACTTATGGGCCATCCATGGCTTCTGTCTTTCTTTGGGTCAGTTCACCACAACTGTGTCTAGAGGTATCTTTACCCTTCTCTTTCCCTTCTCCCCCAGGCCATGTCTCCTAATTCCACTATGCTTCCCAATCCTATTTGTCTTCTTTACAGCTAACTGACTCTTTAGGGTGCTAAATCTCTTTCAGGATTTAACCTACTGGCTAAGGGCATGCCCCTGCCTCATGGGATGCTCCCTTTCTATTGGGTAATTCTGGTTTCCATTGAGGAAATTGTCTTTCATATGCTCTCCCATTCTATTTCATATTTACCATTCCAGGATCTTTTGTATATCTTCAGTTTATCTGTAACATAGTCCCCTAAACAAATTGATCATTTGCCAAATAGAATAGTCATTGAGAAGTCTTCACATGATCTACAATTTTTCATGTCTACCTTCATTTGGTGTTCTACATCAACCACATCATTTGGTGTTCCAGACACATCACCTGTTAGATTAATTTTTATTTGAAAAAGGAAAAAAAAATGATCCCTAAGCCCTGATTTATTTAGAGGAGTAGAACTCCTGTCATTGATATGGCTTCCCAGTTTCCAGAGCATTCGAATTCTAGCCCAGGAAGAGCTAAGTTCTCTCAAACTGGATGACTGTTTCTCTCTTGTTGTTTAATGTTCATTTTCAAAGAGAACCAATGACATCACAGAGCGATGTCTTGATTTAAATGCATATTTGCTTTAAGTGAGGGAGAATTGCATGAAGTTATCAGCCTCACTCTCTTTTCCAGAACCATGGAACTCTAGTGGCAGGACAGAAATAAAAATGACTGGAGGTAAACCAGAGTGCAGTGGAGTACTTTGATATCTTTGAGATCTGACCAAGCTGTAAGCATTCTATCACACATGCTTCAGTCAACTTTATTATCCTTAGCACAAATTATTCTTGTGCCCTAATTCTGCCAGGGGAAGTATCTATATTCTATATCTATATCTTTATATAAAAAGTAATATATATTCCTTTAATTCACCTACATGTCTAAGGACTATCAGTTAATTTCAACCATAGTCCATCACCTATGATAATTTTATTAGGGTCTGGATACTATTCATTGCATAGTTTCCTTGAAACACAGGTAAGAGTTCATATCTAAGTGAATCTTAGCTGCCTACCTCCATCTCCTAGCTAACTATTACTACTTCTAACTCTATCTTTCAGCTTCCTTTATATATTGCTTTCTCCCATTAGAGTAAAAACCTCTTTTGTTGATTTGTTTTATTTTCCCTTGATTTTCTTTTCTTTTTTTTTTTTTTTTTGTATTTTTATCCCAAGTACTTAACATTGTGACTGGTTCATAGAAGTTCCTTAATCAGTATTTATTGAATTGATTTGAAACACAAAAATGAAACAATATTTTGCCTGAAGGAGCTTGCGCTGTTCAAGGAAAAACAACATGTATACAAATACAGCAAAACTGAAGGTGGAGGAAAAAATAACTAGGGAATCAGGGAACACATCTTGAGAAAACTCTATCACCATTTTGATCATCTTATTCCTACTTGAAATCATATTAGAATTGTTTGAAGTCCCACTTTCTGGGGCCTTCAGCTCTCATTCTCTGAAAACTTTGTTCATTTCATTTTCTTGTGAATTTCTTCTCTTTTAATGCAGATTTTTCCTGACTTAGAATCAAATATGATAGAATCTCATTCATATCAACTCACTTAAAAGCTTATCTTCTAAATATGTTCTCATTTACCAGTTTACAAATGTGCAAATAATTACAAGGAATCAACATATCCTTATAATCATATACTTTTCTGAACAGAAAAGAAGCAATGAGGAAGGGTTGGGGCAGAGAGGAAGTATATTGTATCTAACTGAATCATTACTTTATTCTTAATGAATATTCTTTCCATGCTAATGTGAAATGAACTTATTTTTGTTAAATGCTAGATGTTTTTACATTATATTGTCAATTATTTCAGGCTTAGTATTAAAATGAAATAAGATACTCATAGATGACATATCATTTAATATAATGGGACCAACAGTGAGTAATTGTCTGAGGTAGAATATGTTCATGTATTGTGGGAAAATAATTACATCTTACTTGTCCAGTTTTTCCTTCTACAACATCTCTATCTACTAGCTCGAAATTTCAATTCTGATTTTAGAACTCTGATGAAGAAGAACTTAAACATTCCACCTACAGCCCAAAGCAATACCCCCACATTGAACATATTTTATTTTTATCATCTTCATCATCATCATCATCATCATCATCTCAAACTTGTTAACTATTAACAAAAATATTCATGCAACTTTAAATGATCTTGAATAAATATGAAATTATATTTTTATTTATAGAATTTTAATGGCTCAGAAAATAAACTCTATTGAATTTAATAATTTAAAGTATTTATAGTTACATTAATAAATTACAAATGAAAATAATAATATATGATTTTATTTCTCTATTTAATTCTGATCAATATTTGCATATTTTCCAACTATTATTCTTTTAAATATATTTTTTTAACCATAGCTCTAGTCTAAACACATATTGTTCTAATTTTGTTCTCTTTAATTTATATAAATTCATATCTTTGCATTTTCATGTAAACTCTTATTTATTATATGGAAAAAATATACTTATATGTTCCTATATCTGAATTTTTAAAGCATGTCTCTAATCACTGGATGCCAGAATAATTTTATTGTACAATTCCTGAGTGAATGTTTTTTTGCAGAGAACTGCCTTCCACTCCAACAACATCTTCACAGTATAATTGTGCATTGGATCAGAAGTAATAATTAAGTAATTCTATTTTTACCATTATTTTATGATTGTATCTTATAGTCATACTTATGAGTATATCTGTATTTCTTGTTTATGATTTTGGTTGTTTAATTTTAATTTTCTTTTATGTATTTTTAATTTTCTTTTATATATTATCAATGATAGGGTTAATTAATTTTATATATTAAAAAGCTTTATTTTAAATGTAATTTTCTATAATGCTAACTTTCCCCATTAATTTAAGTCTCTTTCCATTTACTTTCTTTTGCCATATTAATTCCTATATTTTTCTAATTATTTTTCATGAATTTTCAGCTCATCAAATTTTCTTTTTCTCTCTCCTTTTAGTTCCTATAGGCATGTTTATATAAGTACAAAAGAACATACATAGATAGAACCAAATCATGGAAAGACTCTAAGGAGATATTATTGTTACTGAATATAAGTAGTGTTCATTTCCCCATCTCAATTCATGTAATGTGATCAGTATTAGACAGGTGTTCTTAACTATTTTTGTTGAAATTAATAACCCCTTTCTCAGGAAAAAAAAAGTTTTTTAAATGCATAATATGATATGTATTTTATTACAATGAAACTCTATGGATCCCCAGATTAAACATCCTTTTTGTAAGGACAAGAAGAGGTGATAAATTTAGAAATACTGGGGTAAATGCCCCATGATCTCTTTATTAGATATGAATCTCTTTTCTTCAAGAAGATGCTAGCTTATCAGTGCAAAACAGAAGTTAACTCTGCCTCTGGGGATTTTAAATAGCTGGAGCATTTTAGTCAACCTCATTCTTACTAAATTAAAAAAAAAAAAAACAGAAAAAAAAAAAAAAAAACAGAAAGAAAGAAAACACCTAATGGTAAAGAACTCTAGGGCAGGGAGCACCTTGAGTAGATGGACTCTTACAAAGAGACTGAAAAAAGGAAAAGAAGAGTAATCCTTCTATTTTTTCCCTCACCCCACCCCTAACTGACTATATTATTAGAAAAACTGTATCAACAGCAGGTACAACATCCATCCAAAAAATAAATAAATAAATAAAGAGAGAGAGAGAATGACATATTGCGAACAGTTTGTACACAAATACAAACAGATAGTTGATATAGGAAATAGCTTTGAAGACTAGACAGATTTTATTATAAGGAAAATGGCATCAACTATTAAATCTACAGAGGTACAGAGTCCAGCAAAACCTACATACTCCTTCCTTTCACATCTTGACCACTTCGTGTACCAGTACAATTCTGTTGTTATCTTTTTTTTTTTTAGTTCCTTGCATCCTTATCCAGCCCTGAATCTTGCCCTTTCAAAATGCAACCATAAATTCCTCCCACAATCCATTGCCTTTGTTGAAGGCAATGAAACTAGAGATCATTTTGACATAGTTTCAAATGAATATGATTGCAGCAAGACAATCCATTTATATCTTCCTAATTAGTTTCATGACTTCTCTCATCACAATGACTTTTTTCATTCATTATACTACTATGACTTACTACTTCAGATAAATATATTTTCTCATATTTCACTAAAAATTGTGACACTTGCCAAGATCTCTTCTACTCCTCATTTCAAATAATTCAAATGCCTACTACTAGTATTTCTTCACTACTTTCTAACATGAATAATAATCAAGACAGTAATAGCTAGCATTTGTATAGTACAATAAAGTTTGCTATGTCCTTTTACAAATAGCTCATTTTCATATCTCACAATAATTCTAGAAGGTACATATTATTATCTTCATTTCAATGATTAAAAAAAGAGAAGTACAGAGGTTAAGTGACTTGCCTAATATTTCACAAGTAGTAAAATAAATGTCTGAGATTGCATTTGAACTTTAGTCTTCCTAAATCCATTTCTTTACCTACACCTTCCAAAGACTGCAATGTTCTTCTTGGTTCATATTTTCTTGGAGTCTCTGGGAGCAGCCTTTGTTTCAGTTCAGTAATTACAAGTACAGCCAGGTATTAAAGTCCAAATCCTTTATTATCTCCTTGCCTGATTCTGGGCATCTTTCTGGAGAGCCCTTTGGTCTGACCTTAGTCTTAATGGGGCAAGTTCAGGAGTCCAGGCCAACCACCAGGAGCTTGACTGAAGGTGAAATGAATTTCTGTCTCCTTGGCTCCGAGAACTTTTAGTGTCCTTGTCTTCTCTGGCTCTGCCCCTCTAGCTCTCTCTCTAGCTCTCCAAATCTACCTCGCTGAGGCTTCTAGCTTATATCTTCTACACTGAGTATAAACCAATCATTATATCAGTATTTGTTGTAAGATTAAATCTATCATACTGAACCATGCTAAACTAGATGGTTACATTGTCTCCTAAATTCCACTGACTTAGCTTCTTGTTTCAAGTTCAGAGTTATGGCCCATAACAAAAGACAAAACTTTTTTTTTTTTTTTTACATGCACAACTGATCAGGTTCTGCTTGATTGTACTTCATGGAATCAGGATAAATTAAAATCCCATCACCATGTTATTTTTTATATTATCTGATGGGATCCTCTTTTCCTGATTTTATAGATGGAGAAAAAGCATGATAAACTCCTCTCAGTGACTCCTTTTATAGAGGAATGAAATGGATATTTTCTAGATAACTTTCCATTTCCAGCCACATTTAGTTTTAAGCTAGTTGTATGTCAGATTTCTATTCTAGGTCCTCTTGTCTTCTCTCTATATATAATCTGACTTATGATGTTCAATATCTCCCATAGATTCAATTTTCATCTACATGTAGATGATTCTGAAATCTGCTTGTTCAACCCTAACCTCTGTTCTGACCACCAGGCTTCCACTACAAAAGATCCTTTCAACTTCTCCAAATAGATATCCCATATGCATCTTAAAATCTAGCATATCTAAATCAAACTCATTTTCATTCCTCACAACCTATCCAATATTCTAAAAGTTCCATATTACTATTGAGGTTATCATTATCCTTCTAGTTATCTACTTTGGTAATCTAGGCTTTAATCTTAACCTTTTATTCTTAAAGATACACGCATATTAAATATGTAATGAATTTCTAATACTGTTACCTTTGTAATACTTCTGAAACTGTCAGCATTCTTTTTGAACCATCATCTCCTTATGCCTAAACTATTGCCATAGGCTTGGGTTGGTCTTTCATCCCTAAACATTTCTCCCTTCAATACATTCTTCATTGTGCAGCCCAAAAAACCTTCATCATCTTTCCCATTACCACTTTTCTCATCTCCTTATATCTTCTCCTTTTCCACATATTCTTGTGTTCCAGTGCCACTACCTTCCATACTCTTCCCTATACTCTTCATCTTCCAAATATTTTCATTTTCTATATCTTTTATTACTGGAGTTCTCTCCTCATCTCTGGCTCCCTGACATTCTTCATGTACCAGCTAAAATCCCATTTTTTACTAAAATAGTTTGCTGATCTTTCTTATTATTGATAATCTCCATCTCCAATTAACACTGTATTTTTTTTCCTCCTGTGATTTTTTTATTTTGTTCCAATTTTTCTTTTTCAATATGATTCATAAAGAAATGTGTTTTCAAAACATTAATATACATATATAACCAGAAAAAATAAAATAATTAATAAATAAAACAATAAAGACACTTTATATTTTCTAAAATAAAACTGTACATACCCTTCAATCTAGCACTGTTTCTACTCAGTCTGTATCTCAAAGAGATCATAAAAGAGGGGAAAGGATTCTCTTGTGTAATTTAGAGCAGCTCTTTTTGTGATTTCAAATAATTTTAAAATGAGTAGATCTCCATCCAATGGGTCATGGCTGAAGCAATTATGGTACATAAATGTGTTGCAACATTATTGTTCTATAAGAAATGATAAGCAGAGTGATTTCAGAAAAGCCTGGAAAGACTTACATGAATTGATTCTGAGAGAAAAGTAAGCAGAATCAGGAGAACACTGTATACAGTAGCAGCAATATGTGATGATCAATTATATTATAGACATATATATATAATGTAATATATAATAATATAATGTAAATTATATTATATTAGACACCTTTTCTCAGCAATATAGTGTGGATATTAATGTAATCCTACCTGTAATAAAATAGACTGATGCAGAACTTTAAGTCATTGGCACTTTATTGGTCTTCTTCAATAAAATGTTCTTTAGATTGTTATGGGCCAGAACTCTGAACTTGAGACAAGGCGCTAAGTCAGTGGAATTGATAAAAAAAATGGTAGTTCAGTACATGTACTTAGAATTTACTATAGTTCAACAAGATTCACACTTATGATAAGAGAACATATAAGCTCAGACAAACTCAGCCAGACTCAGAAACAAGTGTACAGAAGGCTGGAAGCTGGAGGCTGAAGGCTAGAGCACAAACCCTTAGACTCAGACAGATTCACTTTTTCTCATACCACCTTGGCGTCAGGCTCTCCTCCTTCACTTCTCCACTGAAACCAAGACTCTGGAAGGCCTCCAGAAAACTAGCTGAGCCCCAAGTAAAGGAGATAGAACTTTGAAGGATATAATAAAGGATTTGGATTTTAATGCTTGGCTACTAGTGTCGTGATTACTGAACTGAAACGAAAGCTGCTTCCAAGATTCCCAGAGACCCCAAGGAAACCCAACCAAGGAGAACATTATAGTAGATCTTCCTCATAATTTGTGATGCCTCCTCCTTTCAGGGCTATACATACATACATACATACATGTATACATGTACATATACATATACATACATACATATATATGTGTGTGTGTGTGTGTGTGTGTGTATGTGTACAGACATATAGCTATACACTACAGAATAATCCCATTGATTGACATTACACAAAGTTAAAATAAACAAAACAATGTCAGCAGGATCAAAAATTGGCTGAATATGGACAGGTTTCTTCTCAAGTTAAGCAGGAGAAAATAGTATAAGGTATCATAATCAGTGATCTCAGTGGTCATAAGATGGTCACCTGTTCCTATTGGACAAGTAATTGTTCTGGAAATAGAAAAGTATTTTGAGAAACTTTCCATGTAATTGTCACTTGTCCCACTTTCACCATTACTATTCAATAATGTATTAGAAATGCTAACTTTGGTAATAAGAGAAGAAAAAGATATTAAAGGAATTAGAGTAGGTAATGAGGAAACCAAATAATCATTCTTTGCTGATCATATAATCATATACTTAAAGAACCTTAGAGAATCAACTAAAAACTACTAGAAACAATTCACAACTTTAGCAAAGTTGCAGTATACAAAATAAATCCACAGAAATCATCAGCATTTTTATAATTACCAGCAAAATCCAGCAGCAAGAGACACAAAGAGAAATTCCATTTAAAATAGACACCAATAATATAAAATATTTAGGAGTCTTTCTGCCAAGAAACAGTCAGGAACTACATGAGCACAACCACAAAATACTTTCTACACAAATAAAGTCAGTTCTAAACAATTGAGATCAAGTGCTCATGAGTAAGCCAAATGAATATAGTAAAAATGACATTGCTACCTAAATTAATCTACTTACTTAGTGGTATACCAAACTCCCAAGAAATTATTTTATACATCTAGAAAAAATAATAATAACAAAGTTCATCTGGAAGAAGAAAAGGTCAAGAATTTCAAGGGAATTAATGAAAAAAAATGTCAATGAAGGTGTCCTAGCTGTGCCAGATCTAAAACTATATTATAAAGCAATCATCATCAAAACTATTTGGTACTGGCAAGGAAATAAAGTAGTCGATCAGTGGAATAGTTTGTGTTCACAGGAAAAAAATAGCCAATAACTAAAGTAATCTAGTTTTTGACAAATCAGAAGACCACAGCTTTTAAGATAATAAATCAGTATTTAATAAAACCCCCTGGGAAAATCTGAAACTAGGTATGGCAGAAACTAGGCATTGACCCATACCTAACACCACATACCAAAATAAGGCCAAAATGCATCCATGATTTAGACGCAAAGAGTGATATTATAAGCTGTTGGAATTCTTACAAAGTGTAAGTCATTAGAGTTGATAAAGACGATAATTATCTAATTTAGCATGGTTCAGTATGATTGATCTGATCCTACGAGGAGATGTTATGGACCAGAACTTGAAACAAGGTACTAAGTAGAACTGATAGAAACAATGCTTGTGTTTACACCTTTAGAGAGCTCATATAAGCAAGAAGCTCTTAGGACCAGAGAGCACTCTGGGAGGAAACCCATACTCCTACTCTCAGATCCCACAATCCCACTCTCAGGGGAAGAGCATAAATAGAGCTTCAGTGAGTCAGTCAAGTCAGTTCAGGAGAAACCCTCTCTTGGTGGCGGAACCAGATTCATTCGTCCCACCATGGTGACTGGCCTTCACTTCCCCCACTGAGACCAAGGCTAGTCTGAAAGGCTCTCCAGAAAGCTCCTCAGCCCCAGGTAAGGACTTGGAAGGGAACACTCTTTGGAGATTGAGAGCCAGAAGCCCTCTCTTGGAGGCAAGACAGATTCATTCCAACTTTCACCTTGGTGCTGGCTGGAGGCTGAAGGACAAACCTTTGCATTTGGAGACATTCGGAGGGAGCTCTTGGAACCAAGCAGAGAGATAGGCCTCTAAGAAAACTACCTGGGCCTAAGGAAGGAGAAAATAAACATTTGCATTTTAATACCTGGCTGCATTTGGGATGATTATTGAGCTGAATTGATTCTAGGGCTACCTCCCCAAGAAATCTGCTCCCAGAGAGAACCTTCATATTATAAAAAAGAAGAGAACACCACAATAAGCAAACTAGAAGACCATATTATAGTTTACCTCTCAGAAGGAAGTAATTTGTGACCAAAGAAGAATTGGAGCTCATTATTTAACACTAAATAGGTAATTTTGATTATATTAAGTTGAAAAGTTTTTGTACTAACAAAACTAATACAGAAAAGATTAAAAGGGAAGCAGTAAATTGGGATTTATATGTTGTAAAGAATTTTTTTTCAAAATAAAAAAGAAAAAGAGCAAATTAAAAAAAAACTAATCAAATATTAATTTATATATAAATTCTGATGAAGATTTTATTTCTAAAATATATACAGAATTGACCCAAATTTGTAAGAATTCAAGCCATCTTCCAATTGAAAAATGATTAAAGGATGTGAACAGACAATTTTCAGATGAACAAATTAAAACCATTTCTAGTCATATTAAAATGTGCTCTAAATCATTTTTGATTAGAGAAATTCAAATTAAGACATCTCTGAGATACCACTATACACCTCTCAGATTTGCGAAGATGACCAGAAAAGATAATGATGAATGTTGGAGGGAATGTGAAAAAAACTAGGACACTAATACTTTGTTATTGGAATTGTGAATGGATATGGTCATTCTGGAGAGCAATTTGGAACTACGTTCAAAAAGTCATCAAACTGTGCATACCATTTGATCCAGCAGTGTTTCTACTGGGCTTATATCACAAAAAGATCTTAAAAGAGAAAAAGTGACTTATATGTACAAAAATGTTTGTGGCAGCCCTTTTTGTAATGGCAACAAAGTGGAAATTGAATGGATGCCCATCAATTGGAGAATGGCTAAATAAGTTATGGTATATGAATAATATAGAATATTATTGTTCTGTAAGAAATGACCAACAGGATGATTTTAGAGAATCTTGGAGATACTTACATGAAGTTATACTAAGTGAAATGAATAGAACCATTGTTAATACTTGCCAACAACAAGACCATACAACAATCAATTCTGATGGACATGGCTCTTTCCTACAATGAGATGATTCAGATCAGTTCAGCAATCTTGTGTAATCTATACCCAGAGAGAGGACTATGAGAACTGAGTGTGGACAACAGTGTAGCATTTTCACCCTTTCTGATGTTGTTTACTTGCATTTTATTCTTTTTCTTAATTTTTTCCCTTCTTGTTCTGATTTTTCTTATGAACAAGATAATTGTATAAATACATATACATATATTGGGTTTAATGTATATTTTAACATATTTAACATATATTGAATTATCTGCCATGTGAAGAAGGGGTTGGGGGAAGAATGGGAAATCTATAACAAAAAAACAAACAAACAAACAAAAAAGGTTTTACAAGGGTCAGTGTTGAAAAATTAGCCATGAATATGTTTTGTAAATAAAAGGCTTTATAAAAAAATGCAAAAAAAAAAAAAAAAGAATTCTGACTAAGGCAAAAATAATTGTGAGCCCAATCAGTTCATTTGTATATGACTTATTTTGAATTTTGAAGAATATAACTGAAATACCACAAATCAATGAATTATTAAGTATTTTGTCAAAACAAATGAAGTATATGTTCTGTTTGTGTCATAGCTGATTAAAATATGGTTTGGATTTTTTCTACTTCAGCAAAAGATGGTTTTTTACATGAGGTTAGAAGTTAGAATGTGAGTGTGGGTATCAGAACAGATACAACAGACTGTGAGTAGAGATCTGGGCAGAATCTGAGACATCAGAAGCAACCATACAGAAGCCAGAATGGAAGAGAAAATAACATTTACTTTGAACTAAACAGTTGATTGCAGTTAGGCAGTCACTTTTGCTGCTTAACTTAGGAACTGTGCTGATTAAGAGTGAGATATTGATTTTCTGAGCATTATTAATGTTAGCAAATATAATTATTAAAATAAAAACTCTTGAATCTGAAATGATAAGCTTCATCAAAGAAACAAAAGAGAAAACAAAAGATTAAGCATTGAAATAAACAGAAATTAGAAACAATTAAGAAGAGAAAAAAATCAAGAATTTAAAAATAAAATATGCTCAACAAGCACATAGGATATATAGATCTTGAATAAAGCTTGAACAGACAACTTAAGAATAATCGTTAGGAAGAATATGACAGTACATTTTATCCTACATTTTATCATGAAGGAAGCAATAGAAGAAGGTTGTCAAGAATTTGTGAATATAGAAAATGAAATTCCTACCAAAAGAAATTAAAAAAATTACATAGAAGGTTCAAACACCAAGATATATAATAGATAATTTTATAATTTAATTCAGAAATTTATGTTACATAAGTCAACAGGAAAGGAACCTTGAAGTAAAAAGAAAAAGGTAATTGAATAATGGAGACTACACTTTACCTACTAGAACCAATTAAGTAGGAACTGGAATACTGTATTCTAAACAGCACTGAAAATCAGGATATAGAGCAAAGTCACCTATTTTATAAGTCTGAGCTAAATTATACAAAAGAAAAGATGGACAGTTTTGTAATATTTTACAATGAAAATCAGAACTGAAGAGATTATTTGCATCTCAAACACTTCAAACGATAAAGTTGCAGGAGTGAATAAATACATATAGCAACAGAATAATGCCTGAAGAGTAATAAGGCATTTCTTTCTGGATGTACACAAGTTGACAGATGTGAAGGCAGTAATCTGACAGAAGCATCAGTGAAAAGAGGAAAAGTCACCATTAAAGACAAAACCCCGTGATAACCTGCCTTCAGATCAATCTCTTTTGTGGGACTAAATTACAACATGGGGAAGGAGATTGAACAGCAATAGGGGTAAAATGGAATAGAGAAGTGATGTTCCAAGATCAAATTATATTTTAGCAATGAAGTGAAGATGATCTCTGTGATTTCAGAATGGGAAAGACATATAGGATAGTGAAGAAGAGGAAATGGTGAAAAGATTGCAAAGAGTTAAGAAAAGAAGGAGGTCTTACTTTGGAGGTAGGAGTGGATTCCATTGATAAATGTCCTTATAAGTGAAGATAGATGAAGATTTTTATACTGAATGAGGCCTAGAAGACTTCACACCTGAAAATATTACTCATCCTAATGTAATGTGGGTTAAAACTATTCAGAGTATCTGGCACCTGAAAGAGTAGAAGAGCATTCACACTGGGAAGAGATTTCCAGACAAATGTAGGAAATACAAAAGATCAGCACAGAATATAAATAAATGGAGGGCAAGTGTCTTACAAAGGAGAGGCACCTACAATAATTGGCTTTGCTTTGAGAGTAAGGCAAAATAGAAAATTAGAAATCATGGAGTAAGTCTTACCAGGTGGGGCAAAGAAAGGTTCTTAGAATTGATTCCTTAGAATCACTAATTGCATGAAGAATATTGACAAAAAGAAAAAGACCAAGTGATTATTGGGGCTAGATGTCAAAGAATATTTGTCCAAAGTAAATGGAAAGAGATGAGATTGAAGACAATGAAAGAAATATTTTTTGGAAAGAGGATAAACCAGAATTTTAAAAGATTAATAACCAAGATTAGTCAAAAAGGAGAAGAGGAAGGGAAAATCTCTTTAAGAAAAACAAGAGGGTTATATAGTATACAACCAGATAAAATTAAGAGAGAATGATTACTAAACAAAATATTAAAATGAAAAGGGTCACAAATGACAAGAAACAATCAGAGGTGAGGGCAAGAGAACTAATGATAACAGAAGCACCTTAAACAATTAATTTCTAAGTCATTAATATAAGAGAAAGGCTATTGAAACAATTTTCAAGTTTCACCTCATATTCTGCAAATTGTCAAAAAAAAAGAGACAAAAATATGAGTCAGTTATAGAAGAATTGTCATGTCAGCCTAGGTGAAAGATTTGATAAGAAATCTCAAAGTTGCTTTCATTTACATCTCCTTAGTAAGTAACAGTTTAGAGCATTGTTATGTGACTTGATAATTTTGATTTTTACTTTCTGAAAACTGCCTTTTTGTATCCATTGAACATGTATTAACTGGAAAATATATTTTCTGTTTTTTTCTCCTCTTCCTCTTCTTCTTCTTCTTCTTCTTCTTCTTCTTGTTCTTCTTCTTCTTCTTCCTCATCTTTTTTCTTCTCTTCTCTTATCTAGTGTTCTCTTCCTCTTCCTTATTTTTTCTTCTTTTCTTCCTCTTCTTTTTTTCTCTTCTACTTCTTCCTCTCCTTCCTCTTCTTTCTTTTCTTCTTGTTTTCCTACTTTTCTTCTTTATTCCTTTCTTTTTGTTCTTCTGCTGCTTATTGTTATTATTTTTCTATTATTACAAATTTATCTCACTTCAAATTTTCTGTTTTTATTCTAATTTTGGCTGAGTTCGGTTTTGTGAAAAATATTTTAAATGTAAGGTAATCAAATTATCTTTTACTTAATGTGAGTTTTACTTAATGTGAGTTTCATAAACTCTTCTCTTATCCAAAGATCTGCTGTGTATATTTTTCTACATTCCCATAATTTAGTTATGATATCACTCTTTATGTCTAAACCATTTATCAATTTTGATGTTATCTTGAAATAAGGTTTATGATGTGAGCCTGTCGGAATCCTTACTAACTGCTAACTAATTAGAGTTGATCTAATCTTACAAGAAGATGTTTTGGCCAGAACCTGAAACAAGGTACTAAGTAGAACTAATTAAGACAAGGCTTGTGTTCACACCTTTACTCATTGGAGTCCACAAGTATGCTAGCTTCACAAAGTACACTTTCTAACTTCAAGGGAGTCCACACCTCCCTTAAAGCTCATTGGGCCAGAGAGCACTATGGGAGAAAACCCATAATCCCATTCTCTCAGAAGAGGCAGATAAAAGGCCAGCGATGAGGGATCTATGGAGAATACATTTTTTCCTCTTGGCTGGCTGATCGCACTGGACTCGAGAGGAACGACTCTGGTGCAGAGAACACTTTGACGGATTTCAGTGGAGCTACGCCAGAAGCCCTCTCTCCACGGCAAGTTGGTGGCTGGGCTCCCCAGAAGGAGATAAGAGAGACCTTCCATCTCTGTCTTGGTTGGAGGCAGAAGAAAGCAGAGGCAGAGGCTGAAGGACAGAACCTTTGGATTTGGAGACATCCGAAGGGCTCCAAGCCTCTAAACCGGCTTTGCCTTGAGAAGAACAGGAACTCCAACATTTGAACTCATAACATGAGCCTATGCCAAATTTCTTCAAAAATGCTTTCCAGTTTCCTCAGCAATTTTTATCAGGTTTTTAATTCTTATTTCAAAACCTTAGAATTGTATGTATGTGTGTGTGTGTGTGTGTGTGTGTGTGTGTGTGTGTGTATATAGATAGATAGATAGATAGATATAGATATATAGATATATATCAAACAATAGATTACCATAATTATTTAGTATTGTGTATTGGTACTTAATTAATTTGTTTTTGTTAAAGCTTTTTAATTTTAAAACATATGCATGAACAATTTTTCAACATAGACCCTTGCAAACCCTTTGGTTCCAAATTTCTTACTTTTCCCTCCCTACCTCCCCTAGATGGCAAGTAATCCAATATATATTAAATATGGTAAAAATGTATGTTAAATCTAATATATGTGTACATATTTAAATAATTATCTTACTGTACATGAAAAATCAGATCAAGAAGGGAAAAATGAGAAAGAAAAGAAAATACAAACAAATAAAAACAAAAAGAGTGAAAATGCTATGTTGTGATCTACACTCAATTTCCACAGTCCTTTCTCTGGGTGTAGATGACTCTCTTCATCACAAGACCATTGGAACTTGCCTCTAGCATCTCTTTGTTGTAAAGAGCCACATCCTTCAGAATTGATCTTCTTATGATCTCCTTGTCACCATGTACAATGATATGTACTTAATTTATTCCAATGATCTGCTAATATATATATACTTTGCCTGGAACCGGATGATTTGTATAGTTACCACTTTTTTAATACAATATAGTTTGAAACCCATTACTGCTATGATATTTTTTCACATTAAAAATATACTCTCCATTTTCTTGATCTTTTGTTTTGCCAAGTGAATTTTGTTATTTTTCTACTTGTATAAAATAATTCTTTTCTAATTTCATTGGTAAGGCATTAATAAAGTAAATTAGGTCACATAAATAAAAATAATAAAAATTTTAAAGATATATAACAAAAAATAAAACAATAAAAAGGTTGATGTTTGTAAAGTTGACTAGTCCTACTGAAAGCAATTGATATATATTTAATAGCTCTTATTTGACATAATTGATTTGAAAAGTGTTTGTAAATGTGTTCACAAAATCCATTGTATATTTTGAGAGATACATTCCCTATTATTGTATTTTGTCCACAGTTATTTTAAATATAATTTATTTTTTGTTGTATTTTTCTTCTTGGTTTTGTTGGAAGTATATGGAAATGCTGATGATTTATGTGGATTTTTTTTATATCCTTCAATTTGGTTAAAATTATAAATTGTTTTAGGTAAATATTAGTTAATTTTCTGGGGTTCTCTAAGTATGTCATTATATCATGTGAAAAGAATGGTATTTTGTTTCCTCAAAGACCATTTTTATTTATTCAATTTCTTTTTCTTGTGTTTTTACTATAGCTATAAATACTAGTAAAAAGTAAATAATAATGATGATACTAGACTTGAGTCATACTTGTTTTTATCAGAAAACTTCAAGTTTATCTCCATTATACATAATGATTATTCTAGGGCTTAGACAGAAACTGCCTTTTATTTTAAGAATGACTACATTGATTATTAGGCTTTCTAGTATTTCCAATAGGAAGGAATTTTGGATATTGTCAGTACCTTTTTCTGTATCTAACTTACAATCATATTTTTATTATTATTTATTTGACCAATTATGTTGACAGTTTTCTCTAATACTTAACAATCTGAGCATTCCTGGTATAACACCACCTGGTCATAGTATATGATCTTTGTGATATATTGCAAAAAATCTTCTTGCTAGTAGTTTATTTAAAATGGTTGCATTGATATTCCTTAAGGGAATTGGTTTATAGTTTTATTTCTTTTTCTTCTTCCTGTGTTAGGTGTCAAAACAATATTTGTTTCACTAAAGGAATTTGTTAGGACTTCTCTATTTTTTTTCAAATAATGTATTTAATTTTGGGATTAAAATGTCCTTAAACGTTTTATAGCATTTCCTTGTAAATTCATCTGGTCCTAGGATAATTTTTAGGGAGTTCATTGATGATGCATTCAATTTCTTTTTCTAAGACAAGGTTATTTAAGTATTCTACTTCCTCTTCTATTTATCTGGCAATTTATATTTCTATATATATCCATCCATTTCAATTAGATTGTCAGATTAGCTGGCATATAATTAGGAAAATAATAGCACTTTAGTAGTTATAAAGACTTACTCCCTGACTAGATAAAGAAAGGAACTTAATCCTTGAACCCTGGATAGAGGTAAAGATACCATGTCTTCAGCAAAGTCCCAGAGGTTAAAAAAAAAAGTAAAATCTGAAATATAAATTAAATTAAATTTAAAAAGAGGTGAAGTCTAGAGCTATGATTGGACTTTTTGGGATAGAGTAGGAGGACAGCTTAATGGAGCAATGAATGCAGTGGTCAACCTGGAATTAGGAAGATATGTTTTTGACTTAAAATCTGACTTGCGGGGCAGCTACATGGCACAGTGGATAGAGTACCAGCCTTGAAGTCAGGAGGACCTAAATTCAAATCTGATCTCAGACACTTAATACTTCTTAGCTATGTGACCCTGGGAAAGTCATTCAACCTAGATTTCCTTGTTTTTCTCATCCATAAAATGAACTAGAGAAGGAAATGGCAAAATAATTCAGCTAAGGAAATCACAATAGGATTCATGGAGAATCTAACATGAGTAAAATGACTGAAGAAAACCACAATAACAAAATCTGGAATTAAAACTTGAATTTCTGACTCCAATCCATATTTGGTTGAGAATGCTGACTCACCATTAGGTAGGTTTTGATCTTCTGATCTTTCTTATGTAAAACAACAACAACAACAACAACCACACACTAAAACTAAACCTTTCAAGAGGTATAGATAATAAACATAAAGCTTGTTTGGATGTTGGGAGAGAGACATTGTCATCAAGCTATATTACTAATAGTTTTCTTCTTAGATTTAAGGTACTATAATCTTTTTTAGTATCATATCATACTCATTTTAGTTTATTTTATATGTTAAACATGGTAGAAATATGTTAAATTTAATATATGCATACATATTTATACAATTATTTGCTGCACAAGAAAAATAAAATCAAACCAGTAAAAAAAAAGAGAGAGAGAGAGAGAGAGAGAGAGAGAGAGAGAGAGAGAGAGAGAGAAAGAAAGAGAGAGAGAGAGAGAGAGAGAGAGAGAGAGAGAGAGAGAGAAGCAGAATAAAATGAAGCAAGCAACAACAAAAAGTGAAAATGCTATATTTTGAACCACATACAGTTCCCACAGTCCTCTCTGGCTGTAGATGACTCTCTTCATCACTAAACAATTGGAATTGGTTTGAATCATCTCATTGTTGAAGACAGCCACATTCATTAGAATTGATCATTGTACAGCCTTGTTGTTACCATGTATAATTATCTCCTGGTTCTGCTCATTTCATTTAGCATCGATTCAGGTAAGTCTCTCCAACCCTTTCTGAAATCATCTTGCTGGTTGTTTCTTATAAAACAATAAAATTCCATAACATTCATATACCATAATTTATTCAGCTATTCTCCAATTGAAGGGCATCCATTTAGTTTCCAGTTTCTTGCCACTACAAAAAGGGCTGCCACAAACATTTCTGCACATGGGACGTTTCCCTCAATTAAAATCTCTTTGGGATATAAGCCCAGTAGAAATACTGATGGATCAAAGGGTACGTACAGTAAGATAACTTTTTGGACTTAGTGAATCCATTCACAATTCCACCAATGTATTAGTGTCACAGTTTTTTTCACATCTGCTACAACATTCCTCATAATTTTTTCCTGTCATTTTATCCAAGCTAGTGGTGCGCAGTGGTATTACAGAGTTGTCTTGCATTTCTCTGATCAATAGTGATTTGGAGCACCTTTTTCATATGACTTTAATTTCTTCATCTGAAAATTGTCTGTTCATATCCTTTGACCATTTGTTCATTGGAGAATGGCTTGATTTCTTATAAATTTGAATTAATCCTCTATATATTTTGGAAATGTGGCCTTTATAATAACATTTGAATGTAAAAATGTTTTCCCAGGTTATTGCTGCTCTTATAATCTTGTCTGCATTAGTTTTGTTTATACAAAAATGGTTTAACTTCATATAGTCAAAATTTTCTATTTTGTGGTCAATAATGACCTCTAGTTTTTCTTTGGTCAAAAAATCCTTCCTCCCCCACAGATCTGACAGGGAAACTATCCTAAGTTCTTCTTATGTATTTATAATATCACTCTTTATGTCTAGAATGCCTAGTTTCTACTATACTAGTTTCCAATTTTCCCAGCAGTTTTTGTCAAATAGTGAATTCTTCTCCTAAAAGCTGAGGCTCAGAGTTGTCTTAATTTGCATTTCTCTGATCAATAATGATTTGGAACACTCTTTCATATGAGTGGTAGTAGTTTCAATTTCATCATCTGAAAATTGTCTGTTCATATCCTTTGACCATTTATCAATTGGAGAATGGCTTGATTTCTTATAAATTTGAGTCAGTTCTCTATATATTTTGGAAATGAGGCCTTTATCAGAAACTTTAACTGTGAAGATGTTTTTCCAGTTTGTTGCTTCCCTTCTAATCTTGTTTGCATTAGTTTTATTTGTACAAAGGCTTTTTAATTTGATGTAATCAAAATTTTCTATTTTGTGATTAGTAATGGTCTCTAGTTCATCTTTGGTCACAAATTTCTTTCTCCTCCACAAGTCTGAGAGATAAACTATCCTATGTTCCTCTAATTTATTTATAATCTCATTTTTATGCCTACGTCATGGACCCATTTTGATCTTATCTTGGTATATGGTGTTAAGTGTGGGTCCATGCCTAATTTCTGCCATACTAATTTCCAATTATCCCAGCAGTTTTTATCAAATAATGAATTCTTATCCCAAAAGTTAGGATCTTTGGGTTTGTCAAACACTAGATTGCTATAGTTGACTATTCTGTCTTGGGAACCTAACCTTTTCCACTGATCAACTAATCTATTTCTTAGCCAATACCAAATGATTTTGGTGACTGCTGCTTTATAATATCATTTTAGATCAGGTACAGCCTTCATTTGATTTTTTTTTCATTAATTCCCTTGAGATTCTCGACTTTTTATTGTTCCATATGAATTTTGTTGTTATTTTTTTCTAGATCATTAAAATATTTTCTTGGAAGTCTGATTGGTATAGCACTAAATAAATAGATTAGTTTAGGGAGTATTGTCATCTTTATTATATTTGCTCGTCCTATCTAAGTGCATTTAATATTTTTCCAATTATTTAAGTCTGACTTTATTTGTGTGGAGACTTTTTGTAATTTTGCTCATATAATTCCTGACTTTCCTTTGGTAGATAGATTCCCAAATATTTTATGCTATCAACAGTTATTCTGAATGGAATTTCTCTTTGTATCTCTTGCTGTTGGGTTTTGTTGGTGATGTATAAAAATGCTGAGGATTTATGGGGATTTATTTTGTATCCAGCTACTTTGCTAAAATTATGAATTATTTCTAATAGCTTTTTAGTAGAATCTCTGGGGTTCTCTAGGTATACCATCATATCATCACAGAGTGATAGTTTGGTTTCCTCATTGCCTACTCTAATTCCTTTAATCTCTTTCTCGACTCTTATTGCAGAGGCTAGTGTTTCTAACACGATATTAAATAATAATGGTGATAGTGGGAATCCTTGCTTCACTCCAGATCTTACTGGGAAAGGTTCCAGTTTTTCCCCATTGCATATGGTGCTTACTGATGGTTTTAAATACATGCTCCTGACTATTTTAAGGAAAAGTCCATTTATTCCTATGCTCTCAAGTGTTTTTATTAGGAATGGATGTTGGATTTTATCAAATGCTTTTTCTGCATCTATTGAGATGATCATATAGTTTTTGTTTGTTTGGTTATTGATATAGTCAATTATGCTAATAATTTTCCTAATATTGAACCAGCCCTGCATTCCTGGTATAAATCCTACTTGGTCATAGTGTATTATCCTGGGGATGATTTTCTGTAATCTTTTTGCTAATATTTTATTTAAGATTTTAGCATCAATATTCATTAGGGAGATTGGTCTATAATTTTCTTTCTCTGTTTTCAACCTACCTGGTTTAGGTATCAGTACCATGTCTGTGTCATAAAAGGAGTTTGGTAGGACTCCTTCAATCCCTATATTTTCAAATAGTTTATTTAGCATTGGAGTTAATTTTTCTTTAAATATTTGATAGAATTCACATGTAAATCCATCTGATCCTGGGGATATTTTCTTAGGGAGTTGGTTGATAGTTTGTTCTATTTCTTTTTCTGAGATGAGACTGTTTAGGATATTTACTTCTTCTGTTAGTTTGGGCAAGCTATATTTTTGGAGGTATTCTTCTATTTCATTTAAGTTGTCGAATTTATTGGCATAAAGTTGGGCAAAGTAACTCCTAATTATTGGCGAGTTCTCCCTTTTCATTTTTAAGACTAACAATTTGATTTTCCTCTTTCTTTTTTTAATCAGATTTACTAAGGATTTGTCTATTTTGTTGTTTTTTTCGTAGAACCAATTCTTAGTTTTATTAATTAATTCAATAGTTTTTTTTTTAACTTTCAATTTTATTGATCTCTCCTTTTATTTTTAGAATTTCAACTTTAGTGTTTGACTGGGGGTTTTTAATTTGTTCCTTTTCTAGCATTTTTAGTTGCAAGCCCAATTCATTGACCTTTTCTTTCTCTATTTTATACAAATATAAAATACAAACAGGCCTCTAGAGATATGAAATTTCCCCTTATTACCTCTTTGGCTGCATCCCATACATTTTGGTATGATGTCTCATTATTATTGTTTTCTTGGGTGAAGTTATTAATTATGTCTATGATTTGCTGTTTCACCCAATCATTCTTTAGTAGGAGATTATTTACTTTCCAATTATTTTTTTGGTCTACTTTCCCCTGGCTTTTTGTTAAATGTAATTTTCATTGCATCGTGGTCTGAAAAGGATGCATTTACTATTTCTGCCTTACTGCATTTGAGTTTGAGGTTTTTATGTCCTAATATATGGTCAATTTTTGTATAGGTTCCATGAACTGCTGAAAAGAAATATACTCCTTTCTGTCTCCATTACATTTTCTCCAAAGATCTATCATATCTAACTTTTCTAGTATTCTATTTACCTCTTTGACTTCTTTCTTATTTATTTTGTGGTTTGATTTATCTAATTCTGAGAGTGCAAGGTTGAAATATCCCACTATTATAGTTTTGTTGTCTATTTCTTCTTGCAGCTCTCTTAATTTCTCTTTTAAGAATTTAGATGCTACACCACTTGGTGCATATATGTTTAATATAGATAGTGCTTCATTATCCATGCTACCTTTTAGCAAGATATAGTGCCCTTCCTTATCTCTTTTAATTAGATCAATTTTTGCTTTAGCTTGATCTGAGATCAGGATGGCTACCCCTGCTTTTTTGACTTCACCTGAAGCATAGTAGATTTTGCACCAACCTTTTACCTTTAACCTGCATGTATCTCCCCGCTTCAGGTGTGTTTCCTGTAAACAACATATTGTAGGATTCTGGCTTTTAATCCATTCTGCTAACTGCTTCCTCTTTATGGGGGAGTTTACCCCGTTTACATTTATGGTTAAAATGACCAATTCTATATTACTTGCCATCTTGCTAACCCCGGTTTATGCTTTTCTCCCTTCTTTCCCCCTTACCCTTCTTACACACAGCTGTGTGCCTCCTCTCTGCCATCTTCTGAGTGAGCCAGTTTAAGCTCTCTCACTATTATTGCTTTATGGTCTATTTCTTCTTGCAACTCACTTAACTTCTCCTTTAGGATTTTAGATGCTATATCATTTGATGCATATATATTTAATATTAATATTACTGTGGTATCCTTTAACAAGATATAGCTTGTTTCCTTATCTCTTTTAATTAGATCAATTTTTGCTTTTGCTTATTCTGAAATCAGAATGGCTATCCCTGCTTTTTTTTTTTTTACTTCACCCAAAGCATAATGGATTCTGCTCCAAGTTTTTACCTTTGCTCTGTATGTATCACTCTGCTTTAACTGTGTTTCTTGTAAGCAACATATTGAGGACTCTGGCTTTTAATCCAGTTTATTATTCACTTGCACTTTGTGGGAGGGTTCACCCCATTCACATTTATGGCTAAGACTGCTTATTTTCTATCTTCTGCCATCTTATTAACCCCAATTTATACCTTTCTCCTTCCTTTTCCCCTTTCCCTCCTCCCCAGTATTTTACTTATGAGCAACACTTGCCTCAAACAGTCCTTATCCTTTAGAGTCCCTCCTCCTTTTTTTTTATTCCTTTCCCCTGCTATTTATCTTTTCCCTTCTATTTAACCTATCCAGTTCCTTTTCCCCTTTCCCATCCCACTTTTCTATAAGCTAAGAAAGTTTCTCTGTAAAACCAAACATGTCTAATATTTTTTCTTTGAGCCAAATCTGATGAGAGTAAGATTTCCACAATGTTCATTTCCTTCCCTTCTTTACCTCAATTATTAAAGGTTTCCTTTGCCTCTTCATGATATGCAATTTGCTTCATTTTATCTCTACTTTCCCCCCTTTCCTGGTACAATCCTCTTTCTACCTTTAGTTTTTTTTTTTTTAATTGCAACAGTAAAATCAAATTATACATGCATTTTATGTATACCTATAACAGAAATATAGTTCTTAAGAGTTTTTTTTCTTTTTACCCATTTATGCTTTTCTTGAGTTCTATATTAGAAGGTCAAATTTTTGTTTACTTCTCGTCTTTTCATCAGAAATATATGGAATTCATTTCATTGAATATCCATCTTTTTCCTTGAAAGAAAATGCTCAGGTTAGCAGGGTAGTTTATTCTTGGCTGTATTCCAAGTTCCCTTCCTTTTAAGGTGAAAGTTTCTTGGTCCTGGGTCATCCTTATTGTGGCTTCTTGGTATTTGAATTGTGTTTTTCTGTTTGCTTTCTTCTTGGTCTGTTTGTTCTGAAATTAAATCACAATATTCCTTGGAGTTTTAATTTTGGGGACTCTTTCAGTAGGTGTATACTCTGCAAAAGGAGAGGGAGGCTTGGCAAAAGAGCCTGGAGAAGTCAGTTAAAGAGAGAGTGGATAAAGAAACCAAATCCTTGAAAAATAGGATTAGTGAACTGGAAACAGAAAACAGCTCTCTAAAAAACAAAATTGGCGAAATGGAAAAAAATTCCACAGAACAAAAGAACTCAATTGGACAATTAGAAAAAGATCTTAAAAAGTGAGTGAAGAAAATACCTCACTGAAAATCAGGGTCGAACAATTGGAATTGAATGACTCGAGGAGACAAGAAGAATCAGTCAAGCAAATCCAAAAAAATCAAACAATGGAAAAGGATGTGAAATACCTTCTGGGGAAGACAACAGACCTGGAAAACAGATCCAGGAGAGACAACCTGAGAATCATCGGACTTCCAGAAAAGTATGATGAAAAAAAAAGCCTGAACACTATCTTCCAGGAAATTATCAAAGAGAACTGCCCAGAAGTCATAGAAACAGAAGGTAAAATAGACATTGAAAGAATTCATCGATCCCCTACTGAAAGGGATCCTAAAATCAAAACACCAAGGAATATAGTGGCCAAATGCCAGAACCCTCAGGCAAAGGAAAAAATACTGCAAGCGGCTAGAAAAACCCAATTCAAGTATCAAGGAGCCACAATAAGGATCACCCAGGATCTGGCAGCATCCACATTAAAGGATCGAAGGGCCTGGAATATGATATTCCGAAAGGCTAAGGAACTTGGTATGCAACCAAAAATAACTTACCCAGCGAGATTGAGCATCTTTTTCCAGGGAAGAAGATGGTCATTCAACGAAATAAGCGAATTTCATCTATTTCTGATGAAAAAGCCAGAACTTAACAAAAAATTTGATCTACAAGCACAGAACTCAAGAGAAATCTAAAAAGGTAAAGATTAATCTTGGGAACTATATTTCGGCTGTAAAGATGTATAAAAAATACATGTATACCTTGTTCTAGAAACTAGTTGAGGAAAGGACATTGTACTAGAAAAAAGGGAAAGTGGGGGTACTACATTTCATGAAGAGGCAAAGAAAACCTAGTATATCTGAGAGAAAGAATGGAGAGGAATGAAAATAGTGAGTATTTTACTGCTTTCAGAATTGGCAGTAAGAGAAGAATTTTAGACATATTCAATCTATGGTGAAACTTCTCCCACCTCATTGAAAAGTGAGAAGGGAAAAGTGAAAAAGGAAGGAATAAGCTAAGTGGAAGGGAATACGGGAACTGGGAGGGAAAGGGGTAAGTTGGGGGGGGGGAACTCTAAGGGGAGGGGAGGGATACTGAAAAAGGGAGGGCTGTGAGAAGCAAGGGGAGCTCACAAGCTTAATACTGGGAAGGGGGGTAAGGGAGGGGGTAAGGGAGTAAGAAGGGAGAAAAGCATAAACCGGGGTCAACAAGATGGCAAGTAATACAGAATTGGTCATTTTAACCATAAATGTGAACGGGGTAAACTCCTCTATAAAGAGGAAGCGGTTAGCAGAATGGATTAAAAGCCAGAATCCTACAATATGTTGTATACAGGAAACACACCTGAAGCGGGGTGATACATGCAGGTTAAAGGTAAAAGGTTGGAGCAAAATCTACTATGCTTCAGGTGAAGCCAAAAAAGCAGGGGTAGCCATCCTGATCTCAGATCAAGCTAAAGCAAAAATTGATCTAATCAAAAGAGATAAGGAAGGGCACTATATCTTGCTAAAGGGTAGAATGAATAATGAAGAAGTATCTATATTAAATATATATGCACCAAGTAGTGTAGCATCTAAATTCCTAAAAGAGAAATTAAGAGAGCTGCAAGAAGAAATAGACAGTAAAACTATAATAGTGGGAGATCTCAACCTTGCACTCTCAGAATTAGATAAATCAAACCACAAAATAAATAAGAAAGAAGTCAAAGAGATAAATAGAATACTAGAAAAATTAGATATGATAGATCTCTGGAGAAAATGTAATGGGGACAGAAAGGAGTACACCTTCTTTTCAGCAGTTCATGGAACTTATACAAAAATTGATCATATATTAGGACATAAAAACCTCAAACTCAAATGCAGTAAGGCAGAAATAGTGAATGCATCCTTTTCAGACCATGATGCATTGAAAATTACATTCAATAAAAAGCCACAGGAAAGTAGACCAAAAAATAATTGGAAACTAAATAATCTCATACTAAAGAATGATTGGGTGAAACAGCAAATTATAGACATAATTAATAACTTCATCCAAGAAAATGATAATAATGAGACATCATACCAAAATGTATGGGATGCAGCCAAAGCGGTAATAAGGGGAAATCTCATATCTCTAGAGGCCTATTTGTATAAAATAGAGAAAGAGAAGGTCAATGAATTGGGCTTGCAACTAAAAATGCTAGAAAAGGAACAAATTAAAAACCCCCAATCAAACACTAAACTTGAAATTCAAAAAATAAAAGGAGAGATCAATAAAATTGAAAGTAAAAAAACTATTGAATTGATTAATAAAACTAAGAGTTGGTTCTATGAAAAAACCAACAAAATAGACAAACCCTTAGTAAATCTGATTAAAAAAAGGAAAGAGGAAAATCAAATTGTTAGTCTTAAAAATGAAAAGGGAGAACTCACCACTAACGAAGAGGAAATTAGAGCAATAATTAGGAGTTACTTTGCCCAACTTTACGCCAATAAATTCGACAACTTAAATGAAATAGAAGAATACCTCCAAAAATATAGCTTACCTAAACTAACAGAGGAAGAAGTAAATATCCTAAACACTCCTATCTCAGAAAAAGAAATAGAACAAACTATCAATCAACTCCCTAAGAAAAAAACCCCAGGACCAGATGGATTTACATCTGAATTCTATCAAACATTTAAAGATCAATTAACTCCAATGCTAAATAAACTATTTGAAGAAGTAGGGATTGAAGGAGTCCTACCAAACTCCTTTTATGACACAGATATGGTACTGATACCTAAACCAGGTAGGCTGAAAACAGAGAAAGAAAATTATAGACCAATCTCCCTAATGAATATTGATGCTAAAATCTTAAATAAAATATTAGCAAAAAGATTACAGAAAATCATCCCCAGGATAATACACTATGACCAAGTAGGATTTATACCAGGAATGCAGGGCTGGTTCAATATTAGGAAAACTATTAACATAATTGACTATATCAACAACCAACCAAACAAAAACCATATGATCATTTCAATAGATGCAGAAAAAGCATTTGATAAAATCCAACAGCCATTCCTAATAAAAACACTTGAGAGCATAGGAATAAAAGGACTTTTCCTTAAAATAGTTAGGAGCATATATTTTAAACCTTCAGTAAGCATCATATGCAATGGGGAAAAACTGGAACCTTTCCCGGTAAGATCTGGAGTGAAGCAAGGTTGCCCACTATCACCATTATTATTCAATATTGTATTAGAAACACTGGCCTCTGCAATAAGAGTCGAGAAAGAGATTAAAGGAATTAGAGTAGGCAATGAGGAAACCAAACTATCACTCTTTGCAGATGATATGATGGTATACCTAGAAAACCCCAGAGATTCTACTAAAAAGCTATTAGAAATAATTCATAATTTTAGCAAAGTAGCAGGATACAAAATAAATCCCCATAAATCCTCAGCATTCTTATACACCACCAACAAAATCCAAGAGCAAGAGATACAAAGAGAAATTCCATTCAAAATAACTGTTGATAGCATAAAATATTTGGGAATCTACCTACCAAAGGAAAGTCAGGAATTATATGAGCAAAATTACAAAAAAGTTTTCACACAAATAAAGTCAGACTTAAATAATTGGAAAAATATTAAGTGCTCTTGGATAGGCCGAGCAAATATAATAAAGATGACAATACTCCCTAAACTAATCTATTTATTTAGTGCTATACCAATCAGACTTCCAAGAAAATATTTTAATGATTTAGAAAAAATAACAACAAAATTCATATGGAACAATAAAAAGTCGAGAATCTCAAGGGAATTAATGAAAAAAAAATCAAATGAAGGTGGTCTAGCTGTACCTGATCTAAAATTATATTATAAAGCAGCAGTCACCAAAACCATCTGGTATTGGCTTAGAAATAGATTAGTTGATCAGTGGAAAAGGTTAGGTTCACAAGACAGAATAGTCAACTATAGCAATCTAGTGTTTGACAAACCCAAAGATTCTAAATTTTGGGATAAGATTTCATTATTTGATAAAAACTGCTGGGATAACTGGAAATTAGTATGGCAGAAATTAGGCAAGGACCCACACTTAACACCACATACCAAGATAAGATCAAAATGGGTCCATGACCTAGGCATAAAGAACGAGATTATAAATAAATTAGAAGAACATAGGATAGTTTATCTCTCAGACTTGTGGAGGAGAAAGAAATTTGTGACCAAAGATGAACTAGAGACCATTACCAATCACAAAATAGAAAATTTTGATTATATCAAATTAAAAAGCCTTTGTACAAACAGAACGAATGCAAACAAGATTAGTAGGGAAGTAACTAACTGGGAAAACATCTTTACAATTAAAGGTTCTGATAAAGGCCTCATTTCCAAAATATATAGAGAACTGACTCAAATTTATAAAAAATCAAGCCATTCTCCAATTGATAAATGGTCAAAGGATATGAACAGACAATTTTCAGATGAAGAAATTGAAACTATTACCACTCACATGAAAGAGTGTTCCAAATCACTATTGATCAGAGAAATGCAAATTAAGACAACTCTGAGATATCACTACACTCCTGTCAGATTGGCTAAGATGACAGGAAAAAACAATGATGAATGTTGGAGGGGATGCGGGAAAACGGGGACATTGATGCATTGTTGGTGGAGTTGTGAACGAATCCAGCCATTCTGGAGAGCGATCTGGAATTATGCCCAAAAAGTTATCAAACTGTGCATACCCTTTGATCCAACAGTGTTTCTATTGGGCTTATACCCCAAAGAGATACTAAAAAAGGGAAGGGGACCTGTATGTGCCAAAATGTTTGTAGCAGCCCTGTTTGTAGTGGCTAGAAACTGGAAAATGAATGGATGCCCATCAATTGGAGAATGGCTGGGTAAATTGTGGTATATGAACGTTATGGAATATTATTGCTCTGTAAGGAATGACCAGCAGGATGAATACAGAGAGGCTTGGAGAGACCTACATGGACTGATGCTAAGTGAGATGAGCAGAACCAGGAGATCATTATACACTTCGACAACGATATTGTATGAGGATGTATTCTGATGGAAGTGGATTTCTCTGACAAAGAGACTTAACTGAGTTTCATTGGAGAAATGATGGACAGAAACAACTACACCCAAAGAAGGAATACTGGGAAATGAATGTGAACTATTTGCAATTTTGATTTTCTTCCCGAGTTATTTTTACCTTCTGAATCCAATTCTCCCTGTGCAACAAGAGAACTGTTTGGTTCTGCAAATATGTATTGTATCTAGAATATACTGCAACATGTTTAGCATATATAGGACTGCTTGCCATCCTGGGGGGGGGGGGAGGAGGGAGGGAGGGGAAAAAACGAAACATAAGTGATTGCAAGGGATAATGTCGTGTAGAAATTATCCTGGCATGGATTCTGTCAATGCGAAGTTATTATTAAATAAAATAAAATTTATTATAAAAAAAAAAAAAAAAAAAAAAAAAAAAAAAAAAAAAAAAAAAAAAAAAAAAAAAAAAAAAAAAAAGAATTTAGATGCTACACCACTTGGTGCATATATGTTTAATATAGATAGTGCTTCATTATCCATGCTACCCTTTAGCAAGATATAGTGCCCTTCCTTATCTCTTTTAATTAGATCAATTTTTGCTTTAGCTTGATCTGAGATCAGGATGGCTACCCCTGCTTTTTTGACTTCACCTGAAGCATAGTAGATTTTGCTCCAACCTTTTACCTTTAACCTGCATGTATCTCCCCGCTTCAGGTGTGTTTCCTGTAAACAACATATTGTAGGATTCTGGCTTTTAATCCATTCTGCTAACTGCTTCCTCTTTATGGGGGAGTTTACCCCGTTTACATTTATGGTTAAAATGACCAATTCTATATTACTTGCCATCTTGCTAACCCCGGTTTATGCTTTTCTCCCTTCTTTCCCCCTTACCCTTCTTACACACAGCTGTGTGCCTCCTCTCTGCCATCTTCTGAGTGAGCCAGTTTAAGCTCTCTCACTATTATTGCTTTATGGTCTATTTCTTCTTGCAACTCACTTAACTTCTCCTTTAGGATTTTAGATGCTATATCATTTGATGCATATATATTTAATATTAATATTACTGTGGTATCCTTTAACAAGATATAGCTTGTTTCCTTATCTCTTTTAATTAGATCAATTTTTGCTTTTGCTTATTCTGAAATCAGAATGGCTATCCCTGCTTTTTTTTTTTTTTTACTTCACCCAAAGCATAATGGATTCTGCTCCAAGTTTTTACCTTTGCTCTGTATGTATCACTCTGCTTTAACTGTGTTTCTTGTAAGCAACATATCGAGGACTCTGGCTTTTAATCCAGTTTATTATTCACTTACACTTTATGGGAGGGTTCACCCCATTCACATTTATGGCTAAGACTGCTTATTTTCTATCTTCTGCCATCTTATTAACCCCAATTTATACCTTTCTCCTTCCTTTTCCCCTTTCCCTCCTCCCCAGTATTTTACTTATGAGCAACACTTGCCTCAAACAGTCCTTATCCTTTAGAGTCCCTCCTCCTTTTTTTTTATTCCTTTTCCCCTGCTATTTATCTCTTCCCTTCTATTTAACCTATCCAGTTCCTTTTCCCCTTTCCCATCCCACTTTTCTATAAGCTAAGAAAGTTTCTCTGTAAAACCAAACATGTCTAATATTTTTTCTTTGAGCCAAATCTGATGAGAGTAAGATTTCCACAATGTTCATTTCCTTCCCTTCTTTACCTCAATTATTAAAGGTTTCCTTTGCCTCTTCATGATATGCAATTTGCTTCATTTTATCTCTACTTTCCCCCCTTTCCTGGTACAATCCTCTTTCTACCTTTAGTTTTTTTTTTTTAATTGCAACAGTAAAATCAAATTATACATGCATTTTATGTATACCTATAACAGAAATATAGTTCTTAAGAGTTTTTTTTTCTTTTTACCCATTTATGCTTTTCTTGAGTTCTATATTAGAAGGTCAAATTTTTGTTTACTTCTCGTCTTTTCATCAGAAATATATGGAATTCATTTCATTGAATATCCATCTTTTTCCTTGAAAGAAAATGCTCAGGTTAGCAGGGTAGTTTATTCTTGGCTGTATTCCAAGTTCCCTTCCTTTTAAGGTGAAAGTTTCTTGGTCCTGGGTCATCCTTATTGTGGCTTCTTGGTATTTGAATTGTGTTTTTCTGTTTGCTTTCTTCTTGGTCTGTTTGTTCTGAAATTAAATCACAATATTCCTTGGAGTTTTAATTTTGGGGACTCTTTCAGTAGGTGTATAGTGAATCATTTCAGTGGCTATTTTACCTTCTGATTCTATGATATCCAGGCAGTTCTCTTTGATGATTTCCTGAAAAATGATGTCTAGGCTCTTTTTTTTTTTCATCATAGTTTTCAGAACATGCAATAATCCTTAGATTTCCTCTCCTAGATCTAATTTTTAGGTCAGTTCTTTTTTCCCAAGTAAGTCTTTTACATGTTTTTTTTTTTCTTTTTTAGTTTTGCTTGACTGATTCTTGATGTCTCTTTGACGCATTCATTTCTCTTAAGTTTTGATTTTTAATGATTCTTTTCCTTTGCTTTTTTAAACTTCTTTTTGTCCAGTTAAATTTTTAAATGAGCTGTTTTATTCTATGATTTTTTTTTTCCATTTCACAAATTGTGTTTTTCAGAGAGTGGTTTTTTTGTTCCATTTTGTCAAATCTATTTTTAAATTAATTATTTACTTTTTCCATTTTCTAAGTGTATTCTTTAGTTAATTTTCTTTAGATACTTTCTGTGTTGCCTTTTCCAAACCCTCTTGCAAAGTTTCCAATCCGTTTCCCCATTTTCCTTTAAGCTCGCTTTTAAGATCCTTTTTAATTTCTCTAGCAAAGCCTTGTATGATGGTAGCCAATTTATATTATCCTTTGGGGCTTCATCTAGATAATATATGCTTTTAGTCTCCTCAGGCTCTTAAATCTGTTCTTCTCTTTCACAATAAAAACTCTTTATGATCAGAGTTTTTTGCTATTTTTTGTTTAAGTTGAGATCTGCTTTTAGGGCAAGGGAGGTTGTCCCAGCTTCTTTTACAAAGTGGTAGAAGCTGTGCTGACTATGCTGACTTCCTCCTGGTGCTGGGTGTGGCCAGGTCTCATGTAATTCTGGCATTTGGGACTCACTATTTGTCTTTTGTGTTTGTGTTGGATGTTTTATAACTTCTCTGCTAATCTACTGACTTGCAACTGGGGCAGAATAACCAATAATTCTTCAGATTCCTCCCTACAGATTCTCCTGTGTGGGGAGCTCTTGCTGCTTTTGGTCTGTGCTGCCTGCTCTGCCCAGCATCTGTGCTCAGCCTGTTCGTGCTTAGCCTGCCTTTCTCTGTCCCTAATTGAAACAGATCTTTTCTGGCTATCTTTGAAATTATCTTCTGTTGTGAATTTGTTACACTCCCAATATTCATTGGTTCTGCTAGTCCAGAACTAATGTAGAGGATGGGTTTGGTAATCAATGTGAGAGTCATAGGAGAAAGTCAGAAAGAAACATGCATTCTCTCTGCCATCTTGGCATTGTCCCCCTCCCCCATTCCTAATAGTTCATCAGTCATTAGTTCAAAAACTTCCAAACTTGGGGGTATGGGAAGATGGGAAGACCCTGATAATGAAATGGGAATAGGATATATAGAGTCATATAGTGTGAATCTTCTACTTTTTCCCACTATATGGCAGTAACTGAGTCTCACTCTTTCATCTACTCTTTCCCTTAGGTATTTAATATGTTTTATAGTAAGGATTTTGAGGTTTTTCAGTGATATAATCACCCTTGCTTCATTTTTTGGGGAGCATTTGTCATCTCTAATGGGCTGAGGCTCGAGTTGATGCACTGAGGTCCTAAGCACTGAGGCTAAATAGTAATTGGACCATACTCTATTAATATATAAGCTTGGAGAAAGAATGACCCCCGCCCACTCTTTGTGCAAGTCCTGATGTGTTGTATAGGAAATGACAATTTTGGTGGGTGGAGGCAGGGGAGTGGAAAAGGAAGGGGAAGGAGAGACTGCTGGCTGGCATTTTGACACAGCTGCTCGCATTGCCATTGCGATGGCCTTTCAGCTCAGGTCTCTCTCTGCTAGCTGGCTTCCTGTCACAGCCGCCCATATTGCTATCGCAATCCTTCTTGTCCATATTGCTATCACAATCTTTTTTCACCTCTTCACTTCAATAAAGATTGAAGATTTTTCCCTTAACCTGAATTCCTGACTCTGGTTGATTTTAAATACATTACAGTCAGCCAAAGCTAAGTACTTCGGGAACACATTCATTGTTTCCAAGTTTCCATTAGTTACTTATGGTTTAGCCACAGAAAACTTGTAAGAGGATTTTGGTATTTTCTGATCTGTATCTAGACTACTTTTCTTCTAAATCTATTTGGACTTGTAGAGGGCTGAAACTATTGAGTTGATGCACTGAGGTCAGGACTGCCAAGCACTTGAGGCTAACTACTGATTGGGCAATACTTTATGGGCATATGCTTGGAAAATAGTCCTTTTCACTATCCTGTGCTGGCTCAATGATTGGTGTATACAGAGGATTGTAGGAAGAACTAGGGGGTGGAGTAAGACAAGCAGAGTCATTCTCTTTGCGGTAGACAAGGAAGAAGGTGGTTGGGGAGATTCTGCTTCCATCCTGTTCAATCCTGCATCTAAAGACAAAGAATAAAGACTAAGGACTAAAGACTAAGCAAAAGCTTATCCTGACTCCGGCTAATTCTGGGGAGTTCTGGGTGCCAGCATGGTCATCAAAGGACTCATAATATTCACTAATGATAAGATTAATCCAACAATCTATTCTAAGAGAATCTTCTCTAAAACATTACAATATGTGTTTAAAAATGAATACTCATAGTTAGGAATTACTTCTGCATTCTTCCTTTAATAATGTAAAATATTGGAAATTGGACCATATAAATGACATTGTCATAAAATTGGTATAATAATACAATGTCATTTTTACTCCTATTATTGAGATGCTTCAACCATAACTATTATCAAGGATAGATGGTTATCTATCCTTATAATTATAATGGAGATAATTACAATGTATAAAAATGTAAACAAGTTTTAGTTTTTTAGAAGAGTAATGATTACTTCTGCTCAGGTAGATAACACTTTAGAGATCAATCCTTCCTAGATTTCAGACTTCTTGTGTTGTTCTCTTTATTTTTTCTCTTTTTTGTAATTTTAAACTTAAGTTAAATTTAAACTTAATGTAGTTTAAAATAAGTTTTAGGCTTTTCTATAAAAAAAGAGAATATTTGTACTTTGGAGTATTAACAGAAATTTTCCTGTATTGATATTTCACTATATCTTTTATAACTGAGATTTTCATTAATAACTTATTTCATTCTTCTCTGTCCCCTTGGAAAGTAATTATTCCTTAAATAAACAGTTTGCTGTAAGGAAAAAGAAAATAATGTACTTTACAAATTTTTTGAGTTAAAGTTATTAACACTAACATGACTTTGCATTAGTTCATATAAGACTTTTTGTGTATGTTTTTTTTTTTTTCCTGAAGCCATCCTCTTCATCATTTCTTATAGCATGGTAGTATTCCATCAATTGTATCCAATATTTTTCAATTATCCCTAATTAATGGATATCTCCTTACTTTTAGTTTTTGTGACACTAGAAGAAAAGTAATCCTAAGCATTTTTGTATACATGCGTACTTTGTGTTTTTTTTTTTTTTTTTTAATCTCTTGAAAGGGATATATACTTTGTCAAAAAGTATATTTGGCATTGCTGGGTTAAAGTATATGTACAACTTAATAGACTTTTGGACATAGTTCCAAATTATTCTTTGAAGTTGTTGAACAGCACCAGCTCCAGCAACAGTTTATTTGTATACCTATTCTTACTCATCTCCTCCAGAATTTGTCTTTTTCCTTTTCTTTCATTTTAATTAATCTTATAGATGTAGAGTTGTACCTCAAATTTATTTTGCTATATTTATTATTATTGATTTAAAGCATTTTTTCTAATGACTCTAATTTTCTTTTAATGAGAACTTCTTGTTCATAACTTTTGAACAATTAATGCTTGAAGCTTGTCTCTGATTTTTATGCAAAATTCTCTATATATTTGAAAAATAAAAACTTTATTTAGGAAATGCTGCCAAAAATCTAGTTTTATGTTTTCCTTCTAATTTTGTGTGCATTTTTCCTGATAAAAAGGTAATAGAAATCTACCATGAAAAATAATATGATTTCTCTGGGTCTCAGTTTCTCCATTTGTAAAATGGACTATTGGATTCTATGGCCCCTTACATTCTTTGTAGATGTTAAATATACCTTTCTGTCATAATATTTGAGTTTAACAATGAGTCCATATTCTGATAGTGCAGATAAGAAGATAATAAACTGAGCCAGAGTGAAATTAATTGTCTAGTTTAGAATCATGCAATAATGAAAAGATTTAAGATGAAAATCTAGCATTTCTGATATTTAGCTGATAATAATGATAAATATATTATGTGTATTGTAATATATTCTCTGTATTTTACATATGCTGTCATTCTTTACTGATAATTATGTATGTATGTGATCTTAGGATTTAGAATTCATGTAACCCTATACCCCAGTTTTATAGTTGAATGCTTTATGTCAGAGGACTTGGATTCAAATCCTATATTATTACCTGTGTAACATTAAGCAAGTCACTTCACTGAAATTTAAATTCCTTCTTTGTAAATTGAAGATGCTGATCAAGTTGCACTCTGAGTTACCTTTTAAATCTAAATTTAGCATTATATCACAGTCAATGAAGCTGAAAATACTTGCTCAAGGTCATAGAGCTACTAAATTATGTAGTTGGAAGTTGAACCAAATCTTTGATATTAGATCTTTTACTCTTTTTAGCAAACCACAGATTCAAGCATATATTTAAAATCATGTTTCTTCTCTTTAGAAAAATTTTAAAGATTTTTTATTTTAAATTATTTCTTTTTACAAAAGGTGAATAAATCCCTCTGTTATATTTTCTTACCTTAAAAATGCTACTTTAAATGGTCTAGTACAAGTGAGAAGACTTTTTATTACAGTCTTAAAGTAGGTTAGGATTAAGAAATGTACTAAATCTAAATGGTTTTCAGAATTTTATTTTCATGTGGAATTTTATATTTTCTTGCCATGTTAGCCCAGAGAGGTGTGTAGTGATATCTCACAGTTGTCTTAAGTTGCATTTCTCTGATCAATAGTGATGTGGAACACCCTTTCATATAAGTAGAAATAGGTCCAATTTTTCATCTGAAAATTATCTGTTCATATCTTTTGACCATTTGTTGATTGGAAAATGGCTTGATTTCTTATAAATTCAAATTAATCCTCTATATATTTTGGAAATGAGGCCTTTACCAGAACCTTTGAATGTAAAAATGTTTTCCCAATTTATTGCTTCCCTTTTAATCTTGTCTGCATTAGTTTTGTTTCTACAAAAACTTTTTAAATTGATATAATCAAAAGTTTCTATTTTGTGATCAATAATGATCCTTAGTTTTTCTTTGGTCACAACTTACTTCCTCCTCCATAACTCTGAGAGGTAAACTATCCTATGTCTTTCTAATTTATTTAGGATCTCCTTATTTATGCCTAGATCATGAACCCCATTTTGACCTTATTTTGGTATACAGTGTTAAGTGTGGCTCAATGCCTAATTTCTGCCATACACATTTCTAATTTTCCCAGCAGTTTTTGTCAAATAGTGAATACTTATTACAAAAGCTGGGGTCTTTGGGTTTGTCAAAAACCAGATTGCTAGTTATTAAATATTTTCTCCTGTGAACCTAACCTACTCCACTGATCAACTAGTTATTTCTTATCCAGTATCAAATAGTTTTGGTGACTGCTGCTTTATAATTTAATTTTAGATCTGGTAAAGCTGGGCCACCTTCATTTGATTTTTTTTTCATTAGTTCTCTTGAAATTCTTTACCTTTTTTTCTTCCTGATGCATTTTGTTGTTATATTTTTAGGTCAGAAAAAATAGTTTCTTGGGAGTTTGATTGATATAGCATTAAATAAATAGATTAGTTTAGGTAGGATTGTCATCTTTACTATATTCACTGACACTATCCAAGAGCACTTAATATTTTACCCAGTTTTTTAGATTTGACTTTATTCTTGTGGAAAGTGTTTTGCAGTGATTCTCATATAGTTTCTGACTTTCCCTTGGCAGATAGATTCCCAAATATTTTATACTCTCGGTAGTTACTTTAAATGGAATTTCTCTTTGTATCTCTTGCTATTGGATTTTGTTAGTGATGTATAAAAGTGTTGATGTTTTATGTGTATTTATTTTGTATCCTGAAACTTTGCTAAAGTTGTGGATTATTTCTAAGATCTTTTTAGTAGAATCTCTGGAGTTCTCTAAATATATCATCATATCATCAGCAAAGAGTGATAATTTGGTTTCCTCATTACCTGCTCTAATTCCTTTAATCTCTTTCTCCACTCTTATTGCCAAAGCTAGCATGTCTAATACAATATTGAATAGTAATGGTGATAGTGGTCAACTTTGTTTCACTCCTGATCTTATTAAGAATGGTTGCAGTTTATCCCCATTACATATGATGCTTACTGATGATTTTATATAGATGCTACTGACTATTTTAAGGAAAAGTCCATTTATTCATATATTCTCTAGTGTTTTTAATAGGAATGGGTATTGAATTTTACCAAATGCTTTACCTGCATTTATTGAGATTATCATCTGTTTTTTGTTAATTTGGTTATTGATATAATCAATTATGCTAATAGTTTTCCTAATATTGAACCAGTCCTGCATTCCTGGTATAAATTCTACTCGGTTATGATCTATTATCCTGGGGATGCTTATTTGTAATCTCTTTGCTAATATTTTATTTAACTTATTTTGCATCTATATTCATTATGGAGTTTGTTCTATAATTTTCTTTCTCTGTTTTCATGATTTAGTTATCAGTACCATGTTTGTGTCATAGAAAGAATTTGATAGGACTCCTTCATTCTCTATTTTTTTCAAATATTGGGGTTAATTGTTCTTTAAAAGTTTGGTAGAATTCAAATGTAAATCTGTAGATGACTGCAGATGTTGGGGAACTCTGAGAGAAGTATACTTGAAGCAAAGATACTTACAGCAGGGTGTTAACTCAATGTCATTAATGAAATAATGGTTCTCTATTACTTAGTACTTAGTATGGTGATGTAATGGTTCTCTAGTTCACACATACTTAGGGTGCTGTAATGATATAATCATACTGACATATTTAAGGGCTAGGAGGATTGGAAATAGAGACATTCTATCTTTGACCATCCTTCTGGTGGCTCTCCTGCCTCCTGCATTAAGATCAAGGCTGGTCGAAAGATTATCTAAAGATATCCTTGAAAAAGCTAGCTCAGATATTATTACATTCATCCATCTATTCCTGGGGATATTTTTTAGGAAGTTCATTAATAGCTGGTTCTATTTCTTTTTCTAAAATGGGACTATTTAAGCAATTTACTTCCTCCTCTATTAATCTAAGCAATCTATATTTTTGTAGGTATTAGTCCATTTCACTTAGGTTATCAAATTTATTGACATAAAGTTGGGCAAAGTTATTCCTAATTATTGCTCTTCATTAGGTGAAAATTCTCCATTTTCATTTTTAAGGCTAACAATTGGATTTTCCTCTCTTCTTTTTCTAATCAAATTTACCAAAGGTTTATCTATTTTGTTGGTTTTTTCATAAAACCAACTTCTAGTTTTGTTCATTAATTCAATTTTTTTTACTTTCAATTTTATTAATCTTTCCTTTTATTTTTATAATTTCAAGTTTAGTATTTGATTGGAGGTTTTTAATTTGCTCTTTTTCTAGCTTTTTTAGTTGTAAGCCCAATTCTGAAATGTAGCCACAATATTCATTAGAGTTTTAATTTTGGGTCTCTTTCTGGATGAATTCTTTTGATGACTATTTTCCCTTCGGGTGCTATGACATCTGGGCAATTGTCTTTGATTATTTCCTGAAAAAATAGTGTCAAACGCTTTTTTCATCATGAATTTCTGGGAGTCCAATAATCCTTAGATTATCTCTCCTAGATCTATTTTCCAGATCTGTTTTTTTTTTTTTCCCAAGTAGGTATTTAACATTTTTTCAGTTTTTTGGTTTTGCTTGACTGAGTCATTCACTTCCATGTATTCAGTTCTGATTATTAATGAATTATTTTCTTCATTTACTTTTTTTATTTCTTTTTGTATTTGTCCGATTAAGTTTTTAAATGAGTTGTTTTGTTCTATGGATTTTTTTTGACTTCACAAAAATTTTTTAAAGGAGTTATTTTCTTTTTCCAATTCACAAATTCCGTTTTCCTAGCAGTTTTTTTTTTAATCTTTTCCATTTCACATTTCAAGGAGTTGATTTCTTTTTCCAGTTTATCAAATCTTTCTCTTAATGAGTTATGTGTCTTTTCCAAACTCTCTTGCAGAGTTTTTCTTTCCTTTCCCCATTCATCTTGCAGTTCTCTTTTAAGTTCTTTTTTAAAAATTTAATCTAGGAGAGACTTGTGTGGTGGGGACAAAGTTTTATCCACATTTTGAGGCTTCATATGGAGACAATCTGCTTTTAGTATCCTCATCATTTGAAATTTGTTCTCTTTCCCTATAGAAGCTACCTATATTTAGAGCTCATTTTGCCTTTTTATTAATCTTTTTTAAGTTGGGATTTTCTTTTTGGGCAAGGAGGTTATAAACTTCCTCTACAGACTCCCAGAAGTAGCAACTGCTACGCTGTTATCATGCTGAGTCACTACCAGTGCTGGCTGGGTGTAGCTAGGTCTCATGATACTCAGGGACTTTGGGGGACACTCTTTACCCTCTGCATTTGTTTTGGATGTTTTATAACTTCTCTGCTGATCTACTCACTTGCAACCAAGGCAAAGTATACAACATTGTGGTCGACTCCTCCCAGCAGATTCTCCACCTCATGGAGACTGCACCTTGTTCCCGGTCTGTTCAATGTTCACTGGCCTCCCTTGCTGCCTCTCTGTTTGCGCCTGTCCTCTTCCTCTCATCCCCTATGCAAGGTCAAAATATACCTTTTTTCTGGCAAGATTCGGAATTATCTTCTGCTGATAATTTGCTGCACTCCCAATATTTGGAGATTCTGTTAGTCTAGCACTAATTTACAGGCTGAATTTTATAATTTGTGTGAGGATAGCAGGAAAGCTCATAAAGAAGTGAGTGTCCTGTCACTTATCAGGGAAGAAAAGATGTGTAGTGGTTTCTCAGAGTTGTCTTAATTTGTTTTTCTCTGATTAATAATAACTTGGAGCATCTTTTCATATGGATAAAAATAGTTTCAATTTTTTCATCTGAGAATTGCATTTCAATCTTGTCTGCATTAGTTTTGTTTGTACAAAAACTTTTCAATTTGATGGAATCAAATTTTGTATTTTGTGATCAATACTAATCTCTAGGGCAGAGCCAAGATGGCGGAGCAGGCACACACGACTCTCTAAGCTCCTCTCATTACCCTCATAACCAACTATTTAATGCAGCCTCAGAAATAACTCTTCACTGCTTAAATTCATGAAGATAAGAAGCACTACAACTTACCAGCCAATCTGGAAGCTCGCCAGGAAAGGTTTGTCCTGAGGGGCCAGGAACAGACTAGCACAGGCAGCGAAAGGCTAGCATCCTGAGCAGACCAGGGCAGGGGTGATCTCTGTGGCTAGAGAAGTTATAGGGACCACTCTGCTATAGGCTAACTGCTCTGCCTTGATTACAAAGCAGTAAACTGGCAGAGAAGTTAAAGCCTAAAACAGAAGGTCCTCTAAAAAATGCCAGAACCCAACGAGATCTGGCTGTAACCCCTCAAACCCGGAAGTGACTCAGGCAGAATTTACCGCAGCTCTGTGGCCACATCCGGCAGTTCGGGGCTTTGGGGGGGGGGGCAGTTACTAATCTTCACTACAGTTGGGCACAGCCTGGGCAGCCTCTAATCTGCAGTGTGGGGGGCTCAGCCTGGGGCAATAGAACCTCCCCAGCTGACTGCACTTGCCTGGCAGACACTTCTGGTCCCTGCAAATCCATTCACTGCTCAGCTGCTAATACCCATAGCCCCAGGGCAGGGTTTGGCTTGGGGCAGTGAAACTCTCACTGCTAAGTGTCTAGCCCCAGAGCAGTAGTTATCTCACACAGCTGAGATTCTTTGAAACACAGGCCTGAGTTACTTTCTGGTGGGGAACTCTTTCCCAGAGCACTCCAGTACCTCGCTGCTTTTTGTAGCCAGTTGGCAGGACACCTACCCAGTCCATATAACTTTCACTGCTCTGCAGAGGAAGCTAGTAACCTCCTGGCTCTGAAGGCAGACCTTACAGGCTTTAACAAAATGAGTAAAAAAAACAAAAGAACGATTGATAGTTTCTACACAGAAAGAGAACAGCTTTTCAACCCTGAAGAGACTAATAGCAGACAGTCTCCAGACGATTGTTGGTCTCCAATACAAAAGGCTCTCCTAGAAGAGACTATTAAAAACCTTAAAAGAGAACTAGAAGAGAAATGGGGAAAGACACATAACTCACTAAAAGAAAAATTTGATAAAGTGGAAAAAGAAAACAACTTCCTGAAATGTGAATTGGAAAAGGTAAAAAACAGAGTTTGCAAATTGGAAAAAGAATATGACTCAATAAAAAAAAAAAAAAAAAAAAAAAAAAAAAAAAAAAAAAAAAAATTAGTGAAATGGAAAAAAATTCCATAGAGCAAAACAACTCAATTGGACATATACAAAAAGAAGTAAAAAAAGCTAACGAAGAAAATAACTCACTAAAAATTAGAACTGAACAAATAGAAATGACTGATTCATTGAGACATCAAGAATCAGTCAAGCAAAACCAAAAAAATGAAAGATTGGAAAAAATGTCAAATATTTACTTGGAAAAACAACAGACCTGGAAAATAGATCTAGGAGAGATAACCTGAGGATCATCGGACTACCCGAAAATTATGATGAAAAAAAGAGCCTAGATACTATTTTACAGGAAATCATCAAAGAGAACTGCCCAGAAGTAATAGAACCGGAAGGGAAAATAGACGTTGAAAGAATTCATCAAACACCTTCTGAAAAAGACCCTAAAATAAAGACTTCAAGGAATATTGTGGCCAAACTTCAGAATTTCCAGACTAAAGAAAAAAATTTACAAGCAGCCAGGAAAAAACAGTTCAAATACCAAGATGCAACAATAAGGGTCACACAAGATCTGGCTGCCTCAACATTAAAGGATCGAAGGGCCTGGAATCAGATATTCCAAAAGGCAAAAGAATTTGGAATGCAGCCAAGAATAAACTATCCAGCTAAGCTGAGTATTTTTTTCCACGGAAGAAGATGGACATTTAATGAAATAGAGGAATTCCATCTGTTTCTAAGGAAAAAACCAGACTTAAACAAAAAATTTGATCTTCAACAACAGGAATCAAGAGAAGTAGAAAAAGGTAAAAGGAACTCTTGAGAACTGTATTTCTGTTGTGAATATACATAAAAACCATATGTGTCAAAATGTTTATGGCAGCCCTGTTTGTAGTGGCTAAAAGCTGGAAAATGAATGGATGCCCATCAATTGGAGAATGGTTGAGTAATTTTGTTATATGAACATTATGAAATATTATTGTTCTGTAAGAAATGACCAGCAGGATGAATACAAAGAGGACTGATGAGTCTTAGATGTACTGATGCTAAGTGAAATGAGCAGAACCAGGAGATCATTATATGCCTTATCACTGATACTGTTTGAGGATGTATTCTGGTAGAAGTGGATCTCTTTGATAAAGAGAGCGAATTCAGTTTCATTTGATCAAGGATAGACAGAAGCAGCTACACCTAAAGAAAGAACACTGGGAAATGAATATAAACTGCTTGCATTTCTGTTTTTCTTCCCCGGTTATTTATACCTCCTGAATCCAATTCTCCCTGTGCAAGAAGAAAACTGTTCGGTTCTGCACACATATATTGTATCTAGGATATACTGTAACCTATTTAACATGTAAAGTACTGCTTGCCATCTGGGGGAGGGAGTGGAAAAATCAGAACAGAAGTGAGTGTAAGGGATAATGCTGTAAAAATTTACCTTGTCATGGGTTCTGTCAATAAAAAATTATTTTAAAAAATGTTCATGTATAACCAGAAAAATAAAGAAAACAATTTAAAAAATTAAAAATGAAGTACTGTGATCTCATGGAAAATCATTAAATTTATATAATCATAGTTCTCTGCTATTATTAAACTGTTAGTGCCCTCAAAAAGTACTGAAAAAAGATATTCAATTCATATTTATCTTATTCTGAAATTTCCCAATTAAAAAAGGATTGAAATCTAATACCAACTAGTGAATAAGTAGATGGAGCACTGGGACTGGAGTCAGAAGAATCTGTTTTCATGAGTTCTAATCCAGACTGTAACTGTGTGACCATAGGCAAATCATTAAATTCTGATTGCCTCAGTTCTTCATCTGCAAAATTACCTCAAGAAGAAAATGGCAAACAATTTCAGTAGTTACAGATTATTAGAAGTTTTGTGATCGCCTCATACTATAAAAGTCAAAATAGGATCATAAATAGTTTGATATGATTGAAATAACTCAATAACTAATCTACTCAGTTTTTATATCATGACATAGTATCCCTTTCCTCTCTTCTACTTCTCTCCCCTATCCCTTTCCTTCCTCTTCCCTCCCCTTTCTTTCCTTTTCTGCTCTTTTCTTCCCAATCCTTCCCCTCCCTTACATTCCACTTTCCTTTCTCACTTTGTTTACCTCACTCAGTATAAGTTTCATGTAAATCTTTCCAAGTTTTTTTTTTTTTAAATTCAGCCTGTTCATCATTTATATAGAACAATAATGTTCTGTTACTTTTATATACTGTAACTTATTTGGCGATTCCCCAATTAATGGGCATTTATTAATTTTCCATTTTTTTGCCACTACAAAAGTCACTACTAAAAAGCATGTTTGCAAATGTGAGTTCTTTTTCTTTCTTTATGATGTTTTTGGTATAAAGACTCAGTAGTGATACTGAACACAGTTTTCTAGTCTTTTGGGCAAAGTTTCAAATAAGCCTCCAGAATTGTTGGATCAGTTAACAACTCCAACAACAATGCAATAGTGTTCTAGTTTTCAACATCCCCTGCAACATTTATCATCTTTTTCCTGTCATTTTAGGTAATCTGATATGCATTATATGGTAGCTCAGAATTATTTTAATTTATATTTCTCTAATCAAGAGTCATTTGTAACTTTTTTTTTCATATGAATATAGATTTAATTTCTTTAATTTATTGATGTGAAAATTATTCACAGTCCCTGACCATTTTTCAATTGGGAACTTTTATTTAGAAGTTTGTTTCAGGTCTCTGTATGTTAAAAATGAAACTTTTTTCAGAAACACTGGCTAAAATCCAACACTCCCCCCTCTCCCACCAGCTTCTTCCTGCTTCTCTTCTAATTCTTAGAGTTCTTAGTATGTGTGTGGTTGTGTGTGTGTGCAGTTGTGTGTGTGTGTGTGTGTGTGTGTGTGTGTGTGTGTGTGTTTGTGGGGGAGAAAGGGGAGGAAGAAGGCAGGAAGGAGATGAGATCTTTTTTGACAGTTGTTGAAGCCCACATATTCGTTATCAAAATAATATTTAATTGCATAAAAATTAAATTGAGTATTACAAAAAAGCTAATTTTATTACTAATGTTATAAACTTTTACTTAGTATTTATGTAATAATGAATGTGACTGTCCTCTACTGAGTATTAAAAAAAAAAAAAAAACCTATTCATTTGGATTCACTATTGACAACACTATCACTTAGAAGTGAAAAATAAATAATCTATGGAATAAAAGTTTGAGGAAATTTCTCATCATTGAAGAATGATGATATATCTGTTTTCTGGATATTCTGTTAAAGTAGTTAACTAGTTAGAATATATTATGCTATGTTCCAACTTGCAAAAAACAACTGTTATTCCACTGGAAAAAAAGCTTTATGTACACACAATTCAATTTATAATCCAAATATAAACTAATATTAAAAGTAGCCTCCAATATTACGATCCAGATTGGTTTCTTGGATTCATTATGTGAAATCAATTTTCATAATCAGTCAAAGTGAGCATTTGAAGCAAAAGTGAAAAATAATACCCTGATTTGCAGGTTAAAAATAGGCACATTTAATATAAAATACATAATACTGTGATGACCAAGTATTTAAAGTCAGCCTGAGTCAGGAATTCAGGTTAAGGGAAAAATCTTCAATCTTTATTCTTTTTGAGGTGAAGGGGGATTGTGATAGCAATATGGGCAGCTGTGACAGGAAGCACGCCAGCAGAGGTGAAGGGGGATTGCAAGTGAAGGGGGATCGGAGGTGAATGGGGGTCACGATAGCAATGCGAGCAGCTATGTCAAGAAACCAGACAGCAGTCTCTCTTTCCACTTCCCTTTCCACTCCCCTGCCTCCACCTACAAAAATCATCATTTCCTATACAACACATCAGGACTTGCACAAAGAGTAGGTGGGGGCCATTATTTCTCCAAGTATATATATTAATAGTGTATGGTCCAATTACTATTTAGCCTTGCGTGCTTGGGACCTCAGTGCATCAACTTGAGCCTCAGCCCATTATATCTCCTGCTTTCTTTTGTTTTAGAACACAGGTGGTCATGCCATCCCTGACTCCTCAGGGAGGTCAGAGCCCCCAAGGGGAGGTGATCACACCCTCCCTGACTTCTCAGGAAAGAAGGTGAAAGCACCGAAAAGGAGGTGATCATGACCCCCCTGACTTCTCAGGAATGGAGGTGAAAAAGTGACATCTCAGGAAAGGAGAAGAAAAGCACTAAAGGGAAGTGGGGGTTGCTAGCGGGTTTCTGGGCTGAAGGGTCTTATTATGCACAAACCCATCAGCATGGGAGGTATTACACAAGCACATAGCAACAATGCAGAGACTATTAGTGATGACCCTCGCCACAGCCAGTGCAGGCTCAATGTGGTGTAACAAACATGAATTATACACACAAATAACGGTATAACAAACAATATAAATCAACATGGCATTGCCAAAGATTGCCAGAAATTCTAGAAGGAGGGTATGTAAACAGCAGTCACACATACGCCTTCTTCAGCAGCCAAGAGATAGTCCAAAATCAATCTAGTATCCATTGCTTCACATGTCAGGGAATCCAATGATCCCCCCCAAGTTTTTGAAGTCCTGCAAAAGTCTTTATATGTATTAGGGAATCCAATGATTCCAGCAGATTTTAAAGTGCTGTAACAGTCTTAACATTTCTCAGAAAGTCCAATGATTCCTGAGGACTTTCAAGTCCTACAACAATCTTATGTCTCTGAGAATCCAATGATTCCTGAGGGTTTCGAAGTCCTACAATCTGATATATATACTTGGAGAAGTCCTACAACAATCTTATCATGTCTCAGAGAATCCAATGATTCCTGAGGGTTTTGAAGTCCAACAATTTTCTGTGTCCATGAGTCAAATGCCATAACTGCCACACTCTTTCAATGGTGAGCACAATCAGCAACAGAACCACCAGATATTTCTTGGATCTTCTCTTTCATTTCAAGGGTCTGCTCTGTCTTTCTGCAATGGACAAGTCGAATACGGCTCATTGGCACCCATCTGATTCCTTCTCCAACTGTAGATATACAAGCAAACCCTCTCCTTCAAGCAGTTTGCCTATCTGGTCCCTTCCATTCACCACATTCTGTGGAGATGGATCTCTCCTGGCAATTATCTAAAGATAGTGGAGATGCTCGCACTGGACACTGCCCTTCTGGTGGGTTATAAAACATGTCTGCCAGAGTCAGTGCATCTTTGTCAAAAATCAAGAAGTTTGTAGTATAAAGGGTTAGATTTAGATGTTCTCTAGAGTTACCTGTGGCTCCCCCTTTCTTCTGTTTTTGGAGCAGTATCTTAATGTCTCTGTTTCTTCTCTCTACTATTGCCTTTCCTTGAGGATTAAAAGGTATGCCAGTAGTGTGTAAAATCTTATACTGTACACAAAAATGTGCAAAATGTTTGGAGGTATGGTAACCCTAGAGAACTTCTTATGATTCAATGATTCAGGAATCACTGGATTTTCTGAGACATAAGATTGTTGTAGGACTTGAAAACCCTCAGGAATCATTGGATTCTTTGAGACATAAGACTTGAAAGCCCTCAGGAATCATCTGAGAAATGATAAGACTGTTACAGGACTTCAAAATCTGCTAGAATCATTTCATTTCCTAACACATAAAAAGACTTTTTCAGGACTTCAAAAACTTGGGGGGGGGGGGACATTGGATTCCCTGACATGTGAAACAATGGACAATAGATTGATTTTGGACTATCTTTTGGCTGCTGAAGAAGGCGTATGTGTGACTGCTCTTTACATACTCTCCTTCTAGGACTTCTGGCAATCTTTTACAATGCCATGTTGATTTATATTGTTTGTTATACCATTACTTGTGGGTACAATTCATGTTTGTTACACCACATTGAGCCTGCACTGGCTGTGGGGAGGGTCATCACTAATAGCCTCTGCATTATTGCTATGTGCTTGTGTAATGCCTCCCATGCTGAGGAGTTTGTGCATAATAAGACCCTTCATCCCATTACATCTTCTCCCTCCATTAATCGTTAGCAACCCCCCACTTTCCTTTGGTGCTTTTCATCTCCCTTCTTGAGATGTCAGGGAGGGCGTGATTATCTCCTTTTTAGTGCTTTCACCTCCCTTCCTGAGAAGTCAAGGGGTTGTGTTTTCACCTCCTTTCCTGAGAAATCAGGGAAGATGTGATCACCTTCCCTTGGGGCCTCTGATCTCCCTGAGGAGTCAGGGATGGCATGACCACCTGTGTTCTAAAACAAAAGAAAAGGGAAGATGTAATGAGCTGAGGCTCGAGTTGATGCTGAGGTCCCAAGCATGTGAGGCTAAATAGTAATTGGACCATACATTATTAATATATATATACTTGGAGAAAGAATGGCCCCCACCCACTCTTTGTTAAAGTCCTGATGTGTTGTATAGGAAATGACGATTTTGGTAGGTGGAGGCAGGGGAATGGAAAGGGAAGCAGAAAGAGAGACTGCTGTCTGGTTTCTTGACACAGCGGCTTGCTTTGCTATCATGACCCCCCTTCATCTCTGATCATCCTTCACCTGCAATTCCCCTTCACCTCTGCTGGCTGGCTTCCTGTTGCAGCTACCCATATTGCTATCACAATCCCCCTTCACCTCAAAAAGAATAAAGATTGAAGATTTTTCCCTTAATCTAAATTCTTGACTCCGTCTGATTTTAAATACGCAGTCATCACATTGGGCACATTTTCGAGCCTCAGCCCAATACATGATACATGTGGAGAAAAATCATATTTTAATCTAACCATGTTATATCAGCTTTATATCTATATCAGAGACATCCTTAGAGTTAGGGGAAAAAAAAAAACACAGTTTAATGTTGGAATCCTTACTAACTGCTAAGTAATTAGAGTTGATCTAATCTTACAAGAAGATGTTTTGGCCAGAACCTGAAACAAGGTACTAAGTAGAACTAATTAAGACAAGGCTTGTGTTCACACCTTTACTCATTGGAGTCCACAAGTATGCTAGCTTCACAAAGTACACTTTCTAACTTCAAGGGAGTTCACACCTCCCTTAAAGTCATTGGGCCAGAGAGCACTATGGGAGAAAACCCATAATCCCATTCTCTCAGAAGAGGCAGATAAAAAGCCAGCGATGAGGGATCTATGGCAGAATACATTTTTTCCTCTTGGCTGGCTGATCGCGCTGGACTCGAGAGGAACGACTCTGGTGCAGAGAACACTTTTGACGGATTTCAGTGGAGCTACACCAGAAGCCCTCTCTCCGCGGCAAGTTGGTGGCTGGGCTCCCCAGAAGGAGATAAAAGAGACCTTCCATCTCTGTCTTGGTTGGAGGCAGAAGAAAGCAGAGGCAGAGGCTGAAGGACAGAACCTTTGGATTTGGAGACATCCGAAGGGCTCTAAGCCTCTAACCCGGCTGTGCTCTGAGAAGAACAAACTCCAACATTTGAACTCTTAACATTTTAAATCCTCCTTCTGATATGTATGACCCTCTCCAAGGTGCTTAATCTTTTCATGTCTTACAAATTCCGAAGTTTCTAAATTATAGAGAAGGTATTCATATACATTGTTAAAGGATTTGACATTATTAGATGTTTCTTATGCCAGTGAATCATAATTTCCTTTCCTCCATTATTTTTTTTTGTTTGTTTTTCCCCTCCCCTCAATGTTACAAAAGGAAGAACCATGTGGTGTAGGAATAAAAGGCTAGTTTTAGATGCAGAAAGTCATAGAATCAAGTGTAGGTTTTGTCATACAATAGCTATGCGACTCTATAGAAACAGCATAACTTTTCAGTGTTGAAAGTAGTACTCAACTGTAATGACCATGTATTTAAAATCAGCTGGAGTCAGGAATTCAGGTTAAGGGAAAAATCTTAAATCTTTATTGAAGTGAAGAGGTGAAAAAAGATTGTGATAGCAATATGGACAGCTGCGACAGGAAGTCAGCTAGCAGAGAGAGACCTGAGCTGAAAGACCGTGGCAATGGCAATGGCAATGCGAGCAATCTCTTCTTCCCCTTCCTTTTCCACTTCCCTGCCTCCACCCACCAAAATCATTATTTCCTATACAATACATCAGGACTTGCACAAAGAGTGGGTGGGGGCCATTCTTTCTCCAAGCTTGCAATAGAGTATGGTCCAATTACTATTTAGCCTCATGTGCTTGGGACCTCAGTGCATCAACTCGAGCCTCAGCCGATTACACTCAACAACTATGTTTTAAGTTAAAATTATATGCTAATGTAATTTTTTTTAATGGACAATTAAAGCTAGAAGTGATATTAGAAGTTGTCTAGTTCAACATGTAAATTTTACAAATAAGAATAAACTGAAGGCCAAAATACTTAAATCAAATGAGCATGGTTAAAGTGGCAGCATGAGGATTTGAGCTCACATCTTTTGATACAAAATCTGTTACTTTTTCCAGTATAAAACACAGGAGGGGTTTTTTATACTCACTAAATCTGAAATCAGTCCACAAAGCTCCAAATCTTTTTATTACAACCAAATCCCGAAACACTTTTATCTAGCTGCATAAAACTTTTTTTTTCCGAATAAGCAGGCTCTATTTTATTTTTGTCTTTCTATCTAAATTATCTTGCATAGTAACAGGTATATATTATGGAATTAACAATACCTATTGAGTTGGATTATACTGAATTGTTAGGAGTTATATTTATGCTACCTTTAGGTGGCATGAGTGACCAATAATCCACTCATAATTTCTGAACTAATGATCCATGTTTTAGAAAGATTGTTCATTTTAATAAAAATATCAATAACTGATAAGAGGAGATGGGAACATTTCTTCTTATCTGAAAAGAGAAGATGTAAAACACATGGAAAATGATGGTCAAAGGCAGAGATTAAATGTGAAGTCATTTGAAAATGATTGGAATTGTAAATCAACTAGAAGTTATTTTGAAGCTCATTATATACCACAATTATTGAGGATACAAAGAAAGACAAAAATCTCTTTCTCTCACCAGCTAGCCCACATTTCACGGTGATAAACAACATTTAAGCACCAGCACTAAGAGAGATTTTTAAAAAGCCTCTTGCAGAAGGTGAGACTTGAATTTAGACTTGAAACAAATGGAAAAATGAGGAAGAAGAACTGTTTAAGTGGTGTGACAATGAAGAAAATAGCAATAAATCAGGATATAGAGTGTCTTGTTTTAAGGAGTGACCAAAGTATAAAAAGACTCAAAAGCTAAGAAGAACAAAAGGGTGCAAAGGGTTTTAAAAGCCAAGATGAGGATTTTGCATTTGATCCAATTGGTAATAAGGAGTTATTCAAATTTGTTGAGGAAATAAGGATGGTATGGTCAGGCCAGCACATTAAGAAGATAAATTTAATAGATGAATGGGAAATGGGCTTAAGAAGGGAAAGATGAGGTAGATAAATGAAGCAGAAGGTTCTTTTAAAAACCTACACATAAGGTGATAAAAGCCAGAATTAGGATGGTGACTTTTTGAGGAAATTGGAAGTTTCATTGGGGAAGCTAAGTAATATAACAGACAGAATACCAGGTTTAAAGTCAGTAAGACTTGAATTCAAATCTGGCCTCAGTCTCTAGCCATGTTTGCCTTGGCTAAATGAGGTAAATAAGACAATGTCAAACAATTCCAGTGTCTTTACCAAATTTACCTCAAAAGAGGTCATAAAGTGTTGGAATGCTTACAAAGTGTTAAGTCATTACAGTTGATAGAGACAATACTTAACTAATTTACCGTGTTTCCCCGATATTAAGACCTATCCTGAAAATAAGCCCTCCCCTTACTGTGTAAGATTCCTCTAAAATAAGCCCTCCCCCCAAAATAAGCCCTATTAAGATTGCTACTGTAGTGAAAGTGATCCCCTGTGCTACACTCTACATTACAGTACCCTCTGTATGCACGTACTCCCCCTCCCCTCCTGGTGAGACGCACGCCGCGCTCTGAGCTACATCCAATCAAAGCTGCAGCAGTGAACGCGTCATCCTGTTTTTCCTCTTTTTTTTTTTTTTTTAATAACTTTTTATTGATAGAACCCATACCAGGGTAATTTTTTACAGCATTATCCCTTGCATTCACTTCTGTTCTGATTTTTCCCCTCCCTCCACCCCCTCCCCCAGATGGCAAGCAGATCTTTACATGTTGAATAAGTTACAGTATATCCTAGATACAATATATGTGTGCAGAACCAAACAGTTTTCTTGTTGCACAGGGAGAATTGAATTCAGAAGGTATAAATAACCTGGGAAGAAAAACAAAATGCAAGCAGTTTATATTAATTTCCCAGTGTTCTTTCTTTGGGTGTAGCTGCTTCTGTCCATCTTTGATCTATTGAAACTGAATTAGCTCTCTTTATTGAAGAGATCCTCTTTCATCAGAATACATCCTCAAACAGTATCATTGTTGAGGTATATAATGATCTCCTGGTTCTGCTCATTTCACTTAGCATCAGTTCATGTAAGTCTCTCCAAGCCTCTCTGTATTCATCCCGCTGGTCATTCCTTACAGAACAATAATATTCCATAACAATCATATACCACAATTTACTCAACCATTCTCCAATTGATGGGCATCCATTCATTTTCCAGCTTCTAGCCACTACAAACAGGGCTGCCACAAACATTTTGGCACATACAGGCCCCTTTCCCTTCTTTAGTATCTCTTTGGGGTATAAGCCCAGTAGAAACATTGCTGGATCAAAGCATCCTGTTCTTCCCTAGTGATTTGCTTGCTGGCGCCATTGAGAGCAGTGCCGCGGAGGAGAGCTGAGGCAGGACAACATAAAAATCTGGTATGTAAGTGGGAGTGAGGGGGCATGATGGAGGATAAAAGGGGCATGATGGAGGATAAAAGAAAAACTCAGCCAGCACTCACTGTGCTAAACAAATGAAGAACTTCCTTGCAGAGAGAAGAATAGATCAAGTAATGATTCCTGCAGGAATGACTGCCTATCTCCAGACCCTTGATATTGCGATAAACAAGCCTTCAAGGACCATTTGTGCATGGAAAATTGAATGGAAATTAGAATTGAATTCTACATTGAAAATAGAATGGAAAGAAATCAGTGTGGAAACTTTGTGAAGCCCTGTCTGCAAGAAGTCATGACTTGTGTGAAGAAGTCATGGGATAAAATTACTGACAGCTGTGTCGCCAAGGCACTACGAGCAGGTTACCTGGACAAGACATGTTCATTTAAAGAGAGCTATATTGCTGGACATGACAGATTGGGTCCACTTCTTCTGAAGGAAATAGAGGCGCAAGACATCAGGATGGAATTCAGGGTATGGACACTTATGACAATGTTGTTGAAGAAGATGACATGATAATTATTGAATAAAGGTACTTTTTTTTTGGTTCACATTTACCTGTTTATTAAAATTGCTGTCAATGTTTATTAAAATAAGCCCTCCCCTGAAAATAAGTCCTCTGGTGTTTTTCTGTCCAAAAAAATAATAAGACAATGTCTTATTATTGGGGAAACGTGGTAGCATGGTTCAGTATGATTAATCTGATCTTACAAGGAGATGGTATAGGCCAAAAGAAGCAAGGTACTAAGTGAAACTGATAGAAACAATGCTTGTGTTCATATCTTTAGAGAGCTCATATAAGCAAGAAGCTTTTAGGGCCAGAGAGCACTCTGGGACAGACACAGAGCACTCTGGGAAATTGAGAGCCCCGAGCACTGTGGGAGGAAGCCAACAAGCCCACTCTCAGAAGTGGAGTCAGATTCATTCCAACTTTCACCATGGTGGCTGGCCTCCTGCACTTTCCCTACTGAGACCAAGGCTGGTCTGAAAGGCTCTCCAGAAAGCTGCCCATCCCCAGGCAAGAGACAAGAGATTCATTCCAACTTTCACCTTGGTGCTGGCTGGAGGCTGAAGGACAAACCTTTGGATTTGGAGACATTTGGAGGGAGCTCTTGGAATGAAGGAAAGAGATAAGAAATAAATGTTTGGATTTTAATCAGCTGGCTACATTTTGAGGTAATTATTGTTTTTAACTGAAACTAAGGCTGCCTCCAAAAAACTTCCCCAAGAAACCTGCTCCCAGAGAGAACCATTATATTTTAAAGAAGAACACCACAATAAAGAGTCACAAATGATTGAAAATGACTAAACATCAATAAAAAACTGACTCACTAGACAGTACATAGAGTTCTGTGCCTGGAGAATCAAGTAGATCTCAATTCCAATTCAACTTCAAACATGTGCTAGTTGTATGAGTCATAGAAAGCCATAACTTCTGTAGGCAAAAGTTTCCTTAACTCTAAAATAGGGATTATGGTAGCACCTATCTATCAGGTTGTTATGTGTATCATATAACATATTATTTGTAAAAGCAATTATTAAAGTGCCATGGCACATATTGTATGCTCAATAAATAATTATTTTCTTATTTCATTCCTTCATTCCTTCATTTCTTCCTTTTTTCTTCCTTCTTTCATTCCTTCCTGTCCTTCCTTCTTTCCTTCCTTTCTTCTTTTCTTCTTCTGTCAAAGGAGAGAAAATGTCATCTAGGAGGCAATTTTAAGATAGAATGAAAAGTAACTTATAAGAAATAATCATCCTTAAACCATTTACATATTGACATAGAATGAATATTTAGAGCATGAATATGTGCTCAATTTCTTTTCTTGAACTTCTTGATTATCTAAAATAACAGAGTTTAATTGTACTTGTCAGAGGCAAGAATACAAGTAGTGCAAAGCAATCCTCAAATAAACATTAAAATAATATAACAAGCTAGACTTAATTCTCTGTAAAAACAAACAAACAAATAACAACAACAACAACAACAACAACAATATGGTTTTGTGAGAATGCTGGAACTAAGGACAGTATGTTTAGTTGCCAAAGTTATATTAACACTATTTTAAAAAGAGAATCAAGAATAGTAATGTTATTGTGTTAGCCTTCAAAGCAACTATTGGTATCATACAAACCTTGTTAAATGATAATCAAAAAATGTTAAGGACCTCCCTAAGTGAAGGGGTAGGTCAATTCTCCCAGAGCCTCCACAGCTTTGAATCATAACATCTGAAGGATTTGCAAAGTAGCCTTTACTGACACATGTGTTGGACTGGGGATGAACTTAATTGGAGATAGAGAGAAGAAGAGAGAAGTCAGACAACGCAACTGCCTCTCAGTGGAGAGGTTAGAGAATGCAACTGCCCCTAAATCTCTTTGTATCATTATCATCCTATCACATGAAGGGATCCATTCTACAGGTCTGGTTAAACCTCCAGCAACCATTGGCAAATATCTCCCATATCACAACAACAGCAACAACAACAACAACAACAACAAAACATCCTACATGTGTTTTATGATCTATTTTATCTACATTATAATATGCCCATGGATCTCTGAGAGTAATGGGCTAATGGTATCTTCATGATATTCAAATTTATAGTATTATAAATTAGAATTGGAAGGGACTTTAAACTCATTTAGATGATAATCTTCATATTAGATATGTATAAACTGAGGAGAAGAATAATTAATGAGTTGTTCTAGTTTATATGAATGCTGAGTGATGTCATATACCAAGATAAGGTTGAAATGGGTTTATGATCTAGACATAAAGAATGATATTATAAACAAATTAGAAGAACATATTATAGTTTAAAAGATCTGTGGAGGAGAAATGATTTTGTGACCAAAGAAGAACTGGAGATAATTACTGATCCACAAAATAGATAATTTTCATTATATTAAGTTAAAAAATTTTTGTACAAACAAAACTAATGCAGACAAGATTAGAAAGGAAGCAATAAACTTTTTTACATTCAAAAGTTCTGATAAAGTCCTCATTTCTAAAATATAGAGAAAACTGACTCAAATTTATGAGAATTCAAGCCATTCTCCAATTGATAAATGATCAAAGGATATGAACAGACAATTTTCAGGTGAAGAAATTGAAACTATTTCTAGTCATATGAAAAGGTGCTCTAAATCACTGTTGATCAGAGAAATGCAAATTAAGACATCTCTGAGGTACCATCTCTCAGATTGGCTAGCATGAAAAGAAAAGATAATAATGAATGTTAGAGGGAATATGGGAAAAGTGGGCAATTAATACATTGTTTTGTGGAACTGGGAACAGATCCTACCATTCTGGAGAGCAATTTGGAACTATGCTCAAAAAGTTTTCAAACTGTGTATACATTTTGACCCTTCAGTGTTTGTACTGGGCTTATATCCCAAAGAGATCTTAAGAGAGGGAAAGAGGGGGAAATATATAAAAATATTTGTGGCAGCCCTTTATATAGTGGCAAGAAACTGGAAACTGAATGGATGCCCATCAATTGGAGAATGGTGGAATAAAATATAGTATATATAGTATATGAATACTATGGGATATTATTGTTCTGTAAGAAATGACCTACAGGATGATTTCAGAGAAGTCTGGAGAGATTTACATGAACTGATGTTAAGTGAAATGAGCAGAACCAGGAGATCATCATAGAACAACTAGACTATACAACGATCAGTTCTGGTGGACACAGCTCTCTTCAACAATGAGATGATTCAAACAAGTTCCAATTATTCAGTGATGAAGAGAGCCATCTACACCCAAAGAGAGGACTGAGGGAACTGAATGTGGTTCAGAACATAGCATTTTCATTCTTTTTGTTGTTGTTTGCATACATTTTATTTTGCCTCTCTTTTCTGTTCTTCTGCAGCATGATAATTTATAAACATGTATACATATATTAGATTTAATATCTATTTCTACCATTTTAAACACATATTGGACTACTTGCCATCTAGAAGAGGGTATAGGGAAAAAGGGGGGAAATTGGAACACAGGGTTTTGCAAGCTCTAATGCTGAAGAATTTTGCACTGTTTTGAAAAAAAAAACTTTAATAAAAATTTAAAAAATACTGAGTGATGGATCTGGCATTTGGATTCACAATTTTGATTCCATGTGCAATAGTCTATGCTTAATACTCAAAGGGTAATAGGATAAGGCAAATAGTGAATTTGAGTATATTGTCAGATCTTAGCATTGAAGAATTATATAAAAGTGTTGTACACTTTTGTTGTACAAGATGCGATCTGAGAAGTACATGAGTTGAGAAGATAGGCCAGTCATATGGCTAGAGTAAGAGATAATGAATGGCTAGCTTGGGTATTCTACTGATATTGATATAATATTAAGAAATTTAGAGAAAACCTCCTAGGACATGGGCAGGATTCATGTAGAAAGTTGATTTTCTTTCCCTTTTTAAGTGAATTGTGTATATGAACTGATTGTCATAGAGTTATATAGGTATAGCCTCTGAAGCCCTAATGAAAGTAAAATGTAGGCTAATTTCAAACAATATTATAGGAATCTTCATCTCCACCTTATTTTTGATTGTATTTTCATGGAAATATCTTTTCAGAAGGAACTACTATTATAAGGAGTAGTAGGAAAGGGTTAGGATGTTAATGAGAGACAAAAGAATAATACATGATAAATGAGTACAGAAAATGAAACTCTTTAGGCCAAAGAGTTTTGTAAGGAATGGAAAAAATTAAATATGTGAAGATTATTTTTACAGAGACCACTTGTTGCCCATCCTTTGAGATGTTATTTGTAAAGCATTTACAAGCTTAAAAACTCCATATAAATGTTCATTATATTATTGCTTATTATTATTATTAATTATCCCTCAAATATTTTTTGTGTGTATTTACAAAGCACTTCAAAGGAAATTGTGGTTGCGCCTAAATATATAGAGGTGAACGAGATGTCACTTATCTATAAAGCATGACACGCTTATTTATAGTTATTTCTCCTGATGGGAACCCTAAGTTTTGTAGCAGTATTCAGCTTTAGAAAAATTCTAATACATTCAAATAACTGATATGTACCAAGCTGGTGGACTTAATATTAAAGAATAATGTTGTTGTTGTTTTTCTTTCCAGTCTTATTGTTATGTCCTCTAAGACTAAACTTTCTTATTAGATGAAGAATTGGAAACCTTCAAATATTCTTTGTTCCAGTTTCTAATATGAAAGAGAAATCTTTAAGTAGCCTAGCTGCTTGCTAAGCTGGTTGGTAGGAAGGGAAGGGAAATACAATGACTGGATTTGCAATAATGCTATCCTCTGCTACTTTAGAATGAACTTGGATCCAAGGGCTACACTCAATAATGCCTTTGCAGGAGACTAAATTCATTATCAAATTTCCTCTTTCTTTAAGGGGTAGAATTAGGAACATTTTAATAGCTACCGATTTAGCTCATAAAGGAAAAATGAATCTCACTCTTAGTCTCCACTCTTGAAATATGCTGCTTTTTTATCACAGCAGATTACTGGAGAAGGAAGATGAATGATTGATTTGAGGAATGTCAGGGAGTAAGAACCAACTTTTTATTTGCCACTGAAGGGAATTTTGGAATGCTATTTCCATTCAAAACTTAGCATGAGGTGAATTGAATGCATTTTTCTAGTCTTGATTTTGTTCTACTCCTTATTCATCCATCTTCTACATAATGTTTACAAGATTATTACAATTCCATTGTTTTCCTTCTTTTCTTTTCAGTGACATTAAATTCACATCTTAGAAATTAATTGCCTCACTACTTGAGGCTAGATGTTCTACTGTAGAATATTGGTCCTTGCTCCAGCATTGTTCAACTTTACATTGTTCAGCAGCAAGCAGCATGCATCTTTTCTGTGTTCTCTTCCTGACAGCTCATGTCCTAGATGGCAGTTAGTAAAACCTCACCAAACTTCTATTAAATTGACTCATTCAGTTTGTTTGTAATCATGCATTACTCAAACAATGGAAAAAGAAACCTTATATACTTGAAAAATACATCTGGCATAATTCCTGGGCATGTTACCAAAAGAAAAGATTTGCTAAAGTAGTGCAGTAACATTTTTTTACTAAAAAAAGGAAATCCTATGAGTGACATATATATGGTGGATGCAAGCACAGGAGTGCATTTTATGACCACAGATTTGATAATCCAAACCACAAGATATTGCTTTCTGGAAAAAACAAACAAACAAACAAAAAAAAACTTAAGATAATTGGATTGGAGAAGTGAGAGATGAAAGAGGAGAACAACTTTTTTTAAGCTAAAAGATTACAAAGCTGAGAAAAACTGATGATTTAAGACATTTAAGGGCCAGTAGAAAAAAAAAAAAAGAAAGAAAAAAAAAAAAAACTAGAGAAGACTGAAGTTCAGTTATTGCCAATAGGAAAGAATAATCTCCCAAGGCCTCCTGAGATTTATTTCTTTATCTATAAGTTTTTTCCTGGGAAACTAGAAGAGTAAATTTACAAAAGAAAATACCCAGATCTCTGTTATATTTTGTTAGTAAGTTATCTAATGTCCATCAACATTAATTTAAATATTATTTATTTCTCAGATTCAAAAATTGAGATATTCCACAAAATACAAGTGATGAAAATTATTTGAACTCCCTTTTGTTAATTGTTGTAGTTTTATTGTTATGATTTATTTATTCGTGAAATGCATGATGAAAGACTTAAATATTTGTGATTTTATTGGTTTGGGAACTCCTTATGTCTACCCATGAAGATTACAGTGTCATATAATTATATCCCAAGTAAACCACTTGGTCCTAATACCTCAATTTAAAGATGAGCATATTTAGGCACAAGTGAGATAATGCCTTGTCTCATATCACATAAACAGGTATAGGCAGAGCTTGACCATTAAAGTAAAAACAAAACAAAACAAAAGTGTAAATACAAAAAGAAAAAGAAACAAGATAAGCAAGAAATTAAAAAAAAATAATCTTGCGTATGGAAAGGTACTATACTGAAAAAGGGCAAGGTGAGAGGGGGAGACACCTCAGATGAAAACAGGATGCCCACAGATGAAATCTCAAAGAACGATATGAAATGATCTTAAGTCCAAAGAGGCTTCTTGGAAGTGCTCGTAAAACACGAAAAATTTTAATGAATTATTTTCTTCAGTAATTTTTTTTAAAATCTTCTTTTGCATTTGGTCAATTGGAGTTTCAAATGAGTTGTTTTCTTCATTGGATTTTTTTTTTTCCGTTTCAGAAATTCTGTTTTTCAAGGAGTTGTTTTCTTTTTCTATTTTACTAAATCTAATTTTAAGAAGTTTTCTTCAGATAGTTTCTGCAAACTTCTGCAAAGTTATCATTTCCTTACCCCATTTTTCTTGTAATTCTGTTTTAAGATCCTATTTGAATTCTTCTGAGGCAGTCTTGTGAAATGGAGATGAACTCATATTACTCTATTGGGCTTCATCTGGAGATATTTGAATTTAGTGACATCAGGATTTGAGGTCTGTTTTTCCCTATCTACATAAAAGCTATCTATGATAAGAATTCTTTTTGATGTGTTTTTATTTTACATTTTTAAAGGTTGAAGTCTGCTCTTGGTGTAAAGGGGAGATTGTCCCAATCTTGCTCTTCAGGTTATAGAAAGTTCACACTGCCCTGGAGCAGTGCTATTGACTTCCTTCTAATGCTGGGTGTGCATGACCAAGTCTTTCACTTTTCTGGGGTTGAGCAGCTCGCTATTTGCTTTTTGTAGTTGCATTGGATGTCTCACAACTAGTCTGCTGATCCATTGGCTTCTGAGCCAGTACAGAGTAGTCAATGTTTCTGTATTTTGGCTAAAAGCTTCCTAATAGATTTTCTGTCATGCATAGAGGCCACTCCACTCTGGTTTTCTTCACTATGTCTGCAGTTAGCTGCCTCCTTCCTCCTCTGTCTGATTGAAACAGACCTTTTCTGAAGTTCTTCCAAAATATTTTCTACTGAAAATTTGTTGTATTCCAAATATTTGTGAGTTCTATCACCCCAAAATCAAAATCACCCCAAGTTTGGAGGTTTGATCTGGTGTTGATCTTAGGGCATTCAGGAAGAGTTCAAAGAGTTTCCTATTCTCCACCATCTTGGCTTCACTGCCCTTGTTAATAAAAGACTTTAAAGGCAAATAAGAGAGAGATAGGAGAAAATTGGGAAAAGAAATGAGAGGTATGTAAGAGAGAGTCAGCATCTTGGTAAAGAAAAGCAATTCCTTAAAAAAATACAATTGACAAAATGGGAAAAAATCCTCTGAAGAAAACAATTTCAAAATTAGAATTAATCAAATAGAAAAAGAGATGCAAAACTTTGGTTTATTCTCATTATTATGGAAGTTAAAGGTGTGTCTATACAGAAAACAGGTGTAAGTTAAATACAAAGAAATAATATATAAAAATAAAATAGAATAAAGAAATGAGAGATGAATTTACTGGGAAAAAATGAAAATGGACAGGTGGAATGCTGTAGATTTTCTACCATAAAAGAGGCAAGAACAAACTTTTCTTTTTTTTTACTCTTGGGGAAAGTGAGGAAGAGAAAGAAGAGAGAGTGAACTTTATTGTCATAAAAGTTGGATGAAAGTGCAAATCAGTCTAAAATATATCTTACCTTGTAAAAATATAAGAGAAAAGCAAATGGGAAGGGGGGAGGAAGAAACAAGAGATGGTATTTTAGGTGAGGAGGTAGTCAGTAGCAAAACACTTTTGAAGAAGGTCAGGATGAAAAGAGAAAAAAATCTTTAATCTTCAAATATATTTATTATTTACATAATAAAATAAATGTAGGTACAGTAATCAATAGTAATTGGGGGGGGGGCAGCTAGATAGTACAGTGGATAGAGCACTAGCCTTGAAGTCAGGAGGACCTGAGTTCAAATCTAGTCTCAGACACTTAACACTTCCTAGCTGTGTGACCCTGGGCAGGTCACTTAACCCCAATTGTCTCAGCAAATTAAAAAAAAAAAGTAATTGGGGAAAGAATTTTGAAGCTAGTTTGTCTGATGATGGCTTTATTTCTCAATTGTATAGAAAAATTGATAAAAGAGAAATAAAGAGCCATTCTTAATTGATAAATGATCGAAATATATGATGTCTGACCAAAGGATATCTCCCCTGAAAGATGATCCTCAGTCTAGCTGGGTAGTTAATTTTTGGTTGTAACTCCACTTACTTAATCTGCTGGAATATTGTATTCCAGTTCTCCAATCCTTTGTCATAGATGTCGTCAGATTATGGGTTGTTGACTGTTGCTCCTTAATACTTAAATTGCTTTTGTCTGGCAGTTTGTGGTATTTTTGTGAGGTTATAATTCTGGAGTTTCACAACAACAATATTTTATGAAGTTTTTCTTGTGGGATTTGTTTCACCAGTCACCTCTGGGTTGTTGGTGGATTCTTTGGATTCTTTTATTATTTTGCCTTCTGTTTCAAGAAGATTGGGGAAGTTTTTCTTGTTGATCTCTTGAAGAATTCCACTCAGGCTCTTTTTTTTTTTTTTTTTTTTTGGTCATGGCCTGCAGGAAGACCAAAAATTTTCAATTGTCCCTCTTAGATCTATTTTCCAGATTGCCTGTTTTTTAGCAATGAGCTATTTTAAATTTTCTTCCATTTTTTCATTATTTTTAGTTTGTTTGACTGATTCTTGATATCCATTCTAGTTTTTAATATGTGAATTCTCCATGCAATTGAGATATGAGGCCTTCATCAGAGATACTTGTTTTAAAATTCTTTCTTCAATTACTATTGCTAATTGAATCCTACCATTTATTTTTATTGTTTCTCTCCTTTTATGCTGACCTTCCTCGAAAGTGTTTTGTTATTGATCACTCCCTCATCCAATATAATCTCTCTTCTATCTACCTTCCCCCTTCCCATATATGTTTCCCCTATTTTTCTGCAAGGTAAGATATTTTTAGGCTGATTTGGGGTGTATGTTATTTCCTCTTTCAGACTACTCTCATGAGAGTAAGGTTTACTCTCACCTTTCTCTTCCTCACTTCCCCTTTACAGTAAAAAGAAACACTTTTTCTTGCTTCTCTTATGGATAGAAAATCTACCATCCCACTTCTCCTTTTCCCTCTTTCCAGTATATCCAATTCTCATTTCTTCATTCTTTTTTTATTTTTATATATTATTCCTTTTGTATTCAATTCACACTTCTGTCCTCTGTCTATATACATACCTTTTAACTGACATAATAATCATAATAATGAGTACATTCTTGGGAATTACAAGCATAATTTCCCATGCTTTTATGTAAAACGATAAATTTTCTAAAGTGCCTTATGTTATCCCTTTCCTAAATACTTCCTAATGTTTCTCTCGAGGACTGTATTTGAATGTATTTAAAAATCAAATGTTCTATTTAGCTCTGGTCTTTTCATCAGGAATGTTTGAAAGTCCTCTACTTCACTGAGCTTTCACCTTTGCCCCAGAAAGATCATATTTGAGTTTTTCTGAATTTGGTGCATGGTTGTAATTCTAGTTCCATTGCTCTCTGGAATATCATATTCCAAGCCTTTTGATCCTTTAATTTAGAAGCTGCTACATCCTATTATCTTAACAGTGATTCCATTGTGCTTATGGATGCTTAAAATGTTTTTTTCTTGATCTGGAAGTTCTGGAATTTGGCCTTTCTATTCCTGGAAGCTTTCATCTTGGAAACTTTTTGAGGATCAGTTGATTCTTTAAATTTTTATATTACCTTTTTCTAATAGCTTTTTATGTATTAAATTATGTATTAAATACAATATATGTATACATGTCCATACAGTTATTTTGCTGTATAAAAAGAATCGGACTTTGAAATAATGTACAATTAACCTGTGAAGGAAATCAGAAATGCAGGAGGACAAAAATAAAGGGATTGGGAATTCTATGTAGTGGTTCATAGTCATCTCCCAGAGTTCTTTCCCTGGGTGTAGCTAGTTCAATTCATCACTGCTCTGTTGGAACTGATTTGGTTCACCTCATTGTTGAAGAGAGCCACGTCCATCAGAATTGATCATCATATAGTACTGTTGTTGAAGTTCTATATTACCTTTTGGTTCTACAATATCAGGACAGGTTTCTTTGATAATTTCTTGAAAGATGATTTATGGGATAATTTAAAAAAAAAAAACATTCCTTACAGGCTTTTCTATGACCTAAAACCAAGTCTTATTTTTCTTGGAAGTTTTGGATGTGAGAAATTTGACTTTGGTATTTTCTTCCAAGCATAAATTTTAATTTTCCTTGTCACCATACTACCTTTCTGTTGTCAGAATCTCCCTTTGTTTTCTGCTGAATTACCCTACTTATTAAATGGCTTTAAACTCTGTTAAAGCAGGTCTCCCTTTCCAAGGTGGAGGGTTCATTTTCCCAAGATTCCTAGATTTTTGCTGCTGTTTTCAGAGTTTCTAATAGGAATCTGAGACCACAAGTACTCTCTTCTGCTCTATATAACTCTGTGTGCCCCTACTTTACTGGGACAATAAATTCTTGTGGATTAAAGCAACAGAGTTTTTCCTTTGTGCTAGTGAGCAGAACTATCTGGAAACTATCACTGCCATTGATATCTATTGATTTGTTGGTTTCTCAAGGCTTTTTCACCATACTAACAAACACTTTCTGTTAAACTGCTAAGAAGAAAGAGAGAGAGTTTGGGGGGGGAGAAGGAAAGGGAGGAAGAAAGGAGAAGAGAGGGAGAGAAGGATAACTAAGAATATAGAAGGAAGGGATATAACATTAGCATTCATATGTGTGTAAGTAAATATGCAAATTGGAATGAAAGTAGATATATTAAGGCATTAGAAATGAGAAACCAATGATATATTATTTACAAGAAAAACATTCAATATAGAAAGATATACACAGAGTTAAAATGAGAGATTGGAGCAAATCCATTATGCTTTAGCAGGAAAGGGGGGAAAAAGGCAACTGTAACAATTACAATCTCAAGCAAAGCAAAATAAAAATAAGCCTAATTAAAAGAGATAATCAAGGAAACTACATTTTGATAAAAAGGTACCATAGTCAATGATATGAAATTGTGTTTACAAACACACACAATGGCACACACACAAAAATACACACACACACACACACACACACACACACACACACACACACACACACACACACACACGCACACCCCTCAAATGGCATAGTATCCAAATTCTGTAAGGAAAAGTTAAATGAATTCATTTAACAAAAGGAAGAGAACAAAATTATATTAAATGGAGATAATTTACCACTTCTCTGAACTACATAAATCTAGTCATAAAATAAAGCAAAATTTTAAGGAAATAAATAAAATTTCAGAAAAGATATGCTAGACCTCTGAAAAAATTTAATAAGGATAGAATGGAATTTACTTTAGGGAGGGACCCTTGAATGGGGGGAGTTAAAATAATAGCAAGGCAAGTTAAACAGTAGAATTAAAGTTGAAGTGTTAGCAGGAAAAAAAAATAAAAAAATAAATATACAAACACTGTCACAAGGATTAGGAATAGAATTATTAGGAAGAAACAAAATAAGGCTAGTAATCATTGATCTCAGACTAAATCAAACTTAAAGATTCAGTCAAGAAAATAATTTCTATTACATATGATTCATGTCTACATATGTGTAAATACATATAATATGCATATTTACACATTATATACAATGTACACATTATACATAATTTATATAATATTTGATATAATATAAATAGTATATTATATGTAATAAATGTTTTCATGTATTTATATTCATATTTGTTTCTGCTTACGAATTTGCCAGTGCTTGACTGTATCCTACTTAGAGGTTATGGGGGAATGAAAGGGAAAAAAAAAAGAATAAAATGAAAAAGCATAGCAGAGAGAAGAAGAATAATTTACAAGGAAGCACAGGAAATATGGGAAGTCATGAATATTTAATTTATTCTTTTATTAAATATGTTTATTGGAAATGGAAATTCATTGTTATATTTTTTGACAGATACTCAAGAATTTTTATCAGAAATGCCTGTTTAGAACATTCTAGGATAGTAACTGAAAGACAGAAGAACTGGTACAGAGGGGAAGGAAAAGTTCCAGATCACCACATAAAAATTCAAATTTAGAGAGAATTTTGAAACATATGCCAACTAAAAACTCTGTCAGCTACAGCACAGATTGAGGTCACATTCAGTGATGCCTAAGAAGGAGACCTATGTTTTGGGGTAACATTACAAAAACACAGTTTTAAGTTGCATGCTGAGCAATTAGGTAAAGGTGTTAGTTATTTAGACTATTGAATTGATTCTCTAGGATTCTCTACTACACCAACATGTCATTTGCAATGTTTTTTTTTTTTTATTTTTTTTCATTTTTTACTGTATTTCTTTTTTTTTTTTAACTTTTATTTAGTTTTAAATAAATAAATATTAAAAAGAATAAATCAAAACAATTCCACCTTAAACATCAGAATGAAAATATTGCAAAGTCAAGAGATTTAAAAATGAAAAAAACTATTTATCTAGTAAATAAAAATAGCAATTGAATTCATAAAAAATATCAGTGAAATAGATAAACCATTGGTGGTTGTCATTAAAAACTATAAAATGAAATCAAAATTACCAGTATTGAAAATTAAGAAGGAAAGTACACAACCAAAGAAGGTGAATTTAAAGCAGTTATGTTTTAAATTTATGTGTCAATAAAACTGACAAGATAAATAAAATAAATGAATACTTTTTGAGTTACAAATTTCCCAGATCGATGGAAGAAAAAATACAATAATTAAATAATCCTATCAGAAAAGAAAATTGAACTAACCACAAACAAGCTTCCTCTGGGGGGTGGTAATGGGAGAAGATCGGGAAAAATGAATTTAAATGTGAATTGTCCCAAATATTTAAATAACAATTCGTTCTCATAATCTACAAAATATTTGGGAAAATGTATGAATTTTACCAAATTCCTTTTATGGCACAAATATGGGTTTATTACTTAAACTAGGGAGCCAAAAAAAAAGTAAGAAAAATATAGGCCATTTTATCTAATTAATTTAGATGCAAATAAGTTAATTGACATGCTAGTAGGGAGAGTGCAGTCATATATCAGAAAAATCATAAAAGATGACTAGGTGGGATATTTATCAACAAAGTAGCACTGATGCAATATAAGAGAAACTAGAAGAAAATTTGAAAATAGCAATATCTAAAACAATAAATAATATATAGTTTTCTAGATAGACCAAGAAAAATCTTTGGGCTAATAAAATACTCTTTTCTATTAAACCCCCTTAAAAGGACAAGAACAATATTTTCCTTTTTTAAAATAAGTACTTATTCTGTAATGAGCATTTACAAAAAGCCTTTCCAACCAGTTCATGGTGAAACAAAAATGTTCATTATCAACATTATTATTAAATATTGAAGTTGTAAAGCTAGCTATATTAAAAAAAAACAAGAAAAATAAACTGAAGAAATAAGATCAACAATGAGAAAACAAGACTATCATTCATTGAAAATGACATATTAGTGTTTTAGAGAATGCTAGAGAAACATCTTTAGCGAATTGCACAGCAAATAATAGGTTTTGGCAGTGTCATTTGGAATGTTACTTTGAAACATAGATCCCCTCCTCAGTCATCACTGAATATGTGACCCTAATCCCTGCAGTAGTTAACAAAGTTTTTAGTTGGTACTCTTTTCTTTTCTTTTCTTTATTTTTAGCTTTATCTATTTATTTTAGTAAATTTTTTTATTTGCAAAACATATGCATAGGTAATTTTTCAACATTGACCCTTGAAAAATCTTGTGTTTCAAATTTCCCCTCCTTTCTCCCAATCCCCTCCCCTAAATGGCAGGCAGTCCAATACATGTTAAATTTGTTAAAATATATGTTCAATCCAAAATATGTATGCATATTGATACAGTTCTCTTGCGGCAGATCAAGAAGAAAAAAAAACACTAAGAAGGAAAACAAAATATAAGCAAACAATAGAAAGAGTAAAAATGCTCTGTTGTGGTCTACACTCAGATCCCACAGTCGTCTTTGTGGATGTAGATGGTTGTCTTCATCACAAGATTATTGGAACTTATCTGAATCATTTCATTGTTGAAAAGAGTCAAGTCCATCAAAATTGGTCATTGTATAACATTGTTATTGCCTTGTATAGCAGTCTCCTGGTTCTGCTCATTTCAGTTAGCTTCAGTTCATTTAAGTCTCTCACCTTTCTGAAAGCATTCTTCTGATTATTTCTTATGAAACAATAATATTCCATAACATTTATATGCCATAATTTATTCATCTATTTCTCAACTGATGGGCATCCATTCAGTTTGCACTTTCTTGTCACTACAAAAAGGGCTGCCACAAACATTTTTGCACATGTGGCTCCCTTTCCCTTATTTAAGATGTCTTTAGGACACAAGACCAGTATGCTAGATCAAAGATTATGCACAGCTTGATAGTCTTTTGGGTATAGTGCCAAATTGCTCTCCAGAATGGCTGAATGAGTTCACAACTCCACTAAAAATGTAATAGTTTTTGAGTTTTCCCACATCCCTTCCAACATTCTTCATATTTTCCTGTCATTGTAGTCAAACTGAAAGGTATGTAGTGAAACCTCAGAGTTATTTCAATTTACATATATATGATAAATAATGATATAGAGTTCCTTTTCATATGATTGGAAATGGTTTTGATTTCTTCATATTTGCTGTTCATATACTTTGTTTATCAATTGGAAAATAGCTTGAGTCCTTATAAATTTGGATGAATTCTCTATATATTTTAGAAACAAAGCCTTTAACAAATCCCTTGAAGATAAAAATTTTCCCATTTTTTGCTTCCCTTTTAATTTTTTCTGCATTGATTTTATTTGTACAAAAATTTTTAAACTTAATATAATCAAAATTATCCATTTTGCATACCATAATCTACTCCAGTTTTTCTATAGCTATGAGTTTCTTGCTTTTCCACAGATCTGAGAGGTAAACTATCACTTATTGTTCTAATTTGTTTATATAATCACTTTTTATGTCAAAATCATGAGACCATTTCAATCTTAATTGGGCATAGGGCGTTTGTTGTGAATGTTCACAAAAAATTCACTACTGCCAGTCTCTCCTAATTCCCAGGCCCTCAGACAAATCTCTAGTCACTGTCTTTTGCAGTATTTACCAAGCTTACCTCTGTTTGATGTCTTGAGAGATCTCTGGCCATCATTTCATAGAATAATGATTTAAATGCACAACAGAGCACTCCAGAGCAGTTGTATGCAAGCTCTGGATCGTTATACACATGTTTACATACTACCCTTTGATCTCCTGAACACTCTTAGTTATTATTCCTAGCAGAGCTTCAGGTAAAATGGTCCAACTTCCTGGTCCCTACAGCTTAAATAGGGTCTATGACATCATACACACAGTCAATCCCATTAACAGTGCAATCTCAATGAGACCAGAATTCCCGCCCATGAGGTGGTCCTTGTTCATTCACAGAAACCACTTCCGGGGGTCTCAGGCTTCCAAGATTCTTCCAGTTTGTATTATATGTAACTCTTCCTCTAATCCTTATAGTTTGGTGTGAGTCAATGCCTAATTTCTGCCATACCAGATTCCAATTTTTCCAGCAGTTTTTGTCAAATAGTGTGTTCTTATCCCGAAATCTGGAGTCTTTGAGTTTGCCAAATACTAGATTACTATAGTCATTGATAATTTTTCCTAGGAGCCTAACCAATTCCACTGATCAACCACTGTATTTCTTAGTCTTTACTAAATTATTTTGATGATTGCTGCTTTATAATATAGTTTTATGTCTTGTACAAGTAGGTGGCCTTCATTTACATTTTTAAATTAATTCTCTTGAAATTGTTTGCCTTTTGTTCTTCCAGATGAATTTTTTAAAATTATTTTTTTCTAGTTCTCTATAAAGCAATTTCTTAAGAGTTTGATTGGTATGGTATTGAATAAGTAAATTAATTTAGGTAATATTGTTATTTTTATTATATTTGTGTAGCCTACCCACTAGCATTTGGTATTTTTCTAACTGATTAAATCTGATTTTATTTGTATGGAAAATGTTTGTAGTTGTGTTAATGTAGTTAGTTGTGTTCATATAGTTCCACACTTTGCCTAGGCAGATGGACTTCCAAATATTTTATATTATCTACAGTTATTTTAAATCAAATTTTTCTTTGTATGTCTTGCTGCTGGAATTTGTTGGTAATATAAAAAATTCTGATGATTTATGTGGACATATTTTGTATCCTGCAACTTTGTATAAGTTGTGAATTGTTTCTATTAGTTTTTTAGTTGATTCTCTAAGTATAGCATTATATCATCTTCAAAGAGAGATAATTTGATTTCCTCCTCACCTATTCTTAATTCCTTTAGTCTATTTTTCTTCTCTTCTTGCCAAAGCCAACATTTTTAATACAATAGTGAATAAAGATGTAAAGAGTAAAGATGATTGTGAACAATCTTATTTCATAGTGATCTTATTGGGAATAATTCTAGTTTGTCTCCATTACATCTGATGCTTGCTGGTGGGTTTAAATAGATGCTATTGGATAATTTAAGAACAATTCCATTTATTACTATATACTCTAGTGTTTTTAATAGAAATAATATTGATTTTTATCAAATACTTTTTCATCATCTTTTGAGATAATCATATGATTTTTGTTAGTTTGCTTATTGACATAGTCAATGATGCTAATAGTTTTCCTAATATTGAAGCAGCCCTGCATTGCTAATATAACTCCTGATTGCTCACAATGTATTTTCCTGGGCATAACTAGCTGTAATCCCTTTGCTACTATTTTATTTTAGATTTTTGCATCAATATAGGTCTATAATTTACTTTCTCTGTTTTGACCCTATATTGTTTAAGTATTATCACCATTATCTATGTCATAAAAAGAATTTGGTAGAATTCCTTCTTTCACTATTTCTCCTAAAGAGTTAGCATAATATTAGAATTAATTGTTCTTTATATGTTTGGTTGAGTTCATATGTAAACACATCAGGTCCTGAATAATTTTTCTTAGTGAGTAGATTAATAGCTTGTTCAGTTTTTTTTTTCAAATATTGGGGCCATTTAAGTAATTTGCTTCCTCTTTTGTTAATCTGGGTAATCTATATTTTCTGTAAATATTTATCCATTTCACTTACATTATCATATTTATTGACATACAGTTGGGCCAAGTAGTTTCTAATTATTGCTCCTATTTCCTCTTCATTGGTGGAAAGTTCCCACTTTTCATTTTTGAGATTATTTGATTTTCTTCTTTCCTTTATCTGATTAAATTAACTAAAAATAGTTTTGTTTATGAGTTCACTAGTTTTTTTTTGTTTGTTTTGTTTTGTTTTGTTTTTTTTACTTTCAATTTTATTAATCTCCCCTTCCATTTTCAGAATTTCAAATGTGGTATTTACCTGGGGTTTTTGATTTGTTCTTTTTCGAGCATTTTTAGTAGCATACGCAATTCATTCATCTTCTTTTTATCTATTTTATTCAAGTAATCATCTAGATATATAAATCTTCCCCTAAGAAATGATTTGGCTGCATGCCATACATTTTGGAATGTTGTCTCATTCTTGTCATTCTCTTGGATGAAATTATTGATTATATCTATGATTTGTTGTTTCACACACTCATTTGTTAGGATCAGATTATGTAGTTTCCAATGATTTTTTTGGTCTATTTTCCCTGACTCTTTATTACATGTGATTCTTATTGCATCATGATCTGAAAAAAAATGCATTTACTATTTATGCATTTTAGCATTTGATTTTGAGGCTTTTATATCCTAATATGTGGTCAATTTTTGTATAGGTTCTATAAAATCGTGAGAAAAAAAAAAAAAAAACATATCCCTTCCTATCTCCATTTAATTTTCTCCAAATGTCTACCATAACTAAGTTTTCTAAAATTCTATTTATCTCTTTAAATTCTTTTTTTTTTTTTATGTTGTGGTTCAATTTATCTAGTTATGAGAGAGTAAGGTTGAGATCTCCCCTAATATAGTTTTGCTATCTTGTTATTGCAGCCCTCTTAACTTCTCCCTTAGGAATTTGGGTCTTATATCACTTGGTGATTATATGCTTAGTATTGATATTATTTCATTATCTATGGTATCTGTGGCAAGATATAGTTTCGTTCCTTATCTCTTTTAATTAGATCTAATTTTCCTTTTGCTTGTTCTAAGATTAGGATAGCTGTCACTGTTTTTGTTTGTTTGCTTTTTTACTTCTCCTGAAGCATAATAGACACTGCTCCAAACTTTTACCTTTATTCTGTATGTATCATTAGCTTTAAATGTGTTTCTTGTAAACAACATATTGTAGGAATCTGCCTTTTAATCCAGTCTACTATCTGCTTGTGTTTAATGGGAGGATATATTCCATTCACATTCATAATTAAAATGACTACTTCCATATCTTCCACCATATTATTTAGCACAGATTATGCTTTTCTCTGTTTTCCCCATTTCTTTTCTCCCTAGTATTTTGCATCTGACTACCACCACCATCTTCAAATAGCTCTCCCTTTTTCTTTATTATCTTTTCCCCCTACTATTTTTGTTTTTCCTTCTATTAGCATTCTCTTTTCCTTTTCCCTTTCCCCTTCCATTTCCCTATAGGGTAAGACAAGTTTCCCTGTGAAGCCAAATATGTCTTGTATTCTCTCTTGAAGCCAAATATGATGAGGATAAGATTGAGACAATGTTCATCCTCTTCTTTTCTTTCCATCAATTATAAATGGTCTTATTTGCCTCTTTGTGAAATGTATTTTCCCCCATTTTATTTCCATTTTCCTATATTTCCAGTATAATCACCTTTGACCTCCCTTTCTTTTTTATATTATCACAATAAAATCAAATTATATCTTTACTCTCTAAAAATACCCAAAACAGATCTATAGTTCTCAAGAGTTTTTTTTCCTTTTCACCTTTTTTATGCTTCTGTTGAGGTCTGTCTTTCAAAATCATCTGTTTTTTTTTTTTTTTTTTTAGTTTGTTCTTTTCATAAGAAATAAATGAAATTAACCTGTATCATTGAATGTCTATCTTCTACCCAGAAAATGAATGCTTAATTTAGTTGGAGAGTTGATTCTTGGCACCAATTTTCACCAAAGTTTCTTTGCTTTTCAGAATATCAGATTATAAGGTCTTTGATCTTGTAAAGTAGAAAGTGCTAGATCCTGGATAATCCTCATTGTGGCTCCTTGGTATTTGAATTGTTTCTTTTTGGCAGCTTGCAATATTTTCCCTTGGTCCAATAGTTCTAAAATTAGCTATGATATGCCTTGGAGTTTTCATTTTGGGGTTTCTTTCAGGAGGTGATTGGTGAATTCTTTCAATGTCTATTTTCTCTTCTGGTTTGCTTGATGATTTCCTGAAAGATGATGTCTAGGCTTTTTTTTTTTTTTTCATCATGGTTTTCAGTAAATACAATAATCCTTAGAGTGTTTCCCCTAGATCTATTTTCCAGGTCAGTTGTTTTTTTCAGAGACATTTTACATTTTCTTCTATTTTTTTCCATTTTTCTTTGGTTTTGTTTGACTTATTGTTGATGTCTCACTGAGTCATTCATTTCCATTTATTCAGTTCTAATTTTTGGTGAATTATTCTCTTCAGAAACATTTTTAGCTCCTTTTATTTTTGGCCAATTTCATTTTTTATTATAACTTTTTATTTAAAAGATATATGCATGGGTAAGTTTTCAGCATTAACAATTACAAAACTTTTCTGCCAATCTTTCCCCTCATTCCCCCCACCCCATGCCCAAGATGGCAGGAGACCATATGTTAAATACAATATATGTGTACATATCCATACAGTTATTTTGCTGCACAAGAATTGAACTTTGAAATAATGTACAAATAACCTGTGAAGGAAAACAAAAATGTAAATGGACAAAAATAGAAAGATTGGAAGTATTCTGTAGTGGTTCACACTAATGTCCCAGAGTTCTTTTGCTGGATGTAGCTGGTTCTATTCATTGTTAAACAAATGGAACTGATTTGGTTCATCATATTGTTGAAGAGAGCCATGTCCATCAGAATTGATCATCATATATTATTGTTGTTGAAGTATATAATGATCTCTTGGTCCTGCTCATTTCACTCAGTATCAGTTCATGTAAATTTCTCCAGGCCTTTCTGAAATCATCCTGTTGGCCATTTCTTATACAACAATAATTGGGATGACTGTGTTTAGCACCCAGGGTATTTTAAAATCAGCGGAAGTCTGGATAAGTAAAAATCCTTGATCTTTACTCTTTGTGGAGGTGAAGGGGAATGGTGATACAAAGTGAGAGCAACCACAACACGAATCCAGCCAGCAGTGCCCCTGGCTCTCACACTCCACCCACCTAATCCTCTATTCAATCTCCTATACAACACATCAAACTTGCACAGAGAGTGGGCGAGGCCATTCTTTCCCCAAACATATATTAATAGAGTATTGTCCAATTACTAATTAGCCATAAGTGCTAGGACCAGACCTCAATGCATCTGCTAAGTGTCAGCCCATTGCACCTCCTGCTTTCTTTTGTTTTGGAACACAGATGGTCACACCATCCCTGACCTCTCAGGGAGGTGAGCGGCCCCAAATGGAAGTGATTACACCCTCCCTGACTTTGCAGGAAAGGAGGTGAAAACACTGAAAAGGAGGTGATCATGACCTCCCTCCCCCTGCTCGTACTTCTCAGGAAGGGAGGTGAAAGCATTAAAAAGGAGATGATCACACATTCCCTGACATCTCAGGAAGGGAGATGAAAAGCAACAAAGGGAAGTGGGGATTGCTAGTGAGTTTTTGGGGCTAAAGGTCTTACTAGAAACAGGTATGCACAAACCCATCAGCATGGGAGGTCTTACACAAGCACATAGCAATAACGCACAGGCTATTAGTGATGACTCTTCCCACAGATACTGCAGGCTCAATGTGATGTAAGAAATATGAGTTGTGCATGCAAGCAGTGGTATAAAAAACAATATAAATCAACATGGTGTTATAAAAGATTTCCAGAAGTCCTAGAAGGAGGGTATGTAAACAACAGTCTCACATAAGCCTTCTTCATCATCCAAGAGATAGTCCAAAACCAATCTAGTATCCATTGCTTCACATGTCAGGGAATCCAATGATTCCCCACAAGTTTTTGAAGTCCTACAACAGTATTTTTATGTGTTAGGGAATCCAATGATTCCAGCAGATTTTGAAATCTTGCAACAATCTTATCATTTCTCAGAAAATCCAATGATTCCTGAGGGTTTTCAAGTCCTACAACAATCTTATCATGTCTCAGAGAATCCAATGATTCCTGAGGGTTTTGAAGTCCAACAATTTTTGATGTCCATGAGTCAAACTCCATAACTGCCATGCTCTTTCAGTGGTGGGCACAATCAGCAATGGAACCACCCAATGTTTCTTGGGTCTTCTCCTTCATTTCAAGGGTCTGCTCCATCTCTCTCCAATGGACAAGGTGAATATGGCTCATTGGCACCCATCTAATTTCTTCTCCACCTGTAGAGAAACAAGCAAACCCTCTCGCCCACAGAGTTAACGTATCTGGTCTCTTCCATTCACCACTTTCTGGAACTTTCCACATCACCTGGCAATTATTTAAAGATAGTAGAGCTGCTCACACTGGACACTGCCCTTCTAGTGGGTTATAAAACCTGTCTCCTGGAGCCAGTGCATCTTTGTCAAAAATCGAGAAGTTAATAGTATAAAGGGCTAGATTGAGAAGTTCTCTAGGGTTACCTGTGGCTCCCCATTTCTTTTGTTTTTGGAGGAGTGTCTTAATGTCTCTGTTTCTCCTCTCTACTATTGCCTGTCCTTGAGGATTAAAAGGTATGCCAGTGGTGTGTAAAATTGTATACTGTGCACAAAAGTGTGCAAACTGTTTAGAAGCATATGCAGGTCTATTATCTGTTTTTATGGCTTGTGGCACACCCATAATGGCAAATGCTTGGATAAGGAATTCAGTGACCACTCAGGCTGTCTCTTTTGCTGCTGGTATTGCGAAAGTGAATACTGGGGGGTGGATCCAAGGTGGTGGAGAAGGCACACATGACTCTCTAAGTCCTCTCATTACCCTCATAACCAACTATTTAATTCAGCCTCAAAAACAGCTCTTCACTGCTTAAATTCATGAGGATTAGAAGTACTACAATTTACCAGTAGAAGTCAATTTGGAAGCTCCCCAGGAAAGGTTTGTCCTGAGGGGCCAGGAACAGAATAGCACAGGCAGCCAGAGGCTAGCATCCTGAGCAGACAAGAGGCTGGGGTGATCTCTGTGGCTAGAGAAGTTATAGGGACGACTTTGCTATAGGCTAACTGCTCTGCCTTGACTACAAAGCAGTAAACTGGCAGAGAAATTAAAGCCTAAACCAGAGGGTCCTCTAAAAAACGCCATAACCTAACCAGATTTGGCTGTAACCCCTTAAACCCGGAAGTGATTCAAGCAGACTTTAATGCAGCCCTGCAGCCACATCTTGAAGTTCAGGGCTTTTGCAAGGGCAGTTATTAATCTGCATGGCAGGGGGGCACATCCTGGGCAGCCTCTACTCAGCAGAATGGGGGGCTCAGCCTGGGGCAATAGAACCTTCCCAGCTGACTGTGCTTCCTCTGCAGACACTTCCGGTTCCTGCAAATCCATTCACTGCTCAGCTGCTACCATGTTTCCCCTATAATAAGACACTGTCTTATTAATTTTTTGGACAGAAAAATACTAGAGGGTTTATTTTCAGGGAAGGGCTTATTTTAATGAACATTGACAGCAATTTTAATAAACAGGTAAACGTGAACAAAAAAAAGTAGCTTTATTCAATAATGATCATGTCATCTTTTTCAACAACATTGTCATAAGTGTCCATACCCTGAATTCCATTCTGGATGTCTTGCGCCTCTATTTCTTTCACAAGAAATGGACCCAATCTGTCATGTCCAGCAATATAGCTCTCTTTAAATGAACATGTCTTGTCCAGGTAACCTGCTCATAGTGCCTTGGCGACACAGCTGTCAGTAATTTTATCCCATGACTTCTTCACCCAAGTCATGACTTCTTGGAGACAGGGCATCACAAAGTTTCCATGCTGATTTCTTTCCATTCTATTTTCAATGTAGACATTGACTTCCATGCACAAATGGTCCTTGAATGACTTGTTTATTCCAATATCAAGGGTGTGGAGATAGGCAGTCATTCCTGCAGAAATCATTACTTGATCTATTCTTCTCTCTGCAAGGAAGTTCTTCATTTTTTTTTTTTTTTTTTTTTTTTTAGTGCAGTGAGTGCTGGCTGAGTTCTTCTTTTATCTAAAAGGTAAAAGGCTGGAGCAGAATCTATTATGCTTCAGGTGAAGTCAAAAAAGCAGGGGTAGCCATCCTTATCTCAGATCAAGCAAAAGCAAAACATGATCTAATTAAAAGAGATAAGGAAGAAAACTATATCTTGCTTAAGTGTACTATAGACAATGAAGCAATATCAGTATCAAACATGTATGCTCCTTAAAGAGAAGTTAAGAGAGTTGCGAGAAGAAATAGACAGCAAAAATATAATAGCGGGAGATCTCAATCTTGCACTCTCAGATTAAGATAAATCAAATCACAAAACAAATAAGAAAGAAATTAAAGAGGTAAATGGAATATTAGAAAAATTAGGTATGATAGATCTCTGGAGAAAACTGAATGGTGACAAAAAGGAGTGTACTTTCTTCAAAGCAGTTCATGGACCCTATACAAAAATTGACCATATATTAGCACATAAAGACCTCAAAATTAAATGCAGGAAGGCAGAAATAGTAAATGCTTTTTTTTCAGATAACAATGCAATAATAACTACATTCAACAAAAAGTTAGGGGTAAATAGACCAAAAAGTAATTGGAAACTAAATAATCTCATTTTAAAGAATGATTGGGTGAAACAGCAAATGATATACACAATTAATAATTTCACTCAAGATAATGACAACAGTGAGACATCATATCAAAATTTATGGGATGCAGCCAAAGCAGTAATAATGGGAAATTTTATATCCTTAGAGGCTTATTTGAATAAAATAGAAAAAGAGAAGATCAATGAATTGAGCCTGCAATTTAAAAAGCTAGAAAAACACAAATTTAAAAACCCCCAATCAATTACTAAACTTGAAATTCTAAAATTGAAAGGAGAAATTAATAATATAGAAAGTAAAAAAAAAAAAACCTGTTGAACTAATAAATAAAACTAAGAGTTGGTTTTATAAAAAAAAAATTAAATTGATAAACCTTTGGTAAATCTGATTAGAAAAAGGAGAGAGAGAAATCAAATTAGTAGTCTTAAAAATGAAAAGGGAGAACTTTCCACTGATGAAGAGGAATTAAAGAAATAATAAGGGGTTACTTTGCCCAAATTTATGCCAATAAATTTGATAACCTAAGTGAAATGAATGACTACCTCCAAAAATATAGGCTTCCCAGAATATCAGAGGAGGAAGTAAATTGCTTAAGTAGTCCGATTTCAGAAAAAGAAATAGAACAAGCTATTACTCAAATCCCTAAAAAAAAAAAAATCCCCACTACCAATTGGATTTACATGTGAATTCTACCAAACATTCAAAGAACAATTAGCTCCAATGCTTTATAAACTATTTGAAAAAATTAGGAATGAAGGACTCCTACCAAATTCCTTTTATGACACAGACCTGGTACTGATACCTAAACCAGGTAGGTTGAAAACAGAGAAAGAAAATTATAAACCAATCTCCCTAATGAATATTGATGTTAAATCTTAAATAAGATATTAGCAAAAAGACTACAGAAAATCATCCCCAGGATAATACACCACGATCAAGTAGGATTTATACCAGGAATGCAGGGCTGGTTCAATATTAGGAAAACTATCAGTATAATTGGCCATATTAATAACCAACTTAACAAAAACCAGATGCAGAAAAAGCATTTGATAAAATCAAACATCCATTCCTACTAAAAACTCTTGAGAGTATAGGAATAAATGGACTTTTACTGGAAATAATCAGTAGCATCTATTTAAAACCAGCAGTAAGCATCATATGTAATGGGGACAAACTGCAACCATTCCCAATAAGATCAGGAGTGAAGCAAGGTTGCCCACTATCACCGTTACTATTTAGTATTGTATTAGAAATGCTAGCTTTGGCAATAAGAGTTGAGAAAGAGATTAAAGGAATAAGAATAGGCAATAAGGAAACCAAATTATCACTCTTTCCTGATGATATGATGGTATACTTAGAGAACCCCAGAAACGCTACTAAAAAGTTATTAGAAGCAATCCACACCTTTAGCAATGTTGCAGGATACAAAATAAACCCACATAAGTCATCAGCATTCTTATATATCACTAACAAAACCCAACAGTTAGAGTTACAAAAAGAAATTCCATTTAAAGTAACTACTGATTGTACAAAATATTTAGAAATCTATCTGCCAAGGGAAAATTAGAAACTTTATAAGCAAAAGTACAAAACATTTTTCACACAAATTAAATCTGATCTAATCAACTGGAAAAATATTAAATGCTCTTGGATTGGGCGAGCAAATATAATAAAGATGACAATACTACCTTAATCTATTTATTTAGTGCTATACCAATCAGACTCCCAAAAAACTACTTCGATGAACTAGAAAAAATAACAACAATGTTCATATGGAAAAACAAAAGGTCAAGAATTTCAAGGGAATTAATGAAAAAAAAAATCAAATGAAGGTGGCCTAGCTGTACCAGATCTAAAATTATATTATAAAGCAGCAATTACTAAAACCATCTGGTATTGGCTAAGAAATAGACTAGTTGAACAAAGGAATAAGTTAGGTTCATAGGACAAAACAGGCAATAACTTTAATATTCTAGTGTTTGACAAACCCAAAGACCCCAGTCTCTGGGATAAGAATGCATTATTTGACAAAAAATTGCTGGGAAAATTTTCTTTTTTTTTTTTAAATTTTTATTTAATAATTATTTATATTGACACTCGTTTCTATTCCGATTTTTTTTTCCCTCCCTCCCTCCACCTCCTCCCCTAGATGGCAAGCAGTCCTTTATATGTTGGATATGTTGCAGTATATCCTAGATACAATATATGTTTGCAGAACCGAACAGTTCTCTTGTTGCATAGGGAGAATTGGATTCAGAAGGTATAAATAACCCGGGAAGAAAAACTAAAATGCAGATAGTTCACATTCGTTTCCCAGTGTTCTTTCTTTGAGTGTAGCTGCTTTTGTCCGTCATTTATCAATTGAAACTCAGTTAGGTCTCTTTGTCAAAGAAATCCACTTCCATCAAAATATGTCCTCATACAGTATCCTTGTCGAAGTGTATAATGATCTCCTGGTTCTGTTCATTTCACTTAGCATTTTTAATTGCAAACCCAATTCATTGATCTTCTCTTTCTCTATTTTATACAAATAGGCCTCTAGAGATATGAAATTTCCCCTTATTACCACTTTGGCTGCATCCCATACATTTTGGTATGATGTCTCATTATTATCGTTTTCTTGGGTGAAGTTATTAATTATGTCTATGATTTGCTGTTTCACCCAATCATTCTTTAGTATGAGATTATTTAGTTTCCAATTATTTTTTGGTCTACTTCCCGTTTTTTTTGTTGAATGTAATTTTCATTGCATTGTGGTCTGAAAAGGATGCATTTACTATTTCTGCCTTACTGCATTTGAGTTTGAGGTTTTTATGTCCTAATATATGGTCAATTTTTGTATAGGTTCCATGAACTGCTGAAAAGAAAGTGTATTCCTTTCTGTCTCCATTACATTTTCTCCAGAGATCTATCATATCTAACTTTTCTAGTATTCTATTTACCTCTTTGACTTCTTTCTTATTTATTTTGTGGTTTGATTTATCTAATTCTGAGAGTGCAAGGTTAAGATCTCCCACTATTATAGTTTTACTGTTTATTTCTTCTTGCAGCTCTCTTAGTTTCTCTTTTAAGAATTTAGATGCTACCCCACTTGGTGCATATATGTTTAAAATAGATAGTGCTTCATTATCCATGCTACCCTTTAGCAAGATATAGTGTCCTTCCTTATCTCTTTTAATTAGGTCAATTTTTGCTTTAGCTTGATCTGAGATCAGGATGGCTACCCCTGCTTTTTTGACTTCACCTGAAGCATAGTAGATTTTGCTCCAACCTTTTACCTTTAACCTGCATGTATCTCCCCGCTTCAGGTGTGTTTCCTGTAAACAACATATTGTAGGATTCTGGCTTTTAATCCATTCTGCTAACCGCTTCCTCTTTATGGGGGAGTTTACCCCGTTCACGTTTATGGTTAGAATGATCAATTCTGTATTACTTGCCATCTTGTTAACCCCGGTTTATGCTTTTCTCCCTTCTTTCCCCTTTCCCCCCCCTTCCCAGTATTAAGCTTGTGAGCACCACTTGCTTCTCACAGCCCTCCCTTTTTAGTATCCCTCCTCCCTCCTTAGAGTTCCTATCCCTATCTTACCCCTTTCCCTCCCAGTTCCCGTATTCCCTTCCGCTTAGCTTATTCCTTCCCTTTTCACTTTTCCCTTCTCACTTTTCAATGAGGTGGGAGAAGTTTCACCATAGATTGAATATGTCTTAAGATTTTTCACTTAAAGCCAATTCTGAAGGCAGTAAGATACCCACTATATTCATCCCCCTCCATTCTTTCTCTCAGATATAATAGGTTTCCTATGCCTCTTCATGAGATGTACTACCCCGACTTTACCCTTTTTCTGATACAATGTCCTTTCCACATCAATTTCTAGAACAAGGTATACATGTATTCTTTATACATCTATATAGTCAAAATATAGTTCCCAAGATTAATCTTTACCTTTTTAGATGTCTCTTGAGTTTTATATTTGTAGATCAAACTTTTTGTTAAGTTCTGGTTTTTTCATCAGAGATAGATGAAATTCGCTTATTTCTTTGAATGTCCATCTTCTTCCCTGGAAAAAGATGCTCATTCTCGCTGGGTAAGTTATTTTTGGTTGCATACCAAGTTCCTTAGCCTTTCAGAATATCATATTCCAGGCCCTTCGATCTTTTAATGTGGATGCTGACAGATCCTGGGTGATCCTTATTGTGGCTCCTTGATACTTGAATTGGGTTTTTCTAGCCGCTTGCAATATTTTTTCCTTCATCTGAGGGTTCTGGCATTTGGCCACTATATTCCTTGGTGTTTTGATTTTAGGATCCCTTTCAGTGGGTGATCGATGAATCCTTTCAATGTTTATTTTTTCCTCTGTTCCTATGACTTCTGGGCAGTTCTCTTTGATAATTTCCTGGAAAATAGTGTCCAGGCTCTTTTTTTCATTATGTTTTTCTGGAAGTCCAATGATTCTCAGATTGTCTCTCCTGGATCTGTTTTCCAGGTCTGTTGTCTTCCCCAGAAGGTATTTCACATTCTTTTCCATTGTTTGATTTTTTTGGATTTGCTTGACTGATTCTTCTTGTCTCCTCGAGTCATTCAATTCCACTTGTTCAATTCTGATTTTCAGTGAAGTATTTTCTTCACTCACTTTTTAAAAATCGTTTTCTAATTGTCCCATTGAGTTCTTTTGCTCTGTGGAATTTTTTTTCCATTTCGCCATTTTTTTTTTCCAGTTCACCAATCCTATTTTTCAAGGATTTTACTTCTTTATCCACTCTTTCTTTAACTGACTTCTCCAGGCTCTTTTGCCAAGCTTCCCTCTCCTTTTCCCAAGCTTCCCTCTCCTTTTGCCAAGCCTCCCTCTCCTTTTCCCAAGCTTTCCTCTCTTTTTGCCAAGCCTCACTCTGCTTTCCCCATTTTTCTTCTAGCTCCCTTGTGAGAGCCTTTTTAATCACTTCTATGAGGTTCATCTGTGCTGAGGAACAGATGATCTCCTCCTTTGGGGATTCACCTGGGGACTGTCTGTTTTTAGTCTCCTCAGGATTTAGAGTCTGCTCTCTATCTGTATAGAAGCTGTCAAGGGTTAAAGTCCTCTTCAGTTTCTTGCTCATTCTGTCTAATAATCAAAGACAAACTTCCAAAGAAAAACAGAAAAAACTGGAGTCTTTCTTTGGGGGAGGGACTGGGTATGTTATCGAGCTTCCTCTACAGACTGCAGGGGGCAGCAGTGAGGCACTAGCAGGACTGTGCTGCACCTGCGCTCTGAGAACCCAGAGCGTGCTGAGTCACTGGGGGGGGGGGGGGAAAGGGGGGCGGCCAGGTCCTGAGAGACTCCAGCTGTTTGGGGTTGTATTCTTCAGCCCTGGTGTTTTTAGCTTCTCTGCTGGGCTGCTGACTTGCTGCCGGAGCAAAGTATCCAAACCTGTAGCGAAGCTCTCCCCGCAGAGACAGCTGCAATCACTCCCCACCCCCTCTCCAGTGTGCTCCTGTGCTCTCACTGCCGCTGCCCGCTGCCTGCGCCCGATCTAAAACCGTCCCAGCCCTCCAGTAAAGACAGACCTTTCTTGGCGAATCTCAAGGATGTCTTCTCTTGGTAACTATTTGTGGTTTTTTTTTTTCAGTCAAGCATTAATTCATAGGCTTGTAATGAAATGGATAGTGAGAGAAAGCGTGGAGCTTATGCAGCTGTGTGCCTCCTCTCCGCCATCTTAACCGGAAGTTCCCTGAAAATTTTCTTTGAAACTGACATCTCAATTCTGAGATACCACTACACACCTGTCAAATTGGCTAGAATGATAGGGAAAGATAATTAGGAATGTTAGAGGGGATGTGGGAAAACAGGGACACTGATACACTGTTGGTGGAATTGTGAACACATCCAGCCATTCTGGAGAGCAATTTGGAACTATGCTCAAAAAGTTATCAAACTGTGCATACCCTTTGATCCAGCAGTGTTTCTACTGGGCTTATAACCCAAAGAGATACTAAAGAAGGGAAAGGGACCTGTATGTGCCAAAATGTTTGTGGCAGCCCTGTTTGTAATGGCTAGGCTGGAAAATGAATGGATGCCCATCAATTGGAGAATGGTTGGGTAAATTGTGGTATATGAACGTTAGGGAATATTATTGTTCTGTAAGAAATTACCAGCAGGATGAGTACAGAGAGGACTGGCGAGACTTACATGAACTGATGCTGAGTGAAATGAGCAGAACCAGGAGATCATTATATATCTCAACAACAATACTGTTGAGGATTGTATTCTGATGGAAGTGGATCTCTTCGATAAAGAGAGCTAATTCAGTTTCAATTGATCGAGGATGGACAGAAGCAGCTACACCCAAAGAAAGAACACTGGGAAATGAATATAAACTGCTTGCATTTTTGTTTTTCATCCTGGGTTATTTATACCTTCTGAATCCAATTCTCTCTGTGCAACAAGAGAATTGTTCGGTTCTGCACACATACATTGTACCTAGGATATACTGTAACCTATTTAGCATGTAAAAGACTGCTTGGATTCGTGGGAGGGGATGGAGGGAAGGAGAGGAAAAATCGGAACAGAAGTGAGTGCAAAGGATAATGCTGTAAAAAATTACCCTGGTATGGGTTCTGTCAACAAAAATTTATTTAAAAAAAAAAAAAAGAAAGAAAAAACTGACAGTTTCAGATATTGATGCTAAACACAGAGAGTTTGTGACTTTTCTATGGTCACAGAGCCAATATATGTCAGAGGCAAAATTTGAAACAAAGTTTTAGTCATCATAATCTACGAATGGAATAAGAAATTTATAGGGCAGATTCTAAAGTTACTTGGGGGACATGTGCAAAGCCCCAATTCAAAAGGTTATGAAAACCTTGAAAAATATTCTTGATTTAAATAAAAAATACAGTAGCGGAAAGAATATAAGAAAGAAATTGTGAAGCAATATCAATAAATGTGATGAAAAGAGACAAGACAGAAGGTAAGAGGAGCAAAATTTGCCCTTTAATTGTTTTTCAAATAATCATCTGGTTACTAAGGCCACAATGGTGCTATTTGTCTCAATCAGTTATTCAATAAAAGTTCTAAAGATCAGGCCCTGCACTAAGTCCTGGGGATCAAAGAAAGGCAAAATATGAAACCTGCCCTTGATTAGTTCAAGATGTAAGGAGTAAATACAACATACTTAAAAAAAAAATCTGAAATGTGATGAGTGGAATATGATATAAGAAGGAAGATGACTGATATATGATGACTCCTTGTTCTGAAATCATGTGAAAATGATAATGTGACTACCCTGAACTGCCTCCTTCAATACAGGATCTGTGAGAAGCTTTCCAACAACTATTCTCAACTTTTGGAGTCTTGAAAAGGAATTTCAGAGTTTATATGATTTTGTATTAAGATGAGTTTCTGGAAACAATGATGAAGTCCTGTTGAACAGAAAGGTTGAAAATCTTTTCATATACTATCTATTTCTACTATGTAATTGCATATAGTGACTCTAACTAGCAATAGTTTCAATATCTAAAGTTCATATTTCTTAGTACAGAATAGTATTTCTAAATTTGGAATTTATCGGTAGATTAATGAGATATCAGTTGCTAATTTGAAAGAATATTGAAGAGTAAGCTTTTGCTTTGCACTTTGTTTTTAAAACTATTGCTTATAAAGTGTAAAAGTTTAAAACATAAATCTAAAAATTTATAAATTTGTGCTTTTGCTTCAAGAATAGCATATAAATAAGAAGAGTAAGTAGAAGTATGGGAGAGAAAAATTGTTAAGGATAATATTCTTTTTTATTAAAAAAATACTGGAACTGGAAGTCATAAATGAAAATAGTCAATAAAAAAGAAAAATTTCTTTTTCATTGTTACCTTAAGATAAGAGTAAATAATACCTCATTCTAGTAAAAGTTTTCTTCCTTATTTGTTTCCAGTTCTTCTCCTTTGTCTTTGATGCTCTCAAGTAATAGCAGAAAAAAAATTAACAACCTGTAGTACAATTATTGATGCTTCAGAAAAGATTGCTATTTCTCTTAAAATCAGGCCAAATGATATTCAACACATACATGCAATAATTGGAATATTAAGAATGTAGGTCAGTAAAGGGGAAAATAGAAAAAGACTTTAAAATTATAATTGTTTAATATGGCAGTGAATTTGTTATATCATTGAATTGTATATTTTCTTCTATGATGCAGATTGCAATATAATTATACTCATCTAATCTACACCACACTTATGGACTTAATTCTGTGAGAATAACACAATGGTTCCCATTGAAGTACCAAGAAGCTTTTTTTTAAAAAAATAAAATCATTTAATAATAAAAGGAGGAAGCTGATAAAGTTACCTTCAGAGTAAACAATGAATGTCCTATATTGTAAGAGCCACTTCTTCTCTATAAGCTTTTTTTTTTTTCATTTCCATAATTCTTGTCATTGGCTAAAACTTGCTTTCAATTTATAAATTTTTGGTCCTCCCTCCATTTTATAGATGTGATTTCTTAAGCTCTGTTTTATCTCCAAGGATCCTTGGAGAGAGAATAGATTAAGTAATAATAAAGCAATTTAAAGGATAAAAGTAAAGTAGAGTAGTAGAATTTTTTTTTTAAAGTAGGAGTAGTAGTCATAGATATCAGACAAGGTTAACATGAAAATCAATTAAATCTAAGGGAAAAAATAGGGAAACTATATTTAGCCATATTAATTAATATTATTTTAAGCTATTTAAAGCAACTAGATATTTAAAAAAGATAGAATATTGCTGTGATGTAGTAAATTAGGAATTTCTGGATTTAGAAAAATGTGGAAAAAAACTTGGATCTAAGCAGGATAATATAGCTATTTTCAGAGAAACAAAGGACAAAAAAAAGCCTACTACAACCTTTTGTGCATATGTGTAAATATGTGTATGATTAAGAGATAACTATGTATATATGCATGTGTAGGTATGTGTGTGTGTGTATTTAATATACATATTCACATACTAGATAGATAAAAGACAGACAGATAGATGCATAGACAAACAAAAAAATATCTCATGCTTTATTTTAGTCTGTTTCAGGGAGGTGAGAGTGAAAGAAAAGGGGGAAAAAGAATAAAGTAAAAAGTACAAAGGAGAAAACAAAAGAAAATTTAAAAGGCAACAAGAAAGGATGGAAAATTCTGAATGCAATGTGAGATATTTGTTATATACACTTGTTTGAAATAGATATTCATTATTTCATATCTTGCATCATCTCATGTTCTGCTGTACACATGCCAATATGTTTCCCTCTTTTTTCTATTCTGATTTTGTTTTCTACTTTGTTCTTTGAGTTTTAAATAAATAAAAACAAAATAATAATGTAAGTACAGCTATGGCCCATGAAGAAAATCTGGCCTGCCACCTATTTTTGTACAATCCATGAGATAATAATGGTTTTAATACACTTTATGCATAGCAAAATAACCTTGATTTGCCCTGGAATCTGTAATTTGCTTACTCTTGAAATAAATGTTTATGTTACATTATTAGTAATTTGTAATGTTCCAATCATCAGAAAACAATAATTGCTTGCTTTGTTAAAATGTGACTTTTAGTTAATATTATTTCTTTTTTTCTTTTTTAGTTAATTTCTTATTTGGTTTCTGACATTTGTTTGGTAAAAATTCATAGTTTTCATTTTTAAAATTAAAAAAAAAACTCTTGATCAGTCTATGACAATTTGAATTTCTTTGTTGAAACAAATGTGAATTTAATTTTAATAACATAGTGGAGTTAATTTTGAAATCTCACATAATAAAATATGATTAAACATTCTTGGAAGCAGAAAGGATTAGTGGGAGATATGTTTCAAGTTCAAATATATCCATTTAATAAATACACCCATCAATCTGTGGATTGCTTTACACATATAAGAAAGATAGTCTGAGAATATGGGGTGTTTATATGAATGTGAATAAAATCCTTGAGAAAAAAGTTTGAGTTATACCTCAATTGTAGTCTCCACACTTTATATACATGGAAGAACCTAGTGGATTTTTTCTATTTCATCTTCCAATTTTGCTATTTTAAGTGATGACAAAGGCAATGACAAGAATATATAAAATGCCCATTGATATTTCCATTAATTTTGCAAACATTAAGCCTTTGTTTTCTCATGTAATGAAAGTATTTTCTTTAGTTGAAATATATATTTGAAATTTTCTCACTAACTTTATACTTTTAGAGGTATTTTACAAGTCATTTTAAGTGAATAAGGGATTAAATTGGTAGCCATTGAAGTCTTTTTTATGAATGTATATGTTATTCTGACAGCCAATAACATTTTCATTTGATTGCAGCAATTTTGGAAGTTGATTTGAGTATTGCAGTTTTCATCAGAGATAAGATTGATTAAGGCTTTGTATAACTATGCATTGGGAATTCGGATGCAAAAAAGGAATTTTTTTTCTTCCAATTTTAACTCTTTTACATGGATTAAAGTACAAACTATCTAGGAATAGTACTCCTAGTTTTAAAGCAATCATATTTATTAGTGTCTGTCAATCATATGGACTGCTGCTTTTATTTGTTGCTAAAACTATTTGGTTTGTTCAAAGAGTGAATCTAGAATCATGTCAGTATTTCTGACTTTCAAGAGAATGCCTGAAAATTTCTTTTTAGGGATGTCATAGAGAAAAGCCAGGATTTAAATAAGGAGCTGTACCAAGTGTTCTTAAAGATTGCTACTGATTGTATCTGTTTGTGATTTTGTGGATATCTTCTACTCAGTTACTTATTTTGATCACTAAGAATGCGATAGATAGTTCTTTAAACACTAAACTGCTTTCTTACAAAGTAGCTGATAACAAAAATAAGATTAACTCCCTAGACTTTTAGAATTATCAGGTATAAAAAAAATCTGGAAGACATGTCCTTAAATTGCTTTTACTAAAGTTCCCAAGTTGAGATTACACTAAGTCAAAACTGTTTGAAAAATGGTATAAATTGTTACACAGATGAAAAATATGGTTGGGTTCACCCATCCTTGGAAAAAAGCTAAATTGAGTTGAATTCTATAATAAAACAAATCCAAATATTGTGGGCAACTATGAATGCTGAAAAGGCTGAAAATACAGGAAATCTGAGAGAAAAGTATGCTTGAACAATTTGACCTATTCAGTATTAATAGACTATTTAGAACAAATGTGCATTAAGACAATAAAAACAGAAAGTGCAAGGAGTGTGAAGATTAAAATTCAAAAGTTCAAGTAATAGAAATATAAAACTTTTTTTTTCTATAATAAAAAAGAATCTTCACTACAACTATGCTATATGTCAAGAAATCTTCCCATAAATATAAATGAACTTGGATATCATGCTATATGAATCCAGCTTTCAGAAATAATAACTAAAGGATTTTGACTGTTTCAGAATCTTGTAGGATTTAGGACTATCCGTGGTTTCATAGATGCAGCATTTCTTCTCCTTTCATTGAAAACAAGCATAAGTTGAAATAAGTCTCGACAGGATAAAAATATTGCCAAAATATATACTAGATAATGTTATCCTAAAAGACTAGATGGAAATATATGAAATAATATTCATTATTCAATACCAATTGATAAATTATTTCATGTGTTTTATGAAGTGCAATATATGAATATTTATTTGGATATAGTAAAATAACTTCCAAAAACTTTGTTAGAATGCATGGAAAACAACAGCTAGAAAAAAATATAATATCTTAATAACAGAGAATTTGAAATACCTTGGGCAAGTCACTTAGCCTTTTCAGCCTGTTTTTTCATCTGTGGCATGAAAGGTTGGACCAGGAGATTTCTAGCTTCTTTCAGAATCTTTAGTCCTGTGAATCTTTGTCCACATAATAATAAAAATATAGGAACAATTATAGTGTTAAATTGAATGAATAGAGTAAGTAAAGTATTGAGAAAGTAAATTTAGATATGAATACATTGAAAATTTTGATAACCACTGATTTGTTAAGTTAATCTACCTCTAATTATTAATTTTCTAAGATATACAAAAATTGTGAAAACATGATTATATTTTTAACACTGTATAAGATAGAAAGAAATCAAGATACCAACTTTAAACCAATAGACTACCATATTCTTTTTTTTTTTAATAATTTTTTATTGATAGAACACATGCCAGGGTAATTTTTTACAGCATTATCCCTTGCATTCATTTCTGTTCCGATTTTTCCCCTCCCTCCCTCCACCCCTTCCCCCCAGATGGCAAGAGTCCTTTACATGTTGAATGGGTTGCAGTATATCCTAGATACAATATATGTGTGCAGAACCAAATAGTTTTCTTGTTGCACAGGGAGAATTGAATTCAGAAGGTATAAATAACCCGGGAGGAAAAACATAAATGCAAGCAGTTTATATTCATTTCCAGTGTTCTTTCTCTGGGTGTAGCTGCTTCTGTCCATCTTTGATCAATTAAGGCTCTCTTTATCAAAGAGGTCCACTTCCATCAGAATACATCCTCAAACAGTATCATTGTTGAGGTATATAATGATCTCCTGGTTCTGCTCATTTCACTCAGCATCAGTTCATGTAAGTCTCGCCAGTCCTCTCTGTATTCATCCTGCTGGTCGTTCCTTACAGAACAATAAAATTCCATAACATTCATATACCACAATTTACTCAACCATTCTCCAATTGATGGACATCGTTTCATTTTCCAGCTTCTAGCCACTACAAACAGGGCTGCCACAAACATTTTGGCACATACAGGTCCCTTTCCTTTCTTTAGTATCTCCTTGGGGTATAAGCCCAGTAGAAACACTGCTGGATCAAAGGGTATGCACAGCTTGATAAGTTTTTGAGCATATTCCCAAATTGCTCTCCAGAATGGCTGGATGTGTTCACAGTTCCACCAACAATGTATCAGTGTCCCTGTTTTCCCACATCCCCTCCAACATTCCCCATTATCTTTCCCTGTCATTCTAGCCAATCTGAGAGGTGTGTAGTGGTATCTCAGAGTTGTCTTAATTTGCCTTTCTCTGATTAATAATGATTTGGAGCATATTTTCATATGTCTATAAATAGTTTCAATTTCTTCATCTGAGAATTGTCTGTTCATATCCTTTGACCATTGATCAATTGGAGAATGGTTTGATTTCTTATAGATTAGGGTCAGTTCTCTATATATTTTGGAAATGAGACCTTTATCAGAACTTTTGATTGTAAAAATGTTTTCCCAGTTTATTGTTTCCCTTCTAATCTTGTTTGCATTTGTTTTGTTTGTACAAAAACTTTTCAGTTTGATATAATCAAAATTTTCTATGTTGTGGTCAATAGTGATCTCTGGTTCTTCTTTGGTCATAAATTCCTCCCTCTTCCACAGGTCTGACAGGTAAACTATCCTATGCTCTTCCAATTTATTTATCATCTCATTCTTTATGCCTAGGCCATGAAACCATTTTGACTTTATCTTGGTATATGGTGTTAAGTGTGGGTCAAAGCCTAGTTTCTGCCATACTAATTTCGAATTTTCCCAGCAATTTTTGTCAAATAATACGTTCTTATCCCCAAAACTGGGGTCTTTGGGTTTGTCAAACACTAGAACATTAAAGTTATTGGCTGTTTTGTCGTTTGAACTTAACCTATTCCATTGATCAACTAGTCTATTTCTTAGCCAATACCAGATGGTTTTAGTAACTGCTGCTTTATAATATAATTTTAGATCTGGTACAGCTAGGCCTCCTTCATTTGATTTTTTTTTTCATTAATTCCTTTGAAATTCTTGACCTTTTGTTTTTCCATATGAACTTTGTTGTTATTTTTTTCTAAGTCATCAAAATAGTTTTTTGGGAATCTGGTTGGTATAGCGCTAAATAAATAGATTAGTTTAGATAGTATTGTCATCTTTATTATATTTGCTCACCAATCCAAGAGCATTTAATATTTTTCCAGTTGCTTAGAGCAGACTTAATTTGTGTGGAAAGTGTTTTGTAGTTTTGCTCATAAAGTTTCTGATTTTCCCTTGGCAGATAGATTTGTAAATATTTTATACAATTAATAGTTACTTTGAATGGAATTTCTCTTTGTAACTCTAAGTGTTGGGTTTTGTAGTGATATATAAGAATGCTGACGACTTATGTGGGTTTATTTTATATCCTGCAACTTTGCTAAAGGTGTGGATTGTTTCTAATAACTTTTTAGTAGAATCTCTGGAGTTCTCTAAGCATACCAACATATCATCAGCAAAGAGTGATAATTTGGTTTCCATATTGCCTATTCTTATTACTTTAATCTCTTTCTCAACTGTTATTGCCAAAGCTAGCATTTCTAATACAATATTAAATAGTAAGGGTGATAGTCGGCAACCCTGTTTCACTCCTGATCTTACTGGGAGTGGTTGCAGTTTGTCCCCATTACATATGATGCTTACTGCTGGTTTTAAATAGATGCTAATGATTACTTTAAGGAAAAGTCCATTTATTCTTATACTCTCAAAAGCTTTTAATAGGAATGGGTGTTGGATTATATCAAATGCTTTCTCTGCATCTATTTTGATGATCATATTTTTTTGTTAATTTGGTTATTAATATGGCCAATTATATTGATAGTTTTCCTAATATTGTATCAGCCCTGCATTCCTGATATAAATTCTACTTGATCATAGTGTATTATCCTGGGGATGGTTTTCTGTAGTCTTTTTGCTAATATCTTATTTAAGATTTTAGCATCAATATTCGTTAGGGTGATTGGTCTATAATTTTCTTTCTCTGTTTTCAACTTACCTGGTTTAGGTATCAGCATCATATCTGTGTCATAAAAGGAATTTGGTAGGACTCCTTCATTCTCTATTTTTTCAAATAGTTTATAAAGCATTGGTGCTAATTGTTCTTTGCATGTTTGGTAGAATTCACATGTAAATTCATCTGGTCTTGGGGATTTTTTTTTAGGGAGTTGATTAATTGCTTGTTCTATTTCTTTTTCTGAAATGGGACTATTTAAGCAATTTACTTCCTCCTCTATAATCTGAGAAGCCTATATTTTTGGAGGTAGTCATCCATTTCACTTAGGTTATCATATTTATTGGCATAAAGTTGGGCAAAGTAAACCCTTATAATTTCTTTAATTTCCTCTTCATTGGTGGAAAGTTCTCCCTTTTCATTTTTAAGACTACTAATTTCATCTTCCTCTCTCCCTTTTCTAATCAGATTTACCAGAGTTTTATCAATTTTATTGTTTTTTTCATAAAAGCAACTCTTAATTCTACTTATTAGTTCAATAGTTTTTTTTTTTTTTTACTTTCTATATTATTAAATTTTCCTTTTAATTTTAGAATTTCAAGTTTAGTAATTGATTGGGGGTTTTTAATTTGGTCTTTTTCTAGCTTTTTAAGTTGCAAGCCCAATTCATTGATCTTCTCTTTCTCTATTTTATTCAACTAAGCCTCTAAGGATATAAAATTTCCCCTTATTACTGCTTTGGCTGCATCCCATAAATTTTGGTATTATGTCTCATTATCTTGGGTGAAATGATTAATTGTGTCTATAACTTGCTGTTTCACCCAATCATTCTTTAAGATGAGATTATTTAGTTTCCAATTACTTTTCGTTTTTACACCTAACTTTTTGTTGAATGTAGTTTTTATTGCATTGTGATCTGAAAAGAAAGCGTCTACTATTTCTGCCTTCTTGCATTTAATTTTGAGGTTTTAATGTCCTAATATTTGGTCAATTTTTGTGTAGGTTCCATGAACTGCTGAGAAGAAAGTATACTCCTTTCTGTCACCATTCAGTTTTCTCCAGAGATCTATCATACCTAATTTTTCTAATATTCTATTTACCTCTTTAATTTCTTTCTTATTTGTTTTGTGATTTGATTTATCTAAATCTGAGAGTGCAAGACTGAGATCTCCCACTATTATAGTTTTGCTGTCTATTTCTTCTCACAACTCTCTTAACTTCTCCTTTAGGAAATTAGATGCTATACCACTTGGTGCATATATGTTTAATACTGATTTTGCTTCATTGTCTATAGTACCCTTTAGCAAGATGTAGTTTCCTTCCTTATCTCTTTTAACTAGATTATGTTTTGCTTTTACTTGATCTGACATAAGGATGGCTACTTTTTTGACGTCACCTGAAGCATAATAGATTCTGCTCCAGTCTTTTACCTTTACTCTATATGCATCTCCTCGTTTTAAATATGTTTCCTGTAAACAACATATTGTAGGGTTCTGACTTTTGATCCAGTCTGCTATCTGGTTTCTCTTTATGGGAGAGTTCATTCCATTCACATTTATGGTTAAAATGACTAATTCTGTATTTCTTGCCATCCTAATTTCCCCAGATTATACTTTTCTTTTTCATGCCCTCCTTCCCTTCTTCCCTAGTATTAAGCTTATTGGTCCCATTTGTGTCATGTAGCTCTCCCACCTTAGTATCCGTCATTCCTCCCCTTGAATCCCTTTCCCTTTCTTGTACCCTTCCATTATTACTCTTTTTCTTTTCCCTTTTCTTCTCCCACTTTTTAATGTAGTGAGAGAAGATATTCTGTGAAACAAATATGTCAATTATTTCCCCTTTGAGCCAACTCTGATGATAGTAGAATTCACACAATGTTCCTTCCCCTCTCTAAGTTCCCTCAAATAAGATAGGTTTCCTTTGTCTCATCATGACATGTGGTTTCTCTTTGCAACTCTCTTAACTTCTCCTTTAGGAAGTGAGATGCTATACCATTTGGTGCATCTATGTTTAGTATTGATATTGCATCAATTTCTATGCTACCCTTCAGCAAGATAGTTTTCTTCCTTATCTCTTTCAATTAAATTAATTTTTGGTTTTGCTTGATCTGAGATAAAAATGTCTACATCTGCTTTTTTTTTACTTCACCTAAAGCATAATAAATTCTACTCCAGCCTTTTACCTTTGCTTTGTATGTATCTCCCTGCTTTAAATGTGTTTCCTGTTAACAACATATTGTAGGGTTCTGACTTTTTATCTTCCTTCTGCCTTCGCTTTAAGGGAAAGTTCTTCCCATTCACATTTATGATTAAAATGACTAATTCTGTATTTCCTGCCATCTTATTATCCCCCGCTTATGCTTTTCTTTTTTATACCCTCCCCTACCTCTTCTCCCAGTATTAAACTTATGGGCCCCATTTGTGTCACACAGCACTCCCTCTTTTTCACTTACTTTTTTATTTCTTTTATAAATGTCCAATTAAGTTTATAAGTAAGTTGTTTTGTTCTGTTGAATTTTTTTCCATTTTGTCAATTTTATTTTTTAGAAAGCTATTTTCTTTTTTCAGTTAACTATTTCTGTTTTCTTTGGAATTGTTTACCTTTTCCAATTCACTAATTCTGTTTCTCGAGGATTTGATTTTTTTTATCCACTCTGTGTTTAAATGAGTTGTATGACTTATCCACACCCTCTTGCCAAGCTTTCCTTTCCTTTCCCTGTTGTTCTTCTAGCACTCTTATGAGAGCATTTTTAATTTCTTTTATCAGAGTCTTGTGTGTTGAAGGCCAGATTATATCCCCTTTGGGGATTCATCTGGAGACACTCTGTTTTTATTATTCTTAGGGTTTAATGTCTGCTCTCTATCTATATAGAAGCTATCTATTGTTAGAGCTCACTTTAATTTTTTTACTCATTTTGTCAAAGAAGAATCAAAGAAAACAAACTAACAAAAAACTCCCCCAAAATGGGGAGTGGGGGCTGAATGGTATTACCTAGCTTCCTCTATAGACTGCAGGGGGCAGAAGTGAGGCACTAGCAGGACAGCAATGGATGTGCTGCACCTGCACTCTGAGACTGAGAGTGTCCTGAGACACTGTGGGTGCTGGATGGGTGTGGCCAGGTCATAAGAGACTCTAACTTTTCAGGGTTATATTCTTTATCTCCTTTCTTGATAGCTTCTCTGCTGATCTACTGGCTTGCTGCCAGGGTAGAGTAGTCACATTGTGGTTAAATTTTTCCCTACAGAAATGTCTGAGATCACACCCCTCCCCCCGCTCAGTTCTGCTCAGTGTGAGCTACCTGCCATGCTCTCACTGCCTTCTTTCAGTCTGTGCCTGATCTTACCATTCCTGCCCACAAGCAAAAACAAACCTTTTCTGGCAAATTTCGAGGATATCTTCTATTGATAATGTATATTTTGTTTTTTTCAGTCAAGCACTAATTATGAGACCTTGTCATGAAAAAAAAAAAAATCTGAGAGCAAAAAGGAGCTTAGACAGATGCTTGTGTTCTCTCTGTCACATTGGCTGGAAGTCCTCATAAGGTTTCTTATAGGGAAAATTATGTGAGAGTGATAGAGAAAAAGTGAATTTATACATTGCAATCTTATATAGACCTTTTAGGTAATAAAAGTAAAAAAGAAGATAGCTCCATAGTCCCATATCCCCTTCAATGTGCTTTTTAATTTTTAAAAATTATAGAAAAATGAGTTATCAATGTTATTTAAAAGCAGATTAATCACACCACAAAGCAGGCAGTAAATGATCATTTTCTTCCTTGAAAGCAGTAAACTAATGAAAACCAAAAGATAACATATTAGAAGAAAATGCAATAAAATTCTACTTAGTTCATTTGTGTTATTTCTTATTTTTCACTTTTAACAACATTTTTTTGTTTTTCTTAAATTAATATTAACAAGGATTTTCCTAATTTTAGTTTTTTTCATGAAATCAACTTTTAGTTTCATATAATTTCTTTTCAAACAATTATTATGTTCAAAATGTTGATTTTTGTTGTTGTTGTTTTAATTTGGGAGTTTTTGATTTGTTTCTTCTTTATTTTTCACCACTTTCATTTTCCATCCATTGACTTTTTGCTTCTCTCAATTGTTGATAGTTAGAATTATAATTTCCCTCCTTTATTTACAGATGAGGAAACTAAGATTAAGAAACTTGCCCTGGCCATACGATTAGTAAGTGTTTAAAGGAGCATTCAAACTCATAAGTCTAGCACTCTCTATTCACTGCATGAATAATAAATATAGACTGATATATCAAAGGAACTTAAGATTTTATCACATCCAAACTGATGCTTCATAGATTTAAAAAAAAAGTTAGAGAAAAAAATTGAAGTTTCCACAGCAGCATAACAGGTTTTATAACCTTCTTCCATGCCAATTAAATTCCATGACTTTGTTTCTCCTCTCAGAAATATGATCCTCATATCCCTGGCTTCTTCTTCCCTAAATCCAGTTTCTTGCTCCTTAAAGTAGAAAATTATTTATGAATTACCCTTTATAGATTCATAGAATGTTCCTCTATATGTGTGAGTCTATTTGCTTTCATATTATAAAATTTTTATTTCCATGTATGGGAATTCTTCACTAAATTTTGTTACTAAGTTTTATCATTTAGTATGGATTGACTTACATTGAGTAGGTACTTTGTACTACATAGAATAAGGATTTATTTCCTATATTATTGAAAATGTTATATAATTTCATGAATATTTACAAAATTCAGAAAAGACCACTTCATACAATACTTTCTTTTCTCAGTAGCAGAAAGGTTTATTCAATTTGAGGTACATCTGTTTGTTGGGACAGAAGCCAATATCACTGACTTAATCATCCAGCATGTGAAGATGCTACTAAGAATCTCTCATATCAATTTTCTAGGGAAGTGACAGCTTAAAAAAGAAAGCATTTAAATGAACTTCAGTTGGATGGCAGTAACACAGTTGTAATTCTTGTCCTTTGAGAAAAGAGATGGGAAGGTACTGAAAACAACATTTTTATTCCTACAGGAATATGTCAATTTGCTAAAATAATTATTTAAAACTCATGATTCATCAGATGTCTAAAGTAACTTTTGGAAACATAGTTACAGCAGTCATTTCAGCAATAATATATGTGATAGAAGGAAAAGATAAGTGTCTATTATCCAATTCAGTTCAAGTTTTTTTTTTTTTTTTTTTTTTTTTTTAAATTTCAGACTGCCTAATTCAAATACTGACCTAGGCATAGAAGAAACTTGGGGCTCAAGCCTTGACTCTGGCAGTTAAAATGTATATGATATAGAGCAAGTCTCTGAAAGTCTCAACCTACATTTGTGCATATAATTTGATGCACAATTGCATAAATTGAGATGTGAAGATTATATAAGTTACATAATCATCTTGTATTCACAATAACTCTACAATGGCAGAAGAATTTACAATTTATTCCCTCTCTAATTTTAATATCTTTTCTTTTGTGCTTATTTTTTCTCAGATGTTATTACTATTCTCATTTTATGGATAAGAAACATAGTCTAAGAGAAATGAAATTACTTTCCCAGAGCAGCACTGTGACTGCAAATGGTTCAGATAGAGTCAGAAATGACAGAAATGACTCAACAAGAAATTGTTCATCAGCATTGCGATTAATTTAAGTATTGTCTTTGTATGTTTAAAGTTGGAGGTATAAAAATTACTTGCATAAAATAATTTTTACATTTCAAAAATGTATTTTTATATGTTTAAAATTTGTAGAATATAGTATGATTTAAAAAAAAAAAAAGATTAGTTCACGACTTTATATATATATGCTCTTGGATAGGCCGAGTGAATATAATAAAGATGACAATACTCCCTAAACTAATCTGTTTATTTAGTGCTATACCAATCAGTCTTCCAAGAAAATATTTTAATGATCTAGAAAAAATAACAACAAAATTCATATGAAACAATAAAAAGTCGAGAATCTCAAGGGAATTAATGCAAAAAAAGAAAAAATCAAATGAAGGTGGCCTAGCTGTACCTGATCTAAAATTATATTATAAAGCAGCAGTCACCAAAACCATTTGGTATTGGCTAAGAAAAAGATTAGTTGATCATTGGAAAAGGTTAGGTTCACAAGACAGAATAGTCAACTATAGCAATCTAGTGTTTGATAAACCCAAAGATCCTAACTTTTGGGATAGGAATTCATTATTTGATAAAAACTGCTGGGATAACTGGAAATTCGTATGGCAGAAATTAGGCATGGACCCACACTTAACACCATATACCAAGATAAGATCGAAATGGGTCCATGACTTAGGCATAAAGAACGAGATTTTAAATAAATTGGAGAAATATAGGATAGTTTATCTCTCAGACTTGTGGAGGAGAAAGAAATTTGTGACCAAAGATGAACGGGAGACCATTATTGATCACAAAATAGAAAATTTTGATTATATCAAATTAAAAAGCCTTTGTACAAACAAAACTAATGCAAACAAGATTAGAAGGGAAGCAACAAACTAGGAAAACATCTTCACAGTTAAAGGTTCTGATAAAAGCCTCATTTCCAAAATATATAGAGAACTGACTCAAATTTATAAGAAATCAAGCCATTCTCCATTGATAAATGATCAAAGGATATGAACAGACAATTTTCAGAGGATGAAATTGAAACTATTACCACTCATTTGAAAGAGTGTTCCAAATCATTATTGATCAGAGAAATGCAAATTAAGACAACTCTAAGATACCACTACACACCTGTCAGATTGGCTAAGATGACAGGAAAAAATAATGATGAATGTTGGAGGGGATGCGGGAAAACTGGGACACTAATGCATTGTTGGTGGAGTTGTGAATGAATCCAACCATTCTGGAGAGCAATCTGGAATTATGCCCAAAAAAATTATCAAATTGTGCATACCCTTTGATCCAGCAGTGTTTCTATTGGGCTTATATTCCAAAGAAATACTAAAGAAGGGAAAGGGACCTGTATGTGCCAAAATGTTTGTAGCAGCCCTATTTGTAGTGGCTGGAAACTGGAAAATGAATGGATGCCCATCAATTGGAGAATGGCTGGGTAAATTGTGGTATATGAATGTTATGGAATATTATTGATCTGTAAGAAATGACCAGCAGGATGAATACAGAGAGGACTGGCGAGACTTACATGAACTGATGCTAAGTGAAATGAGCAGAACCAGGATATCATTATACACTTCGACAATGATATTGTATGAGGATGTATTCTGATGGAAGTGGATTTCTTTGACAAAGAGACCTAACTGAGTTTCAATTTATAAATGATGGCCAGAAGCAGCTACACCCAAAGAAAGAACACTGGGAAACGAATGTGAACTATCTGCATTTTTGTTTTTCTTCCTGGGTTATTTTTACCTTCTGAATCCAGTTCTCCCTGTGCAACAAGAGAACTATTCAGTTATGCAAACATGTATTTTATCTAGGATATACTGTAACATATCTAACATGTATAGGACTGCTTGCCATTTGGGGGAGGGTGTGGAGGGAGGGAGGGGAAAAATTGGAACAGAAATGAGTGCAAGGGATAATGTTGTAAAAAAAATTACCCTAGCATGGATTCTATCAACATAAAGTTATTATTAAATAAAATAAAATAAAATATAAAAAAAATCTGCAAGGGATGTTGCTCATGAAAATTCTAATGTAAATGTTGTGACCAGAACCTAAAGTTGTATTTCCTAATTGATTTATAGTTCAGTGTTAGATATTTCTGTTTTCACAGTGCCTATAGAAAATAATTAACATGAACAATAGTAATTGTATAAATTAATATTATCTGTGATTCAATAACCAGACTCATGACTTGCACAGCTGTGTTCATTCTTAGGAGTAGACACCACCTCCGCACACAACCTATATCTTTAGCTTCCTTTGTTTCACACAGTGTTTCTTCTAGGGAAAAAAATGGGTAAATGATTACCAATCTCTTGAAAAAGCATTCAAGGTAATATTGCCTATTAGGTAGAGAAGAGTTTTCATCCTATCCTATATTAAATGTTTCAGATATGTAAAGGACTCAGGATACAGTTCTTCTTCAGTGAATGAAGATTTCCTTTAAGAGCCTTTTAGTTTAAGCATTATTTCTTCAAAATTGAAATTAACTTGGATTTCCCAAAGAGGCATTCATTCCCCCTAACATTCAAGTGAGTCCCACTTTTATCTACATGATATAAAAAATGATTCCAAAAAGCCCAGAAAATTTATGGGTGAAAATAGAACTGTAAAAAAAGCTAAAATTAAACTATGTATTTATATAGACCAAACCAAGATTCTGGGACAAGGACTTTGAAATATTATTACTTTTGAATGTTGAAAACAATTCATTACTGTTTTAAAAACACTGGTTATCAAAAAGTGCTTTTGTAGAACTCTTTGTAAATGTTGCCTTGCCTCTAAATCTTCCCTCATTTTGCCATTGTTCCATAAGGCACTATATTAGGTATAAAAAGAAGATTGGTTGGTTGTTGTCATTTGTTCTTGAAGTAGACTAAAATGACAGCACAATGTCAGGATCAAATATTGCACTACAGATTACAGGACCAAGAGGAGCTCAGAAGACTATAAAATACATCAGGCATAAATTGTCTATATGAGCATTTAGAGTTGAAATTTTAAAATCAATTTCAATTTTTTTTCAGAGATTCCTTAAGAACATCCTTGTATTACTGTTATCCTCCATATGAGTGTTTTTATTGTGTGAGTTAGGCATAAAATATCTTTAGGCAATCAGATGTTTGGCATTTTAAACAATGTGACCAACACATTGAAATTCTACTCTCCTGTAGCAGAGTTTGTATGCTTAACTCAGCTCAGAAACTTTAATGTGCAGTAGTTTATCCTGTTGGGTGATTTTCATAATCATTCTGGGTAATTTTCATAATCATTCTAAGACAACCCACAGATTCTAAGGGGGTTGAACACCTGGTCAGAAGGAGAATATAGGAGTCATTTTGCTGGCACTTAGGCAAAAATATATTGTTTGATACATTCAAATCTGGGTCATAGTGCGAGGTAGCAGTAGCAGGATAAGAAGGAGCATTAGCACACTAGAGGTTTCACTCACATTTGAGCAAGAATGATTTTCACAATTCCAGGGCAGAAAAGAGTGTTTTTTTTTTTTCAATCACAGAGAAGAGGATAGATCAGGAGAGTAGTAAAAACCTGACATTAGGTCATACCACCTTGGAAAAACTGAAAGCTTAGAAGTTCTAGAAATCTGTTACTCTGCTTTCTTCAGCCTCCAGCCAGCACCAAGGTGAAAGTTATAATGAATCTTTCTTGCCTCCGAGAAAGGGTTTCTGTATGAACTCACTTGATGCTCCCCTCTCAATCTAATTCAGCTGACCTCTCTGAGAGAGCCTCTATCTGCTTTTTATATATGATCTCCTCTGAGAGAGTGAGATTATGGGTTTCCTCCCAGAGTACTCTCTGGCCCTAAGAGCTTCTTGCTTATATGAGCTCTCTAAAGGTGTGAACACAAGCATTGTTTTTTATCAATTCTACTTAGTACCTTGTTTCTTCTGGCCCATAACATCTCCTTGTAAGATCAGATCAATCATACTGAACCATACTAAATTAGATAATTATTGTCTCTATCAACTCTAAAGACTTAACAGTATATAAAGATTCCAACAGTTAAGTAATAGGGAAATAAAGAAACAACAGAAAAAAAAATGCTCTCCATAGAAAGTGACTATGTTGACAAGACTTCAAAATACACACTCAGAAGATAACAGAGGCAAAGTTTCTACATCCAAAGACTCAAAGAAAAATATGTTGTGCAAGAAAAGTTAGGTCAAATGAGGGGGAAAAACATGAGAAAGAAAGAAAACCAATAAACAAGCAAATAAATAACAACAAAAAGTGAAAATCCTATATTTTGATCCACACTCAGTCGACATAGTTCTCTCTCTGAATGTGGGTGACATTTTCCATTCCAAGTCTATTGCAATTGCCTTGAATCATCTCATTGTTGAAATGAGCCTAGTTGAAATGAACTAATTATTACAATATGTCGTTGTTACAGTGTACAATGTTCTCTTGGTTTTACTCACCCCACTCAGCCTCATGTACCAATTTTGACATTGTCTTGGTATAGGAACATAACATTTTGAAAATAGAATAAACTAAATGCTAAAGGAAATACAAAAAGCCAATTAAAACAATCCCTTAAAAATCAGAATTGGCCAAATGGGAGAGAGGCAAAAAAATTCACTGAAGGGGGAAAAACACTTCTCAAAAAGTAAAAATTTGTCAAAAAGAAAAAAAAAGAAATATAGAAGTTCACTAAAGAAAACAATGGGTGAAAGGACAAAACAATGCCATCCCAGGCATTTCTGAAATTAGTCTGTTCACTATTTCTTTTTTTTTTTTAATAATTTTTTATTGATAGAACGCATGCCAGGGTAATTTTTTACAGCATTATACCTTGCATTCATTTCTGATCCGATTTTTCCCCTCCCTCCCTCCACCCCTTCCCCCAGATGGCAAGAATCCTTTACATGTTGAATGGGTTGCAGTATATCCTAGATACAATATATGTGTGCAGAACTGAACAGTTTTCTTGTTGCACAGGGAGAATTGAATTCAGAAGGTATAAATAACCTGGGAGGAAAAACATAAATGCAAGCAGTTTATATTCATTTCCAGTGTTCTTTCTCTGGGTGTAGCTGCTTCTGTCCATCTTTGATCAATTAAGGCTCTCTTTATCAAAGAGGTCCACTTCCATCAGAATACATCCTCAAACATTATCATTGTTGAGGTATATAATGATCTCCTGTCTGCTCATTTCACTCAGCATCAGTTCATGTAAGTCTCGCCAGTCCTCTCTGTATTCATCCTGCTGGTCGTTCCTTACAGAACAATAATATTCCATAACATTCATATACCATAATTTACTCAACCATTCTCCAATTGATGGACATCCTTTCATTTTCCAGCTTCTAGCCACTACAAACAGGGCTGCCACAAATATTTTGGCACATACAGGTCCCTTTCCTTTCTTTAGTATTTCTTTGGGGTATAAGCACAGTAGAAACACTGCTGGATCAAAGGGTATGCACAGGTTGATAACTTTTTGAGCATAGTTCCAAATTGCTCTCCAGAATGGCTGGATGTGTTCACAGTTCCACCAACAATGTATCAGTGTCCCTGTTTTCCCACATCCCCTCCAACATTCCCCATTATCTTTCCCTGTCATTCTAGCCAATCTGAGAGGTGTGTAGTGGTATCTCAGAGTTGTCTTAATTTGCATTTCTCTGATTAATAATGATTTGGAACATATTTTCATATGTCTATAAATAGTTTCAATTTCTTCATCTGAGAATTGTCTGTTCATATCCTTTGACCATTGATCAATTGGAGAATGGTTTGATTTCTTATAGATTAGGGTCAGTTCTCTATATATTTTGGAAATGAGACCTTTATCAGAACTTTTGATTGTAAAAATGTTTTCCCAGTTTATTGTTTCCCTTCTAATCTTGTTTGCATTTGTTTTGTTTGTACAAAAACTTTTCAGTTTGATATAATCAATATTTTCAATGTTGTGGTCAATAGTGATCTCTAGTTCTTCTTTGTTCATAAATTCCTCCCTCTTCCACAGGTCTGACAGGTAAATTATCCTATGCTCTTCCAATTTATTTATCATCTCATTCTTTATGCCTAGATCATGAACCCATTTTGACCTTATCTTGGTGTACGGTGTTAAGTGTGGGTCAATGCCTAGTTTCTGCCATACTGATTTCCAATTTTCCCAGCAATTTTTGTCAAATAATGCATTTTTATTCAGAAACTGGTGTCTTTGGGTTTGTCAAACACTATATTATTAAAGTTATTGGCTGTTTTGTCCTTTGAACCTAACTTATTCCATTGATCAACTAGTCTATTTCTTAGCCAATACCAGATGGTTTTAGTAACTGCTGCTTTATAATATAATTTTAGATCTGGTACAGCTAGGCCACATTCATTTGATTTTTTTTTTTTCACTAATTCCCTTGAAATTCTTGACCTTTTGTTTTTCCATATGAATTTTGTTGTTATTTTTTCTAATTCATCAAAGTAGTTTTTTGGGAGTCTGATTGGTATAGCGCTAAATAAGTAGATTAATTTAGGTAGTATTGTCATCTTTATTATATTTGCTCGCCCAATCCAAGAGCATTTAATATTTTTCCAGTTGGTTAGATCAGACTTAATTTGTGTGGAAAGTGTTTTGTAGTTTTGCTCATAAAGTTTCTGATTTTCCCTTGGCAGATAGATTCCTAAATATTTTATACAATCAGTAGTTACTTTAAATGGAATTTCTTTTTGTATCTCTAACCGTTGGGTTTTGTTAGTGATATATAAGAATGCTGATGACTTATGTGGGTTTATTTTATATCCTGCAACTTTGCTGAAGATGTTGATTGTTTCTAATAACTTTTTGGTAGAATCTCTGGGGTTTTCTAAGTATACCATCATATCATCAGCAAAGAGTGATAATTTGGTTTCCTCATTGCCTATTCTTATTCCTTTAATCTCTTTCTCAACTCTTTTTGCCAAAGCTAGCATTTCTAATACAATATTAAATAGTAACGGTGATAGTGGGCAACCTTGTTTTACTCCTGATCTTATTGGGAATGGTTGCAGTTTGTCCCCGTTACATATAATGCTTACTGCTGGTTTTAAATAGATGCTACTGATTATTTTAAGGAAAAGTCCATTTATTCCTATACTCTCAAGAGGTTTTAATAGGAATGGATGTGGGATTTTATCAAATGCTTTTTCTGCATCTATTGAGATGATCATATGGTTTTTGTTAATTTGATTATTAATATGGCCAATTATATTGATAGTTTTCCTAATATTGAACCAGCCCTGCATTCCTGGTATAAATCCTACTTGATCATGATGTATTATCCTGGGGATGATTTTCTGTAGTCTTTTTGCTAATATCTTATTTAAGATTTTAGCATCAATATTCATTAGGGAGATTGGTCTATAATTTTCTTTCTCTGTTTTCAACCTACCTGGTTTAGGTATCAGTCCCATATCTGTGTCATAAAAGGAGATTGGTAGGACTCCTTCATTCCCTATTTTTTAAAATAGTTTATTTAGAATTGGAGTTAATTGTTCTTTGAATGTTTGGTAGAATTCACATGTAAATCCATCTGGTCCCGGGGATTTTTTTTTTAGGGAGTTGATTAATTGCTTGTTTTATTTCTTTTTCTGAAATGGGACTATTTAAGCAATTTACTTCCTCCTCTGATAATCTGGGAAGTCTATATTTTTGGAAGTAGTCATCCATTTCACTTAGGTTATCAAATTTATTGGCATAAAGTTGGGCAAAGTAACCCCTTATTATTTCTTTAATTTCCTCTTCATCAGTGGTAAGTTCTCCTTTTTCATTTTTAAGACTGCCAATTTGATTTCCCTCTCTCCTTTTTCTAATCAGATTTACCAAAGGTTTATCAATTTTATTGGTTTTTTCATAAAACCAACTCTTGGTTTTATTTATTAGTTCAATACTTTTTTTTTTTACTTTCTATATTATTAATTTCTACTTTTAATTTTAGAATTTCAAGTTTAGTAATTGATTGGGGGTTTTTTAATTTGGTCTTTTTCTAACTTTTTAAGTTCCAGGACCAATTAATTGATCTTCTCTTTTTCTATTTTATTCAAGTAAGCCTCTAAGGATATAAAATTTCCCCTTATTACTGCTTTGGCTGCATCCCATAAATTTTGATATGATGTCTCATTGTTGTCATTATCTTGAGTGAAATTATTAATTGTGTCTATAATTTGCTGTTTCACCCAATCATTCTTTAAGATGAGATTATTTAGTTTCCAATTACTTTTTGGTCTATTTACACCTAACTTTTTGTTAAATGTAGTTTTTATTGCGTTGTGATCTGAAAAAAAAAAGTATTTACTATTTCTGCCTTCCTGCATTTAATTTTGAGGTCTTTATGTACTAATATATGGTCAATTTTTGTGTAGGTTCCATGAACTGCTGAGAAGAAAGTATACTCCTTTCTGTCACCATTCAGTTTTCTCCAGAGATCTATCATACCTAATTTTTCTAATATTCTATTTACCTCTTTAATTTCTTTCTTATTTGTTTTGTGATTTGATTTATCTAAATCTGAGAGTGCAAGATTGAGATCTCCCACTATTATAGTTTTGCTGTCTATTTCTTCTCGCAACTCTCTTAGCTTCTCTTTAAGGAAGTTTGATGCAATACCACTTGGTGCATATATGTTTAATACTGATATTGCTTCATTCTCTATAGTACCCTTAAGCAAGATATAGTTTCCTTCCTTATCTCTTTTAATTAGATCAATCTTTGCTTTTGCTTGATCTGAGATAAGGATGGCTAACCCTGCTTTTTTGACTTCACCTGAAGCACAATAGATTCTGCTCCAGCCTTTTACCTTTAGTCTATATGTATCTCTCTGTTTTAAATGTGTTTCCTGTAAACAACAGATTGTAGGGTTCTGACTTTTGATCCAGTCTGCTATCTGCCTCCTCTTTATGGGAGAGTTCATCCCATTCACATTTGCGGTTAAAATAACCAATTCTGCATTTCCTGCCATCCTAATATCCCCAGATTATATTTTTCTTTTTCTTGCCTTCCTTCCCTTCTTCCCTATTGGTCCCACTAACGTCGCACAGCTCTCCCTCTTTAGTATCCCTCCCTCCTCCCTTGGAATCCCTTCCCCTTTCTTGTACCCTTCCCTTATTACTCTTTTTCCTTCTCCCTTTTCCTCTCCCACTTTTTAATGAAGTGAGAGAAGAATCTGTGTAAAACAAATATGTCAATCGTTTCCTCTTTGAGCCAACTCAGATGAGAGTAGGATTCACACAATGTTCCTCCCCCTCTCTAAGTTCCCTCATATATGATAGGTTTCCTCTGCCTCATTGTTGCATGTAGTTTCCCTCTTTTTATCTCCCTTCTTCCCTTTTTCTGGCACTATCCCCTTTCCATTTCTACTTCCCTTTTTTATGTTATATCGGTAAAATCAAATTATACATATGATTTTTATGTATATTCACAACAGAAATACAGTTCTCAAGAGTTCCTTTTACCTTTTTCTACTTCTCTTGATTCCTGTTGTTGAAGATCAAATTTTTTGTTTAAGTCTGGTTTTTTCCTTAGAAACAGATGGAATTCCTCTATTTCATTAAATATCCATCTTCTTCCGTGGAAAAAAAAATACTCAGCTTAGCTGGATAGTTTATTCTTGGCTGCATTCCAAGTTCTTTTGCCTTTCGGAATATCTGATTCCAGGCCCTTCGATCCTTTAATGTTGAGGCAGCCATATCTTGCGTGACCTTTATTGTGGCATCTCGGTATTTGAACTTTTTTTTCCTGGCTGCTTGTAAAATTTTTTCTTTAGTCTGGAAATTCTGAAGTTTGGCCACAATATTCCTTGAAGTCTTTAGTTTAGGGTCTTTTTCAGAAGGTGTTCGATGAATTCTTTCAATGCCTATTTTCCCTTCTGGTTCTATTACTTCTGGGCAGTTCTCTTTGATGATTTCCTGTAAAATAGTATCTAAGCTCTTTTTTTCATCATAATTTTCGGGTAGTCTGATGATCCTCAGGTTATCTCTCCTAGATCTATTTTCCAGGTCTGTTGTTTTTCCAAGTAAATATTTGACATTTTTTTCCCCAATCTTTCATTTTTTTTGGTTTTGCTTGACTGATTCTTGATGTCTCAATGAATCAGTCATTTCTATTTGTTCAGTTCTAATTTTTAGTGAGTTATTTTCTTCATTAGCTTTTTTTACTTCCTTTTGTATATGTCCAATTGAGTTGTTTTGCCCTATGGAATTTTTTTCCATTTCACTAATTTTTTTTTTTTTTTTTTTTTAGTGAGTCATTTTCTTTTTCCAATTCGCAAACTCTGTTTTTTACCTTTTCCAATTCACATTTCAGGAAGTTGTTTTCTTTTTCCACTTTATCAATTTTTTTTTTTTTAATGAGTTATGTGCTTTTTCTGTACTCTTTTGCATAGCTTCTCTTTCCTTTCCCCATTTTTCTTCTACCTCTCTTTTCAGGTTTTTGATAGTCTCTTCTAGGAGAGTCTTTTGTATTGGAGACCAACAATTGTCTGGAGACTGTCTGCTATTAGTTTCTTCAGGGTTGAAAAGCTGTTCTCTTTCTGGGTAGAAATTATCAATCATTCTTTTGATTTTTTTACTCATTTTGTTAAAGTCTGTAAGGTCTGCCTTCAGAGCCAGGAGGTTACTATCTTCCCCTGCAGAGCAGTGAAAGGTGTATAGGCGGGGTAGCTGTCCTGTCCACTGGCTACAAAAAGCAGCGAGGTACTGGAGTGCTCTGGGAAAGAGTTCCCCACCAGAAAGTAACTCAGGCCTGGCCGGGCTGGGAAAGTCCCTTTCAAAGAACCTCAGCTGTGTGAGATAATGACTGCCCTGGGGCTAGACACTTAGCAGTGAGAGTTTCACTTCCCAAGCCAAATCCTTCCCTGGGGCTATGGGTGTTAGCAGCTGTGCAGTGAATGGATTTGCAGGGACTGGAAGTGTCTGCCCAGGAAGTGCAGTCTGCTGGGGAAGTTCTATTGCCCCAGGCCGAGCCCCCCACACTGCCGACTATAGCTGCCCAGGCTGTGCCCCACTGCCATGCAGACCAGCAACTGCCCCCGCTAAAGCACGGAACTGCCGGATGTGGCCACAGGGCTGCAGGAAAGTCCACCTGAATCACTTCCGGGCCTGAGGGGCCACAGCCAGATCTTGCTAGGTTCTGGTGTTTTTTAGAGGACCCTCTGTTTTAGGCTTTAGCTTCTCTGCCAGTTTACTGCTTTGTAATCAAGGTAGAGCAGTTAGCCTATAGCAGAGTGGTCCCTATGACTTCTCTAGCCACAGAGATCACCCTCGCCCCTGGTCTGCTCAGTTAGCTAGCCTCTCGCTACCTGTGCTAGTCTGTTCCTGGCCCCTCAGGACAAACCTTTCCTGGCGAGCTTCCGGATCAGCTGGTAAGTTGTAGTGCTTCTTATCTTCATGAATTTAAGCAGTGAAGAGTTATTTTTGAGGCTGGATTAAATATTTGGTTATGAGGGTAATGAGAGGAGCTTAGAGAGTCGTGTGTGCCTGCTCCGCCATCTTGGCTCCACCCCCCCTGTTCACTATTTTTTATGGAAAAATAATATTCCATTACATTCATATACCATAATTTAGTTAGCCATTCCCCAACTGATGGACATTTACTCAATTTTTAGTTCTTAGACACTACAAAAAGAGCTGCAACAAACATTTTTGCACTTGTAGGTACTTTTCTCTTTTTAAGGATCTCTTTGGCATACATACACAGTACAGATGCTGCCAGATCATATAGCATACATAGTTTGATAGCTTTTGGAGCACAGTTCTAAATTGCTCTTTAGAATAGTTGTATCAATTTATACCACCAACAACAATGCATTTGTGTCTTAATTTTCTAAATATGCCCTTTAACATTTTTCATTATCTTTTCCTGACATTTTAGCTAATTTGAGCTGTATGAGGTGGTACCTCAGAATTGTCTTAATTTGCATTTCTCTAATCAATAGTTGTTTAGAGCATTTTTTAATAGAACTAGAAAGGTTGTTTTTTTTTTTTTTTTTGACTCTGAAAAGTTTCTGTTCATGTTCTTTGGCCATTTGTCACTTGAGGAATGGTTTGTATTCTTATAAGATTTGAGTCAATTCTCTCTATATTTTTAAATGAGGAGTATATCAGAAACCCTGGTTGTAAAAAAAAAATAAAAAAATTAAAAAAAGTTTTCTTCTTCCTTTCTAATTGTTTTTGTTCACGCAAAGACTTTTTAATTTAATTCAATCAAAATTATTCATTTTGAATTTCATAATGTTCTCTAGTGCTTTTTTGGCCAAACATTTCTCTCTTCTCCACATGTGTTAGAGGTAGACTTTCCTTTGTTATCGTAATTTGCTAATAACATCACCCTTTTTGTCTAAATCATGTACCAATTTTGACATTGTCTTGGTACATGGTGTTAAAATAACATAACATTTTAAAAATAGAGTAGACTAAATGCTAAAAGAAATACAAAAAAGCCAGTTACAGCAATCCCTTAAAAATCAGAATTGGTCAAATGAAAAAGACGCACAAAATTCACTGAGGAGGAAAAAAAACTTCTCAAAAAGTAAGAATTTGTCAAAAAAGAAAAAAAAAAAAGAAATACAAAAATTCACTAAAGAAAACAAGTTTTTAAAATGGCTCTCTTCCACAGTGAGATGATGTAAACATTTTTCAGTGATGAATCATACACAAAACATTGTAGGCCTAAAAGCAGCCACCAATTAAGAAAGCATTAAAGCTCAAACCCACCTGTCATTTAATACCAACAATCCATCAAAATCCCTAACCCAATATTGGACAATTCTATTAAGACAACCATATATACCTGAGAGAGGACTGTAGGAACTGAGTTTGGACCACAACAGAGCATTTTCAGTCTTTCTGTTGTTGTTTGCTTGTATTTTGTTTTCTTTCTCAGATTTTTTTCCTTCTTTATCTGATTTTTCTTGTGTGGCAAGATAATTGTATAAATATGTATACATATATTGGATTTAACATATATTTTAACATATTTAACATGTATTAGACTACCTGCCATCTAGGGGAGGTGGTGGGGAAAAGGAAAGGAAAATTTGGAACAGAAGATTTTGCAAGAGTCAATGCTGAAAAATTATCATGCATATGTTTTGTAAATAAAAAGCTTTAATAAAATAAAATAAAATAAAACAAGTCTTTAAAAATTAGAATTGGGCAATTGGAATCTAATGACTGTGAAAATTCAAGAAGCAATAAAACAAACCAGCAAAAATGAAAAAAAGGAAGACAATTTGAAAGATCTCCATTGAAAAACTACATCAACAACAATAGCAACATCAATAACAGCAGTTGCAGCAGCAGCAATGGGCCAAGAAATATATCCTGGAGATACAATTTTAAAATATTGCAATATATAGAATCCATGATGAAAATAAGAGCCCAGATATCATTTTAAAGAAATTATGAAGAGTAATTGTCCCAATAGTCTAGATCTAGTAGGTAAAATAGAAATTGAAACACTCCACCAATCACCTTCTGAAAGAGTTTACCAAAGAAAAACTTACAGGAATATTATTGCAATATTTGAGATTTTTCAGGTCAAGAAGAAAATATTGCAAGCATCTAGGCAAAAAAAATAATAATTATTATGGATCCAGTTAATACAACACAAGATTTACTAGGATTTAAAGGATTAGGATAGAATATTCTGGAATGCAAAGGATTACAACCAAAAATCATTTCTCTGGAAATGAGGCAGAGGAAACCTATCATATATGAGGGAACTTAGAGAGGGGGAGGAGCATTGTGTGAATCCTACTCTCATCTGAGTTGGCTCAAAGAGGAAACGATTGACATATTTGTTTTACACAGATTCTTCTCTCACTTCATTAAAAAGTGGGAGAGGAAAAGGGAGAAGGAAAAAAAGTAATAAGGGAAGGGTACAAGAAAGGGGAAGGGATTCCAAGGGAGGAGGGAGGGATACTAAAGAGGGAGAGCTGTGCGACGTTAGTGGGACCAATAGGGAAGAAGGGAAGGAAGGCAAGAAAAAGAAAAATATAATCTGGGGATATTAGGATGGCAGGAAATGCAGAATTGGTTATTTTAACCGCAAATGTGAATGGGATGAACTCTCCCATAAAGAGGAGGCAGATAGCAGACTGGATCAAAGTCAGAACCCTACAATCTGTTGTTTACAGGAAACACATTTAAAACAGAGAGATACATATAGACTAAAGGTAAAAGGCTGGAGCAGAATCTATTGTGCTTCAGGTGAAGTCAAAAAAGCAGGGTTAGCCATCCTTATCTCAGATCAAGCAAAAGCAAAGATTGATCTAATTAAAAGAGATAAGGAAGGAAACTATATCTTGCTTAAGGGTACTATAGAGAATGAAGCAATATCAGTATTAAACATATATGCACCAAGTGGTATTGCATCAAACTTCCTTAAAGAGAAGCTAAGAGAGTTGCGAGAAGAAATAGACAGCAAAACTATAATAGTGGGAGATCTCAATCTTGCACTCTCAGATTTAGATAAATCAAATCACAAAACAAATAAGAAAGAAATTAAAGAGGTAAAATAGAATATTAGAAAAATTAGGTATGATAGATCTCTGGAGAAAACTGAATGGTGACAGAAAGGAGTATACTTTCTTCTCAGCAGTTCATGGAACCTACACAAAAATTGACCATATATTAGTGTGTGTGTGTGTGTGTGTATGTATGTATGTGTATTTATATATATGTGTGTGTGTATGTGTGTGTGTATACACACATACAGGTATAAGGTGAACATGAAGCAATAATAACTAAAACAATTAAAGGATGAAAAAAGAATATATTGAGTATATACTGAGTAAAAGAATATACTGAGAAGGTAGAATGTATTTTTAAAAATCTCATTTTAAAAAAAGGCAAGAAAGAGCCTTGTCAGTGGAGGGGAAGATATGGAAGGAAAGAAGCGTGAGCAAACCTTTCTTTCATAAAAATAATCTCAAAGAGGGAAAAATCCACAATCAATTTGGCATGGCACTCCATCTTATCCTACAGGAAAGTAGGAGTGAAATGGGGATAAAAGAAGAGGGTGGTGATAGAAGACAGGGTAGTTTAAAGCATGGTATATTCAGAATAAAAATACTTTTGAGGAGGGACAGTAAAAAGGACACAATAAAACAAACCAGCAAAAATGAAAAAAAGGAAGACAATTTGAAAGATCTCCATTGAAAAACTACATCAACAACAATAGCAACATCAATAACAGCAGCTGCAGCAGCAGCAATGGGCCAAGAAATATATCCTGGAGATACAATTTTAAAATATTGCAATATATAGAATCCATGATGAAAATAAGAGCCCAGATATCATTTTAAAGAAATTATGAAGAGTAAATGTCCCAATAGTCTAGATCTAGTAGGTAAAATAGAAATTGAAACACTCCACCAATCACCTTCTGAAAGAGTTTACCAAAGAAAAACTTACAGGAATATTATTGCAATATTTGAGATTTTTCAGGTCAAGAAGAAAATATTGCAAGCATCTAGGCAAAAAAAAATAATAATTATTATGGATCCAGTTAGTACAACACAAGATTTACTAGGATTTAAAGGATTAGGATAGAATATTCTGGAATGCAAAGGATTACAACCAAAAATCATTTCTCTGGAAAACTGAGTATAAACCTTCCAGAGAAAATATTGAAATTCAATGAAATAAAGGATTTTCAAATAATCTTGATGAAAATGCCAGAGCTTAATAGAAAATTTGACTTTTAAATATAGGACTCAGGGGAATTATAAGGGTATAATCAGGAAAGAAAAATCATAAGGAACTCTATAAGTTTAATATGTTTACATTCCTACATGATTGATTGATATTTGTAACTCATAAGGACTTTCTTATTACTGGGGCTGTTAGAAAGAGTATTTGTGTGTGTGTGTGTGTGTGTGTGTGTGTGTATGTGTATTTATATATATGTGTGTGTGTATGTGTGTGTGTATACACACATACAGGTATAAGGTGAACATGAAGCAATAATAACTAAAACAATTAAAGGATGAAAAAAGAATATATTGAGTATATACTGAGTAAAAGAATATACTGAGAAGGTAGAATGTATTTTTAAAAATCTCATTTTAAAAAAAGGCAAGAAAGAGCCTTGTCAGTGGAGGGGAAGATATGGAAGGAAAGAAGCTTGAGCAAACCTTTCTTTCATAAAAATAATCTCAAAGAGGGAAAAATCCACAATCAATTTGGCATGGCACTCCATCTTATCCTACAGGAAAGTAGGAGTGAAATGGGGATAAAAGAAGAGGGTGGTGATAGAAGACAGGGCAGTTTAAAGCATGGTATATTCAGAATAAAAATACTTTTGAGGAGGGACAGTAAAAAGGACACAATAGAAGGAACAGCAATAGTAATTGTGAAAAAAATGAAGCAAATTTCTCTGATAAAGCCTTCATTTCTCAAAGATATAAAGAACAAAAGCAAATTTAGGAAAAGTAGAGCTATTTTTCATTTGAAAAATAAGCAAAATACATGAACACTTTTCAAGTGAATTAATCATAACTATCTATAGTCATAAGAAAAAAACTCTAATTCACCATTAATTAGAGAAATGGAAATTAAAACACTTCTGAGGTATTACTTTATATGTATTAAGTTAGCTAAAAGTACAGCAAAGGAAAATGATCAATGGTAGAAATAATGTGGGAAAAATGAGTCATTAATGCATTATTGGTTGAGTTGAGATTTGATTCACTTTGTACTTCAATTTGGAACTATGTTGAAATCAATTTAAAACCATAATCTTTCACACAGCAATACCACTACCAAGTTCGCATCCCCAAAGTGATAACAACCAAAAAAAAAAAAAAAAAGACCTCTATACACAGAAACATTTATAGCAACCCTTTTCTGAGGGCAAAGAAATGGAAATTGAAGGCATTCTCATCACTGAATGTTTGAATACAGATTGAAGAACAGTTTTTTTTTTTCTTTTTTTAATTCTATTTTTATTGAATGTTTTTGTCTGTTTTCTTTCATAACTATTATAGAAATATTTTGCGTGTATAATCTATATTAAATTGTTAGTTTTTTTTTGTTTTTTTTTTGTTTGTTTGTTTGTTTTTTTTTTTTAATGTGGGGGCAGTGAGGGAGAAAAAGAATGAAACAGAAACTCCAACTCTCAAAAACATGTTAAAAATCTATTTACATGTAATTGGAGAAAATGCAATACTAAATAAATATAAAAAGAGAGAAAAATGCTAAAGAAATATTTAATCCATCTCTTCAGAATTGGGACCTTATTACTCATCAGTGTGGCTAGATTAGCACTGTGCAATTGAAATGCAGTATAGAAAGGTCTTTGGTTCAAAATTGAATTTCATATGTCTTCTTTCAGAGCAAAGCATACTGCACTTCTCAAAGCCTCACTTTTTGTATCATTAAATAACATAAAATAAATAGAATAAAATAAAATAAAAAAGAATAAAAAATAAAATAAAATAAAATAAAATAAAATAAAAGTCCTTTAAGTCTTTAACAGTATTTTTTCCCAATGCTATGTAAAGATAGTTTTCAACATTCATGTTTGTAAAGTTTTGAGCTCCAAATTTTTCTCCATCCCTCCCTTACTTCCCTGATCCTCAAGACAGCATGCAGAATTATTTATTTTTTAAATAGTTTTTTATTTACAAGTTATATGCATGAGTAATTTTACAGCATTGACAATTGCCAATCTTTTGTTCCAATTTTTCCTCTCCTTCCCTCCACCCCCTCTCCTAGATGGCAGGATGACCAATACATGTTAAATATATTAAAATATAAATTAAATATAAAATAAGTATACATGTCCAAGATGTTATTTTGCTGTACAAAAAGAATCAGACTCTGAAATATCGATGTACAATTATTTAAAACACATTTCCATATTAATCATATTGTGAAAGAAAAATCAGAACAAAAGAGAAAAACCACAAGAAAGAAAAGTAACCAAAAAATGTTTCAGAAAAGCCATATTTCAATAAGCATTCAGTATCTTTAATTCTTTTTTTGGATGTAAATGGCATTTTTCATCACAACTTTATTGGAATAGTCTTGGATCACTCACTATATTACTGGAAAGAACTAAATCTAACATGGTTGATCATACAACAATGTTGCTGTTACTGTATACAATGTATTCCTGATTGTGCTCACTTCATTCAACATCAGTTCATGTAAGTCTTTCTAAGTTGTTTCTGAAATCACCCTGTTGATAATTTCTTATAATCCAATGTTATGCCATTGCGTTCATATTCCCACAACAATGTCAGCCATTCCTTAATGGATGACTATCCCTCGATTTTCAATTCCTTGTCAAAAAGTTGTTCTATGAATTTTTCGTATATGTGGGTATTTTTTTTCCTCTGGTATTAAATCTTTGGTATACAGATACAGTAAAGACATTGCTAGATAAAAGGGTGTACACCATTTGTAGTCCTTTGAGCATAATTCCAAATTGTTTTCTGAAATGTTTAGATAAGTTCATATCTCTACCAACAATGCATCAGTGTCCTAATTTTCCCACATCCCTTCCAACATATATCATTTTATTTTCCTGCCTTCTTAGCCAATCTGATAGATGGGAAGTGGTACCCCAGAGTTGTATTAATTTGTATTTCTTTAATCAATAGTGACTTAGAGCATTTTACATGATTTGAAATGACTTTTGTTACTCATCTAAAGATTACCTATTAGTATTCCTTGATCATTTAATATTTGGAGAATAACTTGTATTATTAATTTGACTTTATTCCCTATATATTTTCAGAAATGAGGACCTTATTAAAACACTGACTGGAAAATTGATTTTTAAGATTTCTGCTTCCCTTCTAATCTTTGCTGGATTGGTTTTGTTTTCAAAACCAGTTTAAATCAGATTATCAAAATTATCCCCAAAATTTTGAATTTTATAATATTTTATATTTCTTGTTTGGTCATCAATTTCTCCCCCCTCCAAAGACCTGACTGAGAAACCTCCTATAGTTTCAATTGCTTGTTGTTTTGGTCTTTATGTTAAAATCATAAAACCATTTATACTATTTCTTGGTATCAGATGTAAAATTCTATGTCTAGTTTCTTCCAGCTATCCAAACAGATTTTCTCAAATAATAAGTTTATATCCTATAAATTGGAGTCTTTGGATTTATCAAACAATGTAGTTATGGTTATTGCTTACTGTGTCTCATGTACCAAATCTGTTCCACTGACTTATCACTGTTTCTTAGCCAGTAGTGAATGGTTTTGATAGCGGTCACTTTGTAATATATTTACATCACCAGTAGACCATTTTCTTTTGCATTTTCTCCATTAATTCCCCTGATATATTTGCCATTTTGTATTCCAAGTGAATCTTTTTATTAACATTTCTATCTATATAAAATGAAGTTCTTTGAAAGTTTGATTGGTATAGCACTGAAAAAGTAGATCAATTTGAGTAGAATTGTAATGTTTATAATATTACCACAGCCTACCTCTAAGAAATTGTTACTTTTGCATTCATTTAATGTTTACTTCATTTGTAAGGAAAAGTGTTTTGAACTTGTGTTTATATAATTACTTGGTTTGTCTTGTCAAATAGACTCCCAAATAATTTATTTTGTTTTTTAGCTACTTCAGATGGAATTTCTCTTTCAGCCTCTTGCTGAATGGTTTTATTGGTATTACATAGAAATTTTGAGAAATTCTGTGAGATTTCCATATATCTTGCAATTTTGATAAAGTTGTTGATTGTTTAAAAATTTTTATTAGTTGATTCTTTTCCTTTTCTTTTTTATTATAAATTTTTATTTACAAGATATATACATGGGTAATTTTTCATCATTGACAATTACAAAATCTTTGTCCAATTTTTCCCCTCCTTTCTCCTCACCCACTCCCCCAGATGGCAGGTAGACCAATACATGTTAAATATGTTAAAGTATTTGTTAAATACAATATATGTATATATATATATATATATATCCATACATTTATTTTGCTGCACAAGAAGAATCAAACTTTGAAATAATGTACAATTAACCTATGAAGAAATAAAAAATGCAAGCAAACAAAAAAAAAAAAGGGATTGGGAATGCTATATAGTGGTTCACACTCATTTCCCAGAGTTCTTTCATTGGGTGTATCTGATTCTATTATTATTGAACAAATGGAAATTATTTGGTTAATCTCATTGTTGAAAAGAGACATTTCTGTCAGACTATATTTAGTATTATATATATTATGTATACTGCATATACATATAATAAAATTACATTACATAATATATTATTATGTATATATAATAGCATATGTTATATAATTACCTCCTGGTTATACTCATTTCACTCAGCATCAGTTCATGTAAGTCTCTCTAGACTTTTCTGAAATCATCCTGTTTGTCATTTCTTACCAAACAATAATATTCCATAATATTCATATACCACAATTTATCCAGCCATTCTTCAAATAATGGGCCTCCACTCAGTTTTCAGTTTCCAGCCACTACAAAGAAGGCTGCAACAAACATTTTTGCACATATAGGTCCTTTTCCCTTCTTAAATATCTCTTTGGGATATAAGCTCAGTATTAACACTGCTGGATCAAAGGGTATGCACAGTTTGATAATTTTTGAGCATAGTTCAAAATTGTTCTCCAGAATGGCTGAATATATTCATAATTTCACCAACAATGTATCAGTGTACTTGTTTTCCCACATCCCCTCCAACATTCCACATTATCTTTCCCTATCATTTTAGCCAATCTGACAGGTGTGTAGTGGTATCTCAGAGTTGTCTTAATTTGCATTTCTCTGATTAATAATGCCTTGGAGCATCTTTACATATGGATAAAAAGAGTTTCAATTTCTCTGTTTGAGAATTGTCTGTTCATATCCTTTGACCATGTATCAATTGGAGAATGGCTTGATTTCTTATAAATTAGAGCCAATTCTGTCTATACTTTGGAAATGAGGCCTTTATCAGAACCTTTGACTGTAAAAATATTTCCCAGTTTATTGCTTCCCTTGTAATCCTGTCTGCATTAGTTTTATTTGTACAAAAGTTTTGGATTTGATAGAATCAGATTTCCTGCTTTGTGATAAATAATGATCTCTAGTTCTTCTTTGGTCACAAATTCATTCCTCCTCCATAGGTCTGAGAGGTAAACTATGCTATGTTCTTCTAATTTATTTATGATCTCATTCTTTATGTCTAGATCATGAACCTATTTTGACCTTATCTTGGTGTACAGTGTTAAGTGTGGGTCAATGCCTAGTTTCTGCCATAGTAATTTCCTATTTTCTTAGCAGTTTTTGTCAAACAGTGAATTCTTATCCCAAAAGCCTGGTTCTCTGAGTTTGTCAAACACTGGATTATTAAAGATATTGACTATTTTGTCCTGTGAACCTCACCTATTGCACTGATCAACTAGTCTATTTCTTAGCCAATACCAAATGGTTTTGGTGACCACTGCTTTATAATATAGTTGTAGATCATGTACAGCGAGGCCACCTTAATTAGATTTTTTTTTCATTAGTTCCCTTGAAATTCTTGACCTTTTGTTCTTCCAGATGAATTTTGTTGTGATTTTTTTCTAGATCATTAAAATAGTTTCTTGGAAGTCTGATTAGTATAGCACTAAATAAATAGATTGTTTTAGGTAGTTATGTCATCTTTATTATATTTGCTCCATGTACCAAGAGCACTTAATATTTTTTCTAATTGGTTAGATAATGACTTTATTTCTTGCAAAGTGTTTTGTAGTTTTGCTCATATAATTCTGGATTTTCCCTTGACAGATAGATTCCCAACTATTTTATAATATCAGCAGTTACTTTCAAAGGAATTTCTCTTTATATCTCAAACTGTTGGATTTTGTTAGTGATATATGAGAATGCTGATGATTTATGTGGTTTTATTTTGTATCCTGAAGCTTTGATAGAGTTGTGGATTATTTCTAATAGCTTTTTAGTAGAATCTCTGGGATTCTCTAAGTACACCATCATATCAGCTGCAAAGAGTGATAATTTGGTTCCCTCATTACCTATTCTAATTCCTTTCATCTCTTTCTCAACTCATTGCCAAAGCTAGATTTCTAATACAACATTGAATAGTAAAGTGTTTTTAATAAAAATGAATGTTGGATTTTATCAAATGATTTTTCTGCATCTATTGAGATGATCATATGGTTTTTGTTGATTTGGTTTGTGATATAGTCAATTACATTAATAGTTTTCCTAATATTGAACCAGACCTCCATTTCTGGTCCTGGTATAAATCTTACTTGGTCATGGTGTATTTTTCTGGGGATGATTTTTGTAATCTTTTTGCTAATATTTTATTTAAGATTTTAACATCAATATGCATTAGGGTGATTGGTCCATAATTTTCTTTCTCTGTTTTCAACCTACCTGGTATAAGTATCAGTACCATGTCTGTGTCTTAAAAGGAATTTGGTAGGAGTTCTTCATTCTCTGTTTTTTCAAATAGTTTATATAACATTGGAGTTAATTGTTCTTTAAATGTTTGGTAATATTCACACATAAATCCATTTGGTCCTGAGGATTTTTTCTTAGGCAGTTGATTAATAGTGTGTTCTATTTCTTTTTGTAAAATGTGACTATTTAAGCAATTTACTTCCTCTTCTGTTAATCTGGGAAGCCTATATTTTGAAGGCAGTCATCCATTTCACTTACATTAAATTTATTGGCATAATGTTGAGCAAAGTAACTCCTAATTATTGCTGTAATTTTCTCTTCATTGGTAGAAAGTTCTTCCTTTTCATTTTTAAGACTAACAATTTGATTTTCCTCTTTGATTGTTCTAATGAGATTTACCAAAGCTTCATATATTTTATTGTTTTTTTTTCCATAAAACCAACTCTTAGTTTTATTTACGAATTCAATAGTTTTTTTTTTTTAACTTTCAAATTTATCAATTTCTCCTTTTAATTTTAGAATTTCAAGTTTAGTATTTGATTGGGGGGTTTTAATTTGGTCTTTTTCTAGCTTTTAAAGTTGCAAGCCCAATGCATTGATCTTCTCTTTCTCTATTTTATTCAAGTAAGCCTCTAAATATATAAAATTTCCCCTCTTTACCGCTTTGGCTGCATCCCACACATTTTAGTGTATTGTCTTGTTGTTGTCATTCTTTTGGAGAAATTATTAATTGTGTGTATGATTTGCTGTTTCACCCAATCCTTTTTTAGGATGAGATTATTTAGTTTCCAGTTATGTTTTAGTTTATTTGCTCCTACCTTTTTGTTGAACGCAGTTTTTAATTGCATCATTATCTGAAAAGATTGCCTTTAAGATTTCTGCCTTCCTGAATTTAATTTTGAGGTCTTTATGTCCTAATGTATGGTCAGTTTTTGTATAGCTTCCATGAACTGCTGAGAAAAAAAAAGTGTTTCCATTCAGTTTTCTGCAAAGATCTATCACACCTAACTTTTCTAATATTCTATTTACCTCTTTAATTTCTTTCTTATTTGTGTTGTGGCTTGATTTATCTAATTCTGAGAGTGCAAGAGATTGAGATCTCCTACTATTATAGTTTTGCAGTCTATTTCTTCTTGAAACTCTCTTAACTTCTCCTTTAGGAAGTTGGATGCTATACCACTTGGTGCATATATGTTTAGTATTGATATTGCTTCATTGTCTATGCTACGCTTTAGCAAAATATAGTTTTTTTCTTATCTCTTTTGATTAGATCAATTTTGCTTTTGCTTGATCTGGGATAAGGACGGATATCCCTGCTTTTTTTACTTCACCTGAAGCATAAAAATTCTGTTTCAGTCTTTTACATTTACTCTGTTTGTATCACCCTGCTTTAAATGTCTTTCCTCTAAAGAACATATTGTAGGGTTCTTGCTTTTGATTCAGTCTGCTATCTGCCTTCGCTTTATGGGAGAGTTCATCCCATTCAAATTTATAGTTATAATGACTAATTCTGTATTTCCTGCCATCTTATTATCCCCATATTATGCTTTTCTTTTTCTTACTCCTCTTACCTCCTTCCTCAATATTAAACTTCTGGGCACAAACTTCTTGCTTCATATAGCTCTCTCTCTTTAGAATCCCTCCCAACCCCTTTGCATAACTTCCCTTTCTTATACCTTTTCCTTATTTCTCTTTTTCTTTTCCCTTTTCCTTTCCCCCTTTTTAATGAGGAGAGAGAACTTTCTCTCTAAACCAAATATGTCAATTATTTTTTCTTTGAGCCAGATCTGATGAGAGTAAGATACACACAATGTTCCTCCCCTTCCCTAAATTCCCTTAGATATGATAAGTTTCCTTTGCCTCTTTGTAGGATTTGTATTCCTTCTTTTTATTTCCCCTTTTCCCTTTTTTGATACTATCCCCTTTCCATTTCTACTTCCCTTTTTTGTATTATATCATTAAAATCAAATTATATATGGTATCTTTACATATGTCCATAACAGGAATACAGTTCTCAAGAGTTCTTTTTACTTTTTTCTGTCCTAATTGGAGGTCATTTTTTTTTTTGTTGTTGTTGTTGTTGTTTAGTTCTGGTTTTTTCATTAGAAAGAAATGGAACTCACCTCTTTTATTTAATGTCCATCTTCCCTGGAAGAAAATGCTAAGCTTAGCTGAGTAGTTTATTCTTTTCTTCATTCCAAATTCTTTTGCTTTTTGGAATATTAGATTCCAGGCCCTTTCATCCTTTAATGTGGAAGCAGCTAGATCCAATTGATCCTTGTTGTGGCTCAAAATTTGAGGATTGTGTAAATCCTCAAAAATTCTTTGAATTTTTTTTTTTTTTGGCTGCTTAATATTTTTTTCCTCAATCTAGTCGTTCTGAAATTTAGCCACAATATTCCTTGAAGTTTTTATTTTAGGGTCTATTTCATAAAGTGTTTGATGAATTCTTTCAATGCCATTTTTACCTTCTGATTCTATTACATCTGTGCGGTTCTCTTTGATTTCCTGTAAAATATTGTTTAGGCTCTTTTTTTTAAACACAATTTTCAAGAAATCTAATAATCCTCAGATTATCTCTCCTAGATCTATTTTTAGGTCTGCTGTTTTTCCAAGTAGATATTTAGCATTTTCTTTCTATTTTTTTTTTTTTTTTGGTTTTGCTTGACTGATTTTTGCTGTTTCAAGAAATCATTCATTTATATTTGTTCAGTTCTGATTTTTATTGAGTTAATTTCTTCATTAAGTTTTTTTTTTTTTTACTTCTTTTTGTATATATCCAATTGAGTTTTTAACTGAGTTGTTTTTCTCTATGGAATTTTTTTTTTCCATTTCACTGTTTTTTTTTTTTTGTTTTTTTTTTTTTTTTTACTTGGTTATTTACTTTTTCCAATTTACAAATCCTACTTTCCTGGGAGTTCTTTATCTTTTCCAATTTACCAATCCTACTTTACTGGGTGCAATATTCTCTCTAAAATGTAATGTTCTCTACTGAGGTTTTCTTGGGGTCTCTGGAGGCAGCTTTCATTTTGTTCAGTTATCACCACAAGTGCAGCCAGGGGTTAAAGCCCAGATCCTTTATTATCTTCTTCAAAGTCCTATCTCCTTCACTTGGGACCTGGCTAGTTTTCTGGAGACCTTCTGGGCATCTTGGTTTTAGTGGAGAAGTGAAGGAGGAGAGCCTGCCATGAAGCCAGTGTGAGATGGGATGAATCTGTCTGAGTGCAATGGTTTGTGGTCCAGCCTGCATTCTGCAGCCTGCTGTCTGCTTATCTCTGAATTTCTGAATCCAAAGGTTTGTGCTTCAGCCTCCAGCCACCACAAAGGTGGACAATGTAATGAATATGTTTCAGCATCTGAGAGCTTCTAGTGGGCTTGTCTTTTCTGGCACTGAGAGTTTCTTCCTCATATGCTATACACAGAGTACAATACAATCATTATATCACTAGGAAACCATTATTTGTTGTAGCATTAAATCAATGTTAAACTAAATTTAACCATTGTCTTCTCAATTCCACTTAGTACCTTATTTCAAGTTCTGGCCCATAACATCTTCTTGTAGGATTAAATCAATCATATTGAACCATGCTAAATTAGATAACTATCGTCTCTATCAATTCCACTGACTTAGTACCTTGTAAGAATCCTTTGTTTCAAGTTCAGAGTTCTGGCCCATAACATCTAAGAGTTCTTTATCTTTTCCAATTCACAAAGTCTGTTTCCCTGGGAGTTCTTTGCCTTTTCCAATTCATATTTAAGAAAGTTGTTTTCTTTTTCCACCCTATCACTTTTTTTCTTTAAGTGAATTAAGTGTCTTTTCTGTATTCTCTTACAGAGCTTCTCCCTATTTTTCTTCTAGCTCTTTTTAAAGATCTTTTATAATTTCTTCTAGGAGAACTTTTTGTGATGGGGATCAGGTCACATTCCCCTTTGGGGTTTGTCTGGAGACTGTTTGCTAGTAGTCTCCTTGGTGTTGGAAACTTGCTCTCTTTATGTATAGGAGCTATGTATGCTTGGCTTTTTCACTTATTTTTTCAAAAGCCCTTAGGATCTGCCTTCAGGGCAAGTAGGTTTCCAGCTCCATCTGCAGAGCAGGGATTGATATATGGAAAGTAGCTCTCCTGCAAACAGGCTGCTAAGTGTGGCTGAGCTGTGGAAGTGCCCTGGGAATAACCCTACACAGTGGAAATACTACTGCCCTGGGAAGATCCCCACTGTGTGGATCAGCAGCTTTCCTGGGACTGGTGGCTGAGCAGTGAAGGTGTCACTGCCCTAGACAGAACCCCACTGTATGGATCAGTGGCTGCCCTGCAAAGAGCCCTGTTCTGAAAGTGTTTCTGGCCTGGAAAGCTTGCAGCCATGCTGCAGAAGTTCTGTCTCCTAGGGAAGAGCCCCACTGCTGTGCAGATTGGTGGCTGCCCCAGGAAAAAGCCCTGGACTGCAGAATGTGGCTGTGCAACTGTGTTGAGGTCCATGCTGAGTCATTTCTGGTGCTGGGTGGGTGTAGCCAGATCCTGTTAGATTCTGGTGTTTTTTGGAGTATACTCTACCTTTGTCCTTTTTATAACTTCTCTGCTGATCTACAGCTTTGAAATCAGAGCAGAGCAGCCAACTTGTGATAGAGTTCTCCCTGAAAAATTTCCACCGACAGAGACCACCTCCACCACTGTCTGCTCAGTGTGCTAGCCTCTGTGTTCAACCTCCCTGCCTGCCCTGGCTTGCTCCCACTGGTCAGGACAAACCTTTTGTACTCCCAATATTCATGGATTTTACTAGTCAAGCACTACTTATGAGGCTGAATTTGGTAATTAGTAGTGAGAGTAAGAGAGGAGCTTATAATGACACATGTGTTTTCTCCACCATCTTGGTTCCACCACATTAATAAAATGATTCTCTAGGATTTTCTAAGTGTATCATCACATCATCTACAGCCCTTTACACTCTATTTTATCCATATGTGAATTTAGAGGTAGAAAATTTCCTCTACAAACTAGTTTAGCTGCATGCCATGTTGTCTTGTTATTATCATTTTCTTGGATGAGATTATTAAATGTTTTTATAACATGTTTTTAATCCATTAATTTTTAGGATGAATTTATTTACTTTCTAATTAATTTTTGGCCTATTTTTTCATGGTTCTTGATTGTATGTAATTTTTATTGCAAGGTAATATGAAGAGAATTCATTTAATATTTATCACTTTGTGAATTTGATTATGAGATTTTTATGCTCTTATATATGTTCAATTTTTGTATAGGTTCCATAGGTATATTTCTTTCTATTTTCATTCAGTTCTATGCCCAGAAGTCTGTCATATATATCTTTTCTAAAATTCTATTCACCTCCTTAACATTTTTGTTGTTTATTTTTATGGTTAGATTTTATCTAGTTCAGAGATGGGGAGGTTTGAATCCTCCACCAGGATAATTTTATTGTCTATTTCTTACTAAAACTTCTCCTCTAAGTATCTCAATGCTATACTACTTGGCGCATATATGTTTAGTGTTGATATTACTTCACTGTCTATAATATCCTTTAGCAAGATGTGCAGTCCTTCTTCATCTGTTTTAAGTACATCATTTTTTTTTTGTTTTTACTTTTTTTTCTTTGTCTGGGATCATAATTGGTACTGCTACATTTTTCCCCTTCAACTGAAGCATAATATAGTCTGCTTCAGCCTTTTAACTCTTTTACATATGTATTGCTTTGCTTCAAATGTATTCCTTGTTAATATATTGTAGCATTCTGACTTTTAATCCGTACTGCTATCAGCTTCTATATTTGGGGAGATTTCATACTATTTACATTCAAAGTAATAATTACAAGCTTTATTTCCTTTTCCCAATTTGTTTTTGTGATTTATAATTTTTTTCTCTCCCTTCACCCTGTCCCTATTCAACACTGTTTTCCTTTGAACCTCACCTCCTTTATTTTTTCCTCCTTTATGTTAGGCACCTCTTTTCTTTTACCTTTTCTCTCTTACTCCTCTATAGAGTAAGAAATGACTATGTCTAATTAACTGTGCATGTTATTCCTCTTTGAGCAAAATATGATGAGGATAAGATTCAAACAATGCTTACCTCTTCGCTTCTTTTCCCTTTGTTGTAACAAATATTTTGTGCCTCTTCATGTGACCTAATTTATTTTATCCTGCTTCATCTTCTCTTAGCACAACATTTTTTCACAGCTTAAGTATTTTTTTAACCTCACTTTAAACTCAACTTATACTCATACTTTCTTTTTATTTGTACCCATTCCAATTGCTTTAATAAAAATACAATTCCCAAGAACTGCAAATATATTCCCATGCAGGGATATAAACAACTTAGTATAATTGAATAGCATATAAATATGTATTTTTCCTATTAACCTTCTTAACCTTAATTTGTTCTTTTTCTAGCTTTTTTATGTGCATATGCAATTCATTGATCTCCTTTTTCTCTATTTTATTCATATAATTATATAGAGATATAAAGTATCCCCTAAGAGTATAGGTTTTGGTATATTGTCATATTATTGTCATTTTCTTGGATGAAATTATTGATTGCTTTTTTTTGATTTTTTGTTTGATTCACTCATTCTTTGGTATTAGATGATTGTATAATTTCTGATTTATTTTTATTTATTTATGTTTATGTCCCTTTATCAAATATATTTTTTATTGACATGTAGTCTGAAAGAGAAGCATTTATTATTTTCTTCATTTTATTGTGAGGTTTTTGTGCCCTAATACCTGGTCAATTTTTGTATACATGCCATCTACTGTTTAGAAAAAGGTATATTCCTTCCTGTCCTTATTCAATATTCTCCAGATATCTATCATGTCTGTTTTCTAGAATTTTATTTATCTCCCTAATTTCTTTCTTGTTCATTTTGTGGTTAGATTTTCTAATTCTGACAGGGAATGTTTGAGATCTTTCCCTTTTTCTGATTTTGCTGTCTATTTCTTCATATATCTTGCTTAATTTCTTTTCTAAGAGTTTGTATGCTCTGCGACTTTGGTGCATATACGTTTAGTATCGATACTACTTAAGGTGTATGGAACCCATTAGCAGGCTGTAGTTCCCTTCCTTATCTATTTCATTTAGATTTATCCTTACTTTTTTTTAAATTAAAATCATAATTGCAACTCCTGCTTTTTTTGCTTTGACTGAAGCATGATAAATTCTGTACCAGTCTTTTAACCTTACTCTTTATGTATCTCTTTGTTTCAAGTGTTGTTCTTGTAAACAACATGTTGTAGGATTATGCTTTTAATACACATGGTATTCACTTCCATTTTATGGGAGATGTCATTTTATTCACATATAAGGTTATGATTGACAACTCTGTATTTCCTTCCATATTATTTTCTCCCTTCTTTATATATTTTTGTCCTCTCTTTCCCCTCATTCTTCTTCAATAGTGTTTTGTTTCTAATACATCCCACCCTCAATCTGCTGTCTCTTCTATCATTTCTCATCCCTTCTCTTATCCCTTTCTTCTAGTGTTTTTGTTTTTCCTTCTATCTATCACCTCCTTTTTCTTTCCCCTTTCTCTTCCTGATTCCTTATAAGGCAAGATAATTTTCTTTCCCCAACTGAATGATTATGTTATTCCCTCTTTAAGCCAAAACTGATGAGATTAAGCTTCAGAAGATGCTCATCCAGTTCACTTCTTTACTTCTATTTTAATAAATATTTTGTACTTCTTCAAGTGATTTAATTTGTCCTATTTAACCTCCCCTTTTCTCTTTTCCCAGTACAATCCTTTTTCCATCCCTTAATCCCATTTTCTTTGATATCATCAAATCAGAATCCATTTATATTCACACTCACTATCCATGTATGTCCCCCTCTAATTAACACATTACAAATACAGTTCTCAAGAGCTACAAATATCATTTTCCAATCTAGGGATATAAACAATTTAACCTTAAAATTATATATTTGAAGGTCAATTTTGTTTTTTTTTGTTTGTTTGTTTATTTCTGTTTTTTTTTTCCCCAAAGGAAATAATGGAAAATCTCTTACTTCATTAAATATCTATGTTTTCCCCTGAAAATTCATCCTTAGTTTTCCTAGATAGTTATTTTTTGCTTTGTATTACAGGTCTTTTGCCTTCTAGGGTTTGGTATTCCAGGCCCTCCAATCCTTTATTGTAGAAACTGACAGATTCTGGGTAACCCTGATTGCTGCTCCTTGATATTTGAATTGGTAGTTGGCAGTATTTTTTTTTCAGAATATCTGCTTTTTAAAGAATTAATTTCTTCAGTCAATTTTTGTATTCCACTTCTAAGGTGTGGATTCTTTTTTTGTATTTCTTCTGCATAGCTTTCAATTTTTTTTTGAAGTTTTCTTCTTCTTCTGTTATTGATTTTTAAAATCTAAAGAGCCTTTTGAGCTTGAGACCATTTCATATTTTTCTTTGTTCTTATTTAACATTTGCTAACTACTCAGACAGAATGGCACTATACTTTACCTTGTTTTTCTCCAAATAGATAAATGAGCATGTGGATTTACATATTCTTCATGATTTGTTGTTGTTGTTGTTTGTTTTTCTTTTTCTTTTAAAAGATTCTGAATTTCCCCATCATTTTAATCCTCCAGTTTGTAGGATGTAAATGTAAATGATCTTGTAAATGATCTGGACTAGATAAGTAAACTTGGTGCTATACATCAAATCTCTGAAAACTGCCTACTTCTTTTCTACTCCATTGTTGCCAAGCAAATGTTGGTTTTCTATCTAAGTTAGCAAGAAACCATTAGGCATGGAAAAGCCTTTAATCTGTTGACAAGTTTTCTGGTAGTTTTGCCTTGGGGTCACTGCTTTTATTGAACACAAATGTTTGCCTTGGAGAGTACAAGTTCATGATCTGTCTAGAATTCTGTGCCAAACATTGTCTTTGTTACTCTCATATGCTGTCTGTCTCTTTTCCAAACAATAATGGATGCCAATGTAATGAATGCCAACATTTGCTCTAAGAATATACACATTAAGTTTTACTATACTTTGATAGTTCAGACAGTGGTGATTGGAAGGTAATTGGGCACATTATTTTCCAATAGGAAGTGGTCATTGTTGCTGTTGTTTCCCACTTCGTTCCTCCCAAACATTTCCTGCCATGAATGATTGTATGTACCTAATCTGGAGTTAAAGTTAACCAGAATCACAATTGTGTCATCCTTTGGCAGATAGATAATGAAGTCTCCGGGTATTTATATATATTTCTTTGATCTTGTCAAGTTCATCATGGCAGAACTATACAATGATAAAAGTAGTTTGATACTTTCTCACAAGCATCAATTGCCTTTTCATAAACCTACTATTTGCTCCTGTTGGGAGACATACAAGCCCATTGACTAGATTAGTTTTGACTACATCTACCGCTCCCCATTACTGCTATTATTTCAGAAAATCTTGCATCTAGCTCCAACTTTATTAAAATGATCTTTATTTTGCATCTTTTTTTTCTCAATTTTTTTTCACTGCTATTTAGTTGTAATACCTGTTGAATTCTCTTTCAACAAGTGCTGTTCATTTTTCTAATCTCCTGGATTATGTATTATTCATAAGGGAGCACACATTCTATGTACTAATATTGAGTGTGGATGGGATGTGAAGACCCTAACTCATATTGACTACTCAGAAGGCATCCTGGTATTTTTGACTACTGATTTTTGAAAAATGGAAACTCCAGCCTAGGGTTTGAACCACTCTAGATAAGAGTTTCTAAAGAGTCTTCAGTTTATCTATTCCACTCAATTCTTCCCTCTTACCATGATCCATTGAAGACTCTTTATTTAGGTGACACTTGTTGCTTAAAATTTTGTGTAATGCTTGAGCTAGAGCTATGGACCTCTCTGGAAGGGCTTTGTTCTCAGCAGGGTAGACATTACAAGAATGGACAAGAATAGAGTCCAAAGTCTTTATTGCCTCTTACACAATCTGTGTCTGTGATAGCCAGACTCACTCTCCTCCAGTAGTCTGCCAGTCTACCAGTCTGACTTCTGTCTGCCTTCTTGTCCCCAGTTATTATATACCCCATTATAATTACAACATTATAGCATAGTGAATATGTGTGAACTAGATAATTATTATATCACCATGCTAAGTACTAAGTATATGAAAACTAGATGATCATTGTCTCATCAATTCCTCTGAATTTACACCTTGTTTCAAGTATACTTCTTTCAAGTATACTTCTCCAGAGTTCTGGCTCTCTACAATTTTGTAACATGCATTCACACTGTTTTTCTATTTCCTCATCCCCATCAGGATTGTCTCTGGCAACAGTGCCCACCCCTTCTTTCTGAACACCATCAACCTGATAGTTTCTCCTATCTTAGCTTCTAATGTCATTAGTCGGGATAATGAATTTTGAACAGTACTGGAGATAAGCCTAAATAAACACAGCACACAAATTGGGAGTAATATGACCCCACGCAAAGATATAAGCCCAAACCAAAACAACTTCTTCCACCAGTTTCCCCTGAACTGGGATATGTTAAAAGGGGAACTCCAAGTCTGTATAAAAACATGAACTAGCTTTCTGATACTCCTAGTCATTTCCTTTACCACTTTCCCTTTGTTATCAATTTGCATGCAGCAGGTTAACAGGTTCAATTTTACAAACTACCCCTTTCTTCACTGATAGTTAGTCCAAGACTAACCCATGCTGCAAGACTACCTCACTTGTCTAGGTCTTTGCAGTCTGGTTAGTGACAATTTCTACTATTGCCTGAAGTAGGATCAGTCTGTTTCTCAGAACCAGGCAGAAAGAATTTAGGTCTGATTAAACCAATATAACAAACACCAGTCCAATTAAGGGAGAGGTAAGTGTAGGCAGTCTGCTCAAAAATCCAATAGTGTTCTTTTAAGGCAAGTTTTTTCTGTGTGAATATAGTTGTTATGTTAGAGACTGTAGGATAGTATTACATGTCCTTCTCACCTAAGGAGCTACCAGAACAATATTTGTCAAATTGACAGTCCTATAATTGACTCTCATTCTTCCAGGAACAGTATTTTATATAGGGTATGTTGCCTTTATTACAAGTGCTCCAAAAGTGACTAAAATACCCAGACCAAACTTGATTGTGCCAGGTCTAATCACACTGTGGTATAGAAATTAGATCCTGGATCTATGTTTTGTACATTTGGGTAAATCAACAGGCCATGTGCACATTCCCTCAATCTTTTCCCCTCCTCCTAATTTATATACATAATGCTTTGTTTCTGCCACCTCAACTTTGCTCAAATCTGGACACTGCATCTAAGAACCATTGTCATACTTCACATGGGTAGTGTTATATCTATCTTTCTACTTAATGCAATTGACCTGGATTAGTCTTAAGCTGAACAGAATATGTCCAGTTACATTGACTCTTCCCCAACTGTACTCCTTCCCCTGTTTTATTCAGAAAATACCTTCCTGGAACTACTCCAGCCAATTTTCATTGGTTTTCTTCCTGATTTGACCAGAATCCCTTGCCATTATGTGCTTCCCTCCTATAACTCAACAACCAAGCCAGACTTATTTGGACAGCCACCCAGGGCCACTGACTGGTCTGCTGGGACCCTCCACGGATGCAGTAGTCCCTGTCATGGAAAAATTTAACAAGAGTCTGTATCAAACTCTGAAAGGTATTCTCTTTCCCCAATAAGGGATTAGAAGTGGGGGCCATGCAGGTGGATGGCAGGACCAACATTAGGCATAAAAAGGACAATCCCAACTTTGGTTTTGATTTTGACACCATTGTCCTGAGGAGTTTGCCAGATAGCTGAACAATAGAGTAGTCAAGCAAAACAATCTTGTCTAGAACAGAAAAAGTCATAATACAGTTCCTCAAAATATAAAGCACAAAAGGAATCTATACACAGAATTCATTAATTGCCTTCCCTGAGTTAGTGAGCTCTTAGATTCAAGTGCAACTTCAAATCATCTGCAGAATTGGATACTACGGTCTATTCATTTGGAGCATCATATGGGAACAGTGATATCCCACAGGGTTTTGTTTTAACCCTTTAAAGGGCTAGCAGAAGGCACTTAGTCCAGGACAACTGTATTTTAAAAGTCAGTTTAGTGAGCTGTTTCTTGATCTTTTGATTTATTCTTTCCCCCTTGCCTGAAGAGGGCAGATGCCAGGACGGGGTAAAGATCCCAAGAAATGTCTAAGGCTCAGGCCAAGGATTGGAGAATTCTAGCAGTGAAGTACATACCCTGCTCTGAGTCTATATGCTCTATCATCCTATATCTCAGAATTGTGTGTTCCAGGAACATCTTACTAATTGATAATTCAGTAGCCTGTGACAAGGGAAAAACCTCTACCCATGACTTCAGACAATCTACTACAACAAATAGGTATTTGAGATGGCCCAGAAGAGGTAGTTAGGTGAAGTCCACCTGGATGTTTTGGAATGGTTTGATCCCTGGAGGTTTTTCTCCTTGCAGAGATTGGCACTGGGTAGTTTCATTCATTTTTTGACAAATGAGGCATCCCTCCACCAATTTTGGTGCCAGAGTATATAATTCTGGTGAGACAAATCTGGTCAAAATCTCATCATATAGGTTTAGGACATACCAATGATTACCTTGGGGTAAATATTGGAGGGCATATTTCATACTGGCTTTGGTCAGTACCACTCTATCTACCCAGAGAAGCCAACACCCAGTGGTCATTTTCTGAGCACCAAGTTCCAGAAACTCCAGTTTTTCTTCTGAAGTGTAGGATAGTAAAGGCAAACTAAGAGGCAGAGCAGGAATTAAATCTAGCAATTTCTCTGATTGTTCAGATTTTCCTTCCTCTGCCTTCCCTGCTTCCTCAGCAGCTAAGTTATTCCTCCATGGCCTCAAAAATATTCCCTCTTTGGTGACCTTTGGCTTGCACAATTGCAATTGGTTTTAGTAACAATAAATTAGCCAATATTTCAGTTATCAGGGAAGTGTGAACCAGCCTTTTTTCCTTTACTAATTACTATCCTCCTTAGGTCACACCCTTAAATTTATCAAGGGTTCCCAGTAAGATTTCTTTAAGAACCCCTGACATCCCTAATCTTCAAGTTCCATGAGGGAGCAAACCCTCTGTTCCTCTTTCTGTTTCTCGACAAATGTTCCTTTTCCCCACAAGTCCAACAAATGATGGGTTCTCTCTGCTCTGCCTTCCTATTTTTCCAATGGGGGTTCCCTGATCCCCATCTCCCATGTTCCTGGAAGCCTGCCTCTCAGTTTCTTCCCTGTGGGCCCCCAGTTTGGTTTTTAGTGGACTCTGTGGCTTTCTGAACTGCCCATACAAGCATCTTAGTCTTCTGTTTCTGTTTCTTATTGTCTTTCTTCACAAAAATCTTAATTGCTCCTTCTAGGAGGTCCCCCCAAGGGTTTTCTTATCCCTCTGTCTTCAGTAGCTTTTTACTAATGTCCGGCCAGGCATTGGTGACAAAATGGACTTTTAACATAATTTCAGTATCAGGATGACTTCTGTTTTCCCTGCATAATTAATTCCCTCAAATATTGCATGTGCTGCCAATGGACATGATTATTATTATCCCAATCTGGATCTTGCAAGTGCAACTTTTGTTCGGCTGCACCACCCCAGCAGCAGGGAGATTTTGCTGTTCCCATTCAGATTCCTGCTCTCTGCTCCAGTCACCAGGGCATTAACATATCCAATTTGACCCATCCCTACTGGAACCTCTCAAAGGGGTACATGTTAGTTTTAGAACCGAACTTGTCAGGGAGGGGGAAATTCTCTAAATCCTTCCTCAATTGCTGAACTTCTCTCTGCCCACAAGGCCACAGTTTGCTTAATCATCTTCTTCTTTTCCTTTCCCTTACATTTTGGCAATTCCCAATTCTGTAACTGATTAGCTCAGGGACTATCTGCTGATATATTCAGATTCCTTTCTTGTGTTTGGGGCTTGGACTTCTCTTTCCCCATTTTTATGAGAGTTGTCACCAGACACTTGAGTACAAGACTCAACAAATTATTCTAGCCTTTGCTAGATTACAAGTGAGATTGCCTACCCACTAGCAGTAACCTGGTAGTATTCTCAGGGAGTCCTTTCCCTGCATTCCATCTAATTTAGATTGTGAGTAATCACCAGTCTCCCCACTTTGACACTCCTGAAATTTACCCCCAGACCTTCCCAAGCGCTTGCCTAAGAGAAATCAATGGCTTTCACTATCTTTAGAACTTTGGAATCCCCAATACTTTGTTTCACTAAGCTCCTCTCCTTTGGACTATTTCATCACACATGACCTTCAGAATCATAGGAGTAAACCTCCTAACAGGTACCTGCCCCTCTGTCAATGTGCTAGCTGTCTCCCCTTGAAGCAATTATCCCAGATGAGCCCCCACAAACTGTGTGGGATGTGAAGACCCTAACTCAAATTGATCATTTGGAGATGTCTCCAGGTACAAACAGAAAGTTTCTTTATTTCAGTTCTTGATGAGAAGCTGGGTGGTCCCTACATCAGAGGATCTAAAGCAGGGAAGCTGCCATATAGAAGCAGAAGCAGGGTTATAAAGCCAAAACCCACAAGACTTCCATCCCAACCCCTGACTTCTAAGCTAATTGGTTACATGTGCAAAGGTTCCCTTATTTGGCATATTTGATTGTTATTCTTGGCTGCTTATCATGAGCAGTCATTGAAGAAGTCAGGAGATTTCCACACATCCTGGTATTCTTGATTGCTGATTTTTGAGAAATGGAAACTTAGGCCTAGGGTTTGAACTACCCCAGCTAATGGTCTCTGTAGAATCTTCAGTTTATCAATTCCACTCAAGTGGAATTATCTTCACAAAAGTCTGTACAAGTTTGTTTTTGTTTTTATTTTGTTTAGTTTGCTTTTGACTCTAGAGTGGGATCCATAACTTTTAGGATTTCTTTTTTTTTTAGCTTCTTCCTCATGAAAGGAGAAGCAATAACTGTGCAATAACTTAAAAATACCACTCATCATCTAAAATTTTATTATAAAGTGGAAAACATCAAAATTAGTTGCTATAGACTAAGAAATAATAATGGTTGATCAGTGGAATAGTATGAGTCCATAATATACAATATGTATAATCACTGATATAGCAATCTACTGCTTTAAAAACTCAAGGACTCCAGATTCTGGGATAATAATCCCCTATTTGATAAAAATTGCTGGGAAAACTGGAAAACAATTGGAGACAAATTAGGAATAGAGAAATATCTCTCATAATATAATAAGATAAAGTCAAAATGCATGCATAGTTTTAATATAAAGGATGATATCATAAGCAAGTTAGGAGAGCAAACAATAGTTTACCTGTCAGGTCTATGGAAAAAGAAAAAAAAATCATTATTAAAGAAGAGATAGAGAACATTGCAAAATGTAAAATAGATAATTTGATTATATTAAATTGAAATGCTTTTGCACAAATAAAACCAATGCAACTAAGATTATAAGAGAAACAAGAGATGTGGGAAATAATCTTAACAACAAGTGTCTTTGACAAAGACCTCATTTCTTTTTTTTCCTTCTTTTTTATTGAAACTTTCTTATTTCCAAAACATGCAAAAATAAATTTTCAACATTGACCCTTGCAAACCCTGTGTTCTAATTTTCCCCCTTTTTCCTCCCGCCATCTCCACTTGATGGCAAGTAAAACATATGTTAAACATGGTAAAAATATATAAATTGAATATAGACATACAAATATATATAATTATCTTGCCACACAAGAAAAATCTGATCAAAAAGGAAAAAAAAAAAAGAAAGAAAATAAAATTCAAGCAAATAATGGCAAAAGAAGTGAAAGTGCTGTTTTGATCCACACTCAGTTCTCACAATTTTCTCTGGATATAGATGGCTTTCATTATCACAAGATCATTCGAATTGGCCTGAGTCATCTCATTGTTCTGTCAGAACTTATCGTTGTATAATCATGTTTTTGCCATATACAATGATCTCCTGGTGCTTCTCATTTCATTTACTTAGCATCAGTTCATTTAAGACTCTCTGAAATCATCCCACTGATCGTTTTTTATGGAAAAATAATATCCTATAACATTTATATGCCATAATTTATTCATCCATTCTCCAACAGATGAGCATCTACTCAGTGTCTAGTTTCTTGTCACTATAAAAAAGGCTGCCTCAAACATTTTTGCACATGTGGACCCCTTTCCATGCTTTAAGAACTCTTTGGGATATAAACCCAGTAGGAACACTGCTGTATCATATGGTATGCACAGTTTGATAGTCCTTGGAGCAGAGTTCCAAATTGCTCTCCATAATGGTTGGATCCATTCACAATTCCAACAATAGTGTCCCAAATTTTCCACATCCTCTCCAACATTTGTCATTATGTTTTCCTGTCATCTTAGGCAATCTGAGAGGTGTACTTCAGAGTTGTCTTAATTCACATTTCTGTGAAAAATAGTGATTTAAAGCACCTTTGCATATGACTAAAAATGAATGGTTTAAATTTCTTTGCCTGAAAATTGTCTGTTCACATCCTTTGATCATTTATCAATTGGAGAATAGCTTGAATTCTTATAAATTTGAATCAATTCTCTAATTATTTTAGAAAAAAGTCTCATTTCTAAAATATATAAGGATCTGAATCAAATTTTAAGAAAACAATCTATTTTCCAATTGATAAATGTCAAAAGATATGAATAGATAGTTTCAGATGAAGAAACCAAAGGTATCTATAGGCATATGAAGAAATTGTGCAAATCACTTTTGATTAGAGAAATGCATATCAAAAAAACAAAACAAAATAAAAAAAATTCTGAAGTACCACATCATATCTTTCAGATTGTCCAAACAATCTGAGAAAGAAAAAACAATAAATGTTGGAAGAAATGTGGGAAAATAGGAGACTAATATACTGTTAGTGGAATTGTGAACTTGTTCAACTATTCTAGAGAACAATGTGCAATTATATCAAAGGGCAATCAAATTGGTTATATACTTTGATTCAATAGTATTAATATTAGGCCTTTATACTAAAGAAAATGTATAAAAAAGAAAGGGATCTCCATGTACACAATTTTTTATGAAGCAGTTCTTTTTGTGGTGGCAAAGAATTAAAAACTGAGAGGATGTCCATCAGTTGTTGTTATGGGCCAGAACTTGAAACAAGGTGCTAAGTCAGCAGAATTGATAGAGATAATAGTTATCTAATTTAGCATGGTGCTTAATAGTTCTCTAGCTCAGAACATGTACTTAGTACTTACTATAGTTCTACAGGATTCACACCTTTGATAAGAGATCATATAAGCTCGGACAAGCTTAGCCAGAATCAGAACTAGGGAAAATCAGAGAAGTGATGGCAGGCTGTCTTCCTTTGCTTCTCCAGTGAAACCAAGATCTGGAAGGCCTATAAGAAAACTAGTGGAGCCCCAAGTGAAGGAGACAAGAGACAAGACTTTTAATGAGGATTTGGACTGTAACACCTGGCTGTACTCCTATGGTGATTACTGAACTGAAAGGAAGGCTGCTTCCAGAGACCCAAAAGAAACCTCAACAGAGAATATTATATTTTAGAGAAGAATATTACAAGTTGTGGCACGGCTGGGCAAATTGTAGTATATATAAATGTAATGCAGTACCATTGTGCTATAAGAAATGAAAAGTGGGTGGATTTCAGAAAAAAAAAAAAAAACTTAGAAAGCCTTATACAAATTGATGTTCAGTGTAATGATAAGAACATGGACAACATTGCACACAGTAGCAGAAGCAGTATAATAATCAAGTATGATAGACTTAGTTCTTTTCAGCAATATACTGATACAAGAAAGTTCCTAAATACCTATAATGGAAAATGCTATACATATGCAGAGAAAGATCTGATAGAGTCTGAATGAAGATAGAAAAATACAATTTTCACTTTTTTGTCTTGTCTATATTGCTTTTGTTTTGTTTTTTCTTTTGAAATATGTCTAATAAGGAAACAGGTATAACTTCTATGAGATTGGTTGCCATCTTGAGTAGGGAGAGACAATTTTGGAACCCAGAATCTTACAAAAATGAATGTAAAAACTATTTTATATGCAATAGGAAGACAGTAAAATACTCTTTACATTAAAGAAGATGTTCAGTTAGGTGTCTGAGTCACATTGTCATTTTACTCCAGTTAAAAAATGACCTTATGGATTGGGCATGTATATAGTCTTATGACTACAGCTTTCTACTTATTTTCCATTTGCTGCTTCATCACTTGCCTGTCACCACAGGCACCATGTGTAAAAATGGCATAATGATGTAGACAATAACTTTTAACTCATATATAAATTAGATTTAAGGAAAAATGAGTTGCACAAATTCATTAACCTTACTCTCTATGACTAGAGTCCAGTATCAAAACAAAAGTCACTTCAGTTGGCCATGACTTGGTTTGTAGTGAATGATCTTGACATCTTCAGTGTTTAATTAAGCTCTAAGTACTACACAGTATCTGATTTAGCCATCTTCATGAATGTTGGAACAATTTGTTCTGAGCCACCAACTTAGAGGGGAATAATTTCAAAATTTTGGTCTAGACATCTACATAATACACAGACAGATTTGGTTTCCTTCAGTAACTTTCAACATTCATAGGTCATCTGTTAAAAAAAAAAAAAAGGTTAATAGGGTATGGATATTGTACATTCTACAATTTCTTCATGAGAGGTAAGAGTTAGGTGACTCAGGTAGTTACAAAATGTGAAAGTGATTGAAAAGGGCTCAGCCCTGATACCAGAAGTATTAGTGTTTCCTGAATACTCATATACCCCAAAGAAAAAATAAAGCTTTCAGGAGAAGAAATAGTGCTTGAATTTTTTTTATTATCTCACAAATAAAAATGATTTAGAAAATGTACATTATGTGGTGCAGAATCAAGTATTTTTAGTCATATACATAAAAGTATGTGTGTATGTATGTGTGTGTGCATGTGTGTGTCTTTGTGTGCATGTGTCTGTATGTTGTTTTGAGGTAACTCCTGGATATAGTTATGATGCACGAGAGACTACTGATGAGTTATCATCCTCCAGTGGCAAAAGTGTAAAGTTGTAATTCAAAATTATGGCAAACATAAAGAAAAATGGGTGGAGCCAAGATGGCGGAGAAGGCCCATGTGACTTTCTAAGCTCCTCTCTTACCCTCATTATCAATATTATATTCAGCCTCAAAAATAGGCTTGACTGCTACAACTCATACAGATTAGAAGTATAACAACTCAACAGCTGAAAATAATTTGGAATCTTGACAGAACAGTTTGTCCTCAGGGCCGGGAAGAAGATCAGCGTGGGCAAGGGGAGAACTGGAGGTAGACAGAGTGAAGCCCCAAACTGGAAGTGAGAGCACAGACTGCAGCACAAACTCGCAGCCCCCAGAGTATGGGGCTTTTCCTTGGGGCAGTTGGGAGCCTGCACAGCAAGGGGGCACAGCCCAGGGCAGCCTCTAATCTGTATAGTGGGGGGCTCATCTTCGGGCAATAGAGCTTTTTCAAGGCAATTTGCTTCCAGGCAGAGAGTTCCGGCCAGAGCTGGGATATCCACTGGTCAGCTGCTAATACCAACAGCCCAACAAGGGGCTCTGGTCTGGGTCAGTGACACTTTCATGGCTTAGTCTCTAGTCTTAGGGCAGTCACTAAACCACACAGCTCAACTGGGCACTTTGATAGCTCAGCCAGTGCTAAATCACCTCTGGTTGGAGGAAGGGGAAACTTTCACTCAGAGCACTTCCATACCTCGGAGCCAAAAGCCTGTTTACATCTCTCTCTGCTCTGCAGAGGAAGCTGGTAACCCCCATGCCCTGAAGGCATACCCTAAAGGCTTTAAAAATGAGTAAAAAAATGAAAACAACCATCGACAGCTTCTACACAGAAAAAGAGCAGGTCTGCAATCCCAAAGAGACTAATAGCAAACAGGCACTGGACAGTACCCCAAAAGGGAATGTTTCCTGTCCCCTTTTACATAATGCTCTCATAGAAGAGTTCATTAAAAGTCTCAAAAAAAAGTTAGAAGAAAAATGGGGAAAAGAAAGAGAAGCTTTGCAAGAGAGCAACAACTTCCTGAAATATGAATTGGAAAAGATAAAAAATTCCCAGGAAGTGCAGGGAAACAAAATTTGTGAATTGGAAAAAGTAAAAAAAAAAAAAATCTGGAAAGTAAGATTTGTGAATTGGAAAAGACAAAGAACTCGCAAGAAAGTAGGATCTGTGAATTGGAAAAAGAAAATAATTCACTAAAAAAAAAAAAAAAAAAAAAGTGAAATGGAAAAAAAAAAAAGTCCATAGAGCAAAACTATTCATTTAAAAACTCAATTGGACATATACAGAATGAAGTTAAAAAAAAAATTAATGAAGAAAATAATTCATTAAAAATCAGAACTAAACAAATAGAAACTAATGATTCATTGAGACAGTAAGAATCAGTGAAGCAGAACCAAAAAAAAAAAAAAAAAAAAAAAATGACAAACTGGAAAAAAAAAAAAAACATGAAATATCTACTTGGAAAAATGACAGACCTGTAAAATAGATCTAGTAGAGATAATCTGAGGATTATTGGACTTTCCAAAAATTATGATGAAAAAAAAGAGCCTAGATACTATTTTACAAGAAATCATCAAAGAGAACTGTCCAGAGGTAATAGAATCAGAAGGTAAAATAGGCATTCATTGAACACCTTCTGAAAAAGACCCTAAAATAAAAACTCCAAGGAATATTGTGGCCAAATTTAAGAACTATCAGATTAAGGAAAAAATTTCACAAGCAGCCAGAAAAAAAAAAAAAAAAAAAAAAAAAAAAACAATTGAAATACCAAGGTGCCACAATAAGGATCACCCAAGATCTGGCTGCCTCCACATTAAAGGATCCAAGGTCCTGGAATTTGATATTCCGAAAGGCAAAAGAACTTGGAATGTAGCCAAGAATAAGCTACCCACTAAGCTGAGCATTTTCTTCCAAGGAAAAAGATGGACATTTAATGAAACAAATGAATTCCATTTGTTTCTAAGGAAAAAACAGAACTAACCAAAAAAATGTAATCTCCAACCACAGGACTCAAGAGATGCAGAAAAGGCAAAAGGAACTCTTGAGAATTGTATTTCTGTTGTGGATATACAAAAAGACTATGTGTATAATTTGATTTTACTGATATAACATAAAAAAGGGAAGTAGATATGGAAAAGAGATAATGGCAGAAAAGGAGGAAAGGGGAGACAACAAAAAGGGAAACTATATCCCAAGAAGAGACAAAGCAAACTAATCATATCTGAGGGAATTTAGAGAGGGGGAGGAACATTTTGTGAATCTTACATCAGAGATGGCTCAAAGAGAAAATAATTGACATACTTGTTTTAGAGAAAATCCTTTCTCACCTCATTAAAAAGGGGGAGAGGAAAAGAGAAAAGAAAAAAAAAGTAATAAGGGAAAGGTACAAGAAAGGGGAAGAGATTCAAAGGGGGGTGGAGAGAGGGGTTCTAAAGAGGGTGAGCACCATGATACAAGTGGGGCACATAAGTTTAAAGTGGGGAAAGAGAGTTGGGGCAAGGGGGAGAAAAAGAAAAGCATAATCTGGGGATATTAGGATGGCAGGAAATACAGAATTAGTAATTTTAACCGTAAATGTGAATGGGATGAACTCTCCCATAAAGAGGAGGCAGATAGCAGACTGGATCAAAAGGCAGAACCCTACAACATGTTGTTTACAGGAAACACATTTAAAACAGGGAGATACATACAGAGTAAAGGTAAAAGGCTGGAACAAAATGTTATGCTTCAGGTGAAATCAAAAAAGCAGGGGTAGCCATCCTTATCTCAGATCAAGCAAAAGCAAAACATGATGTAATTAAAAGAGATAAGGAAGGAAACTATATCTTGCTAAAGGGTACCATAGACAATGAAGCAACAATAATACTAAACATAGATGCACCAAGTGGTATAGCATGTAACTTACTAAAGGAGAAGTTAAGAGAGTTGCAAGAAGAAATATACAGCAAAACTGTAATAGTGGGAGATCTCAACCTTGCACTCTCAGAATCAGACAAATCAAACCACAAAACAAATAAAAAAGAAATTAAAGCAGTAAATAGAATATTAGAAAAATTAGGTATGGTAGATCTTTGGAGAAAATTGAATGGAGACAGAAAGGAATATACTTTCTTCTCAGCAGTTCATGGAACCTATTCAAAAATTGACCATATATTCGGACATAAAGACCTCAAACTTAAATGCAAGAAGGCAGAAATAGTAAATGCTTTCTTTTCAGATCATGATGCAATAAAAACTACATTCAACAAAAAGTTAGGGGTAAATAGACCAAAAAGTAATTGGAAAGTAAACAATCTCATCTTAAAGAATGATTGGATGAAACAGCAAATTAAAGATACAATTAATATTTTCACTCAAGATAATGACAACGATGAGACATCATACCAAAATTTGTGGGATGCAACCAAAGCGGTAATAAGAGGAAATTTTATATCCACAGAGGCTTAATTGAATAAAACAGAGAATGAGAAGATCAAAGAATTTGGCTTGCAAGTAAAAAAAACAAAAAAAAAAAAACAAAAAAAAAAAACAAATTGAAAATCCCCAATCAGATACAAAATTTGAAATTCTAAAATTAAAAGGAGAAATTAATAATATTCAAAGTAAAATAGTTATTGACCCACACTTATCACCGTACAAAAAGATAAGGTCAAAATGGGTTAATGACCTAGGCATAAAGAATCAGATTATAAATAAATTGGAAGAGCATAGGATAGTTTACCTCTCAGACCTGTAGAAGAGGAAGGAATTTATGACCAAAGAAGAACTAGATATCACTATTGACCACAAAATAGAACATTTTGATTATATCAAATTGAAAAGTTTTTGTACAAACAAAATTAATACAGACAAGATTAGAAGGGAAACAATAAACTGGGAAAACATTTTTACAATCAACGTTTCTGATAAAGGCCTAATTTCCAAAATATATAGAGAATTGACTAATTTATAAGAAATCAAGCCATTCTCCAAATGATAAATGGTCAAAGGATATGAACAGACAATTCTCAAATGAAGAAATTGAAACTATTTCTAGCCCTATGAAAAGATGTTCCAAGTCATTATTAATCAGATAAATGTGAATTAAGACAACTCTGAGATACCACTATATATCTTTCAGACTGGATAGAATGACAGCAAAAGATAATGTGGAATGTTTGAGAGGATGTGGGCAAACAGGGACACTAATATATTGTTGGTGGAATTGTGAATACATCCAGTCATACTGGAGAGCAATTTGGAACTATGCTCAAAAAGTTATCAAATTGTGCATATCCTTTTATCCAGCAGTGTTTCTACTGGGCTTATACCCCAAAAAGATACTAAAGAAGGGAAAGGGACCTGTATGTGCCAAAATGTTTATGGCAGCCCTGTTTGTAGTGGCTAGAAGCTGGAAAATGAATGGATGCCCATCAATTGGAGAATGGTTGAGTAAAATGTGGTATATGAATTTTATGTAATATTATTGTTCTGTAAGAAATGACAAGCAGGATGAATACAGAGAGGACTGGCTAGACTTACATGAACTGAGCAGAACCAGGAGATCATTATATACCTCAAAAACAATACTGTATGAGGATGTATTCTGATGAAAGTGGATCTCTTCGATAAAGAGATCTAATTCAATTTCAATTGATCAAGGATGGACAGAAGCAGCTACACCCAAAGAAAGAACACTGGGAAATTAATATAAACTACTTGCATTTTTGTTTTTCTTCCCGGGTGATTTATACCTTCTGAATCCAATTCTCCCTGTGCAAGAAGAGAACTGTTCGGTTCTGCACACATATATTGTATCTAGGATATACTGTAACCTATTTAACATGTATAGAACTGCTTGCCATCTGGGGGAGGGGGTAGAGGAAGGGAGGGGGAAATCGGAACAGAAGGGAGTGCAAGGGATAATGTAGAAAAACATTACTCTGGCATGGGTTCTGTCAATAAAAAGTTATTTAAAAATAAAAATAAATAAATAAATAAATTTAAAAAAGAAAGTAAAAAAATATTGAACTAATTAATAAAACTAAGAGTTGGTTCTATGGAAAAGCCAATAAAATAGATAAGCCTTTGGCAAATCTGATTAGAAAAAGGGGGGGAGGAAAATCAAATTAGTAGTCTTAAAAATGAAAAGGGAGAACTTTTCACCAGAAATTAGAGAAATAATGAGTTACTTTGCCCAAATTTATGCCAATAAATTTGATAACCTAAGTGAAATGGCTAACTATCTCCAAAAATATAGACTTCCAAGATTAACGGAGGAAGAAATTAATTGCTTGAATAGTCCCATTTCAGAAAAAGAAATAGAACAAACTATTAATCAACTCCCTAAAAAAAAAAATCCCCAGGACCAGATGGATTTACATGTGAATTCTACCAAATATTTAAAGAACAATTGGGCCCAATGCTATATAAATTATTTGATAAAATAGGGAATGCAGGAGTCCTAACCAATTCCTTTTATGACACAGACATGGTACTGATACCTAAACCAGGTAGGTTGAAAACAGAGAAAGAAAATTATAGACCAATCTCCCTAATGAATATTGATGCTAAAATCTTAAATAAGATATTAGCAAAAAGACTATAGAAAATTATCCCCAAGATAATACACTATGATCAAGTAAAATTTATACCAGGGCTGGTTCAATATTAGGAAAGCTATCAATAGAATTGGCCATATTAATAACCAAATTAACAAAAAACATATGATCATCTCAATAGATGCAGAAAAAGTATTTGATAAAATCCAACATCCATTCCTATTAAAAACACTTGAGAGTATAGGAATAAATGGACTTTTCCTTAAAATAATCAGCAGCATCTTTTTAAAACCATCAGTAAGTATCATACGTAATGGAGAAATACTGAAACCATTCTCAATAAGATCAAAATTGAAACAAGGTTGCCCATTATCACCATTAGTATTCAGTATTGTATTAGAAATGCTAGCTTTGGTAATAGGAATTGAGAAAGAGATTAAAGTAATTAGAGTGGGCAATGAGGAAACCAAATTATCACTTTGCTGATGATATGATGGTATACTTAGAGAACCCCAGAAATTCTACTCGAAAGGTATTAGAAATAATCCACAACTTTAGCAAAATTGCAGGATACAAAATAAACCCACTTAAATCATCAGCATTTTTATATATCACTAACAAAATCCAATAAAGTTACAAAGAAAAATTCTATTTAAAGTAAGTACTGATAGTATAAACTACTTAGGAATCTATCTGCCAAGGGAAAATCAAACTTTATCAGAAAAACTATGAAACAATTTTCACACAAATTAAGTCTGATCTAACCAATTGGAAAAATATCAAATGCTCTTGAATAGGGCGAGCAAATATAATAAAGATGACAATACTACCTAAACTAGTCTATTTGTTTAGAGCTGCCAATCAGACTCCCCAAAAACTATTTTAATGACCTAAAAATAATAACAATCAAGTTCATATGGAAAAACAAAAGGTCAAGAATTTCAAGGGAATTAATGAAAAAAAAAATCAAATGAAGGTGGCTTAGCTGTACCAGATCTAAAATTATACTATACAGCAGCAGTTACCAAAACCATTTGGTATTGGCTGAGGAATAGATTAATTGATTAGTGGAGTAGGTTATGTTCAAAGGACAAAACAGTCAATAAATATAGCAACGTAGTGTTTGACAAACCCAAATACCCCAGCTTTTGGGATAAGAACCTACTGTTTGACAAAAATTGCTGGGAAAATTGGAAATTAGTATGGCAGAAACTAGGCAATGACACAGATTTAACACCGTACACCAAGATAAGGTCAAAATGGGTTCACGACCTAAACATAAAGAATGAAATTATAAATAAATTAGAGGAACACAGGATACTTTACCTCTCAGACCTGTGGAAGAGGAATTTATGACCAGAGAAGAACTAGAGATTATTACTGATCACAAAATAGAAAATTTGATTATATCAAACTGAAAAGTTTTTGTACAAACAAAACTAATGTAGACAAAATTAGAAGGGAAGTAATAAACTGGGAAAATATTTTTTTCAGTCAAAGGTTCTGATAAAGACCTCATTTCCAAAATATAGAGATTTGACTAATTTATAAGAAATTAAGACATTCTCCAATTGATAAATGGTCAAAGGATATGAACAGACAATTCTCAGATGAAGAAATGGAAACTATTTCTAGTCACATGAAAAGGTGTTCCAAACACTATTGATCAGAGAAATGCAAATTAAGATAACTCTGAGATACCACTACACACCTGTCAGATTGGTTTAGAGACAGGAAAAAGTAATGATGAATGTTGGAGGGTGCAGGAAAACTGGGACACTAATGCATTGTTTGTAGAGTTGTGAATGGATCCAACCATTCTGGAGAACAATTTGGAATTATGCTCAAAAAGTTATCAAACTGTGCATACCCTTTGATCCAGCAGTGTTACTACTGGGCTTATATCCCAAAGAGATACTAAAGAAGGGAAAGGGATCTGCATGTATATGAATTTTTTGTGGCAGCCCTCTTTTGTAGTGGCCAGAAACTGGAAACTGAGTGGATGCCCATTAATTAGAGAATGGTTGAATAAATTGTGGTATATGAATATTATAGGATATTATTGTTCGGTAAGAAATGACCAACAGGAGGATTTCAGAAAGGCCTGGAGAGACTTATATGAACTGATGCTGAGTGAAAAGAGGGCCAGGAGATCATTATATACTTTAACAACAATATTATATGATGACTAATTCTGTTGGACATATCAACAATGAGATGAACCAAATCAGTTCCAATAGAGCAGTAATAAATTGAACCAGCTACACCCAGCGAAAGAACTCTGGGAGATGACTATGAACAATTACATAGAATTACCAATCCCTATATTTTTTGTCTGCCTGTATTTTTGAGTTCCTTCACAGGCTAATTTTACAATATTTCAGAGTCTGATTCTTTTTGTACAGCAAAATAGCAGTTTGGTCATGTATACTTATTGTGTATCTAATTTATATTTTAATATATTTAACATCTACTAGTCATCATGCCATCTGGGGGAGGGGATGAGTGCAAGGAAGGGAAAAATTGGAATAAGCGGTTTGGGAATTGTCAATGTTGTAAAGTTACCCATACATATTCCTTGTAAATAAAAGGCTATTAAAATGAAAAAAAAATGAACAAAAATTTTAAAAAATGATTACACATGAGAGGAATAAGATCTTATGGAATCTAATGTTTGGGGAGGTTGAACACTAAGGAACTTGGATTTTTGAAGTGGGAGGACGAGGAACTTCCTACATATGCAGCTATTTGTTATGATTTAGTATATGACTGGTTTCTTAATATCCTTCCATGATTGAGTTTTAGGAAAATAAGCAGTCAGATTTAGGCTTCAATTATTATAACATAAATAATCACTTTGTGTACACCTACTTTTTTGGAAATATTTAATAATATTTATTTTTTTTTTAAATTCTCTTTATTACATTACTACATCCATTACATTTTTTGAGTTCCTTTGAATTTTCCTTTTTTTTTTTTTTTTGTTTTTAACAAAATTAAATTTAAAATTATAACAGATTTCTAGGCCAAAATTGGTTTATCATTTCCTAACAAGTACTTATTTTTCTTCCAGTACATTACCAGTATCAAAACTGATTCCTTCCTCCCTTCCTCCCTCCCTCTCTCCCTCCTTCTTTTCTTCCTTCTTTCTTTTTTCACTTTTTGTCTCTTTTTCCTTCCTTCCTTCCTTCCTTCCTTCCTTCCTTCTCTCTCTTTTTCTCTTTTTCTTTTTTTGTCTTTTTCCTTCCTTCCTTCCTTTTCTTTCTTTCTCTCTTTCTCTCTTTTCTTTCTTTCTTTCTCTTTCTTTCTTTCTTTCTCTCCTTCTTTCTTTCTTTCCTTCTTTCTTTCTTTCTTTCTTTCTTTCTTTCTTTCTTTCCTTCTTTCTTTCTTTCTTTCTTTCTTTCTTTCTTTCTTTATTTCTTTTTTTCTCTGTCTTTCTCTCTGTCTCTGTCTCTGTCTCTGTCTCTGTCTGTCTCTCTCTCTCTCTCTTTCTTTATCACTTCCTCCCCTCTGTCTTTAATGTGAGGGTATATTTTCAAGCAATAATATTGTTGAGTCACATGCACACACACATATACATAAATATACATATATACACAAACATAGTGTACACATATGTGTATATAATATGTATGCATATGTGATATGTGTATAAATTACAAACATGCATTTTGATTTGGTAATATGAATTTGTGTATACATATACAATTCTATATGTATATATAAATATATATGTATGTGGATATACATATGTATACAAATATATGTAAATATATATTGTATTAACAATTAGTTCAACTATTTTATTCCCTACTATTCTTCAGGTTTTACAGCTGAAAAGAAAAAAATTCTTATCAGAATATTAAGTATTCTGGGTAAGATCATTCTCAAAATCCAATGTTAAACTATGTTAAATATTTTTATTGTACTTAGTTTATTTTTAATTAATACACATTGCTTTATGAATCATATTGGAAAAGAAAAAGACCAAGCAAAAGGGGAAAAAATGGGAACAATTTTAAAAAAATAGAAAAAAGAGGTGAACATGGCATGTGTTGATTTGTACTCAGTCTCCTTAGGTTTTTTGTTTTTTTTTTTTCTGTTTACAGATGGCATTTCTTGTCAAAAGTCTATTGGGATTACTTTGGATCACTAAAGTACTGAGAAGAACCAAGCCTTTCATAGTTTATCATTGCACATTTTTCCTGTTATTGTATACAATGTATTCATACTTCTGCTTGTTATGCTCAGCATCAGTTCATGAAAATGTTTCCAGGCCTTTTTATAATTAGTTTGTTTACCATTTTTATAGAACCTATTATTCCATAACATTCATCTACCACAACTTGTTCAGCCATTTTTCAATTGATGGGAATCCATTTCTTTTCCAACTCTTTGCTACCACACAAAGAGCTGCTACCAATATTTTTGAATATTTGGGTCTTTTGCCCTGCTTTGTGATTTTTTGGAATACAGACACAATGATACCACTGTTATGTCAAAGGGTAGGTACATTTTTATAGCCCTTTGAACATAGTTCCAGATTGCTTTCCAGAATTGTTGGATCATCTCACAACTCCACCAACAATCCATTAGTGTCACGGTTTTACCAAATCCCCTTCAACATTTATAATTATCTTTTTTTTTTTTTTGCCATCTTTGTCAATCTGAGAATTCTGAGGTGATGCCTCACAGTTGATTTCATTTGAATTTTTAATCAATAGTGATGTAGAGCATTTTTTTTCATATAATTATAAATGGCCTTAATTTCATAATCTGAAAATTATCTGTTCATATTCTTTGACCATTTCTCAATTGGGAAATGACTTTTATTCTTATAAATTTGTAACATATATTCATATATTTTAGAAATGAGCTTTCATCAGAAATACTGCTGTAAAGATTGTTTGTACTTGCGTTTTAATCTTGTTTCTGTTAATTTTGTTTGTTCAAAAGCTTTGTTATTTAATGTAATCAAAATTTTCCATTTTGCCTTTTATAGTGTTCTCTAGTTATTTTTTGGTCATAAATCCCTATTTCCTTGAGAGTTTAGTTTTGGAGGTTAATAATAACCTCTCTTGGAATTTTTCTTGTGGGTTCTCTTTCTAGGGGTGATTGATGATTTCTTTCAATGGGCATTTCTTCTTCTGTTTCTAGAATATTGGGACAGTTTTCCTTAATGACCTCTTCTAGATTGCTATCCAAGCTCTTTTTCTGCTCATGATATTCAAGTAGGCTAATAGTTTTTAAATTGTCTCTTTTGGATGTATTTTCCAACTTGGCCGTTTTGCAAGAGAGATATTTCACATTTTGTTGCACTTTTTTAATACCTTCATTTCGTTTGGCTGATTCTTGCTGTCTTACAAAGTCATTAGCTTCTATTTGTCCTGTTCTAGTTTTTAATGTGTTTTTTTTTTTCAGTTAACTTTTGTGTCTCTTTTTTCATTTGATTTATTCTAATATTTAAGGATTGTTTTCTTCAGATAATTTTTCCTTCCTTTTTCCAAACTGTTGACTCTCTCATGCATACCTTTCATTTCATTTCTCATTTTTTCTTTATCCTCTCTTATTTACCTTTTGAAGTCTTTTATGAGAATTTCTAAGAAGCCTCTGTGGGCTTTAGACCAATTTATATCACTCTTTGAGATTTCTTCTGTGGACATTCTGTCATTTCTGAGTTTTTGTATTGATCTGCCCTGTCACCATAGTAACTTTTTATGGTCAGAGTGTTTTCTGTTTCTTGCTCATTTTCTTTCCTTTTCTTTTGGTTGTAATGTTCTAGTGCCAAAATGTAGTGTTCCTGGTGGGTTTTCTGGAAGTCTTGGAGCAGCCTTCTTTTCAGTAATCTTCACAAAAATATCCAGGTGTAAAAGTCCAAAAGTCTTTATTGTCTCCTTCACCTGGTGCTCAGCTAGCTTTCTTGTGGCCTTCAGAGGGGACTTAGTTTCAAAGGAGAAAATGCAGGAGAATAGGTCCCCATGGTGGTATGACATGAAGCGAGTCTGAGTCCAAGGATTTGTGCTTCAGCCTCCAGCCACCACAAAGCAGAACAATGGAATGAATCTTGTCTCTGCCTCTTTTGGCTGAGTTTGTCGCAGCTTATATGCTCTACACTGAATATAAACCAATCATTATATCACTAGGAAACTATTATTTGTTGTAAGTTTAAATCAATCATATTGAATTTAGAGAACTATTAAGCACCATGTTAAACTAGATAATCATTGTCTCATCAATTCCACTGACTTAACATCTTGAAAGAATCCTTGTTTCAGAGTTTTGACCCATAACATTTGGTATTTCTCTCTCTTTTTTTTAACTTTTAAGGTGAAGCTCTGCTCTTGGGTAAAGTTTGGCCCTATCCCAAGGTTTCTGTGCAGCTCTGATCCTTGGCTTTGAGCACAGTATCCCCTTGTATTTGTAGGGAGTAGCTTTGCCTGTTCTGTTCAGGAAATGGCCTGGTTTCCTAGAGTTTGCCTTCTGAAATAAGATTGGAAGCTGAGAGTGGAAGCTGCCCTGCTGATTTGTTCAACTGCTGAACCAGAACTGACGATCTTAATTGATTTGCTGTGATTAAGACCCTCTCACAGACTTTCCCAGAGTCTCTCTGACCTGGGTTGAACACCCTTTTCACCTCAGTGAGACTGTCGTGTCTTAAACTTTTCTCAGTCTTTCTTGAGCTGGAGAGTGATTTTATTCCATCAGACTCTGTTCAGAAGCTTCATGTGGTTTTTGAGGGAAACTGGGAAAGCTTGAACAGCTTTCTGACTTTACTTTGCCATCTTGGCTTCACCCCCCAGAACTCAATTATGTTCAATTTTATCACTACTATAGTTTTCATGGTGGAAATATTTCACTACAGGAGAAACAAGCAGATCTAAAATTCAAATATAAGAATGTATGTATTCAGGGAGAATATGGATCTGTAACAGAAAGTGCTATGTTAATTACATTGATTTCAATTCTCTTCATTTTTTTTTTTTTTGGTACAAAGATTGTATTCTCATATTTTTTAGTTTTGGAAAATTTTACATCCAGTTATGTACTGAAATATTTAAAAAAGCATTGTATAGACATACTAAGGCTAGGAATCAGTTAACCCAAATTTAAATTATGTCTCAGATGCTACCAAAGCAATTTTTAAATCTTATGATTTACCTAGGTTATAATGTTAAAAAACAACATTCAAAAAAGTAACTTCAAATGTTTCAGAAAATAAATGTTTTGTGTTAGAATGTCCTTAATAGATTTAGATCATATGAAAGAATATTATCCATCAATTCACTTATTTTCCATATTTTAAAAGAGAAAAAAGGACAAAAGCTTCATTTCAGAAGTCTTCTGAGCTTCCCTATGATGTAGCTGGCCCTTAAGAAGAGCTGATAAAAAAATTCACCATTGATTAATATAATATACCCAGAGCTATGAAAGATAATGGTAGTCATCAACTCCAATTAATTCATTTTTTTTTTCAGATAGGAGAATTGAGATTAAGTGACTATCAAAGTCTCAAAAGGAAATGAATGGCAGATGTAAGATCTGAATCTAACTCTTCTGATGCCAAATTATATCATAGAAATTCTATTCCTTCATCTTATTCCTCATCACATTTGATCCCATATTTGCACTTTTAGCTAAAATCTGTTTAACTAAATTCATATATTGTTTATCAAAAGTTTAGATAATTTTTCAAAGCTACATTGTAACGAATGACATCTATAACTTCTACAATTTTGTAGTTCATTCCTGGAAACTCAAGGCTTATAACTGAAATTTTGCCTCATTTTGTTTTGGTGAGAGAATGCTGTTGGCTATTGTTGCCATAAGAATGAGGAAATAGAGGGAGCTGTCAGAAACCTTCTAAAACTTCACATAGTTCAGCATTTACCCAGAATACTTCCCTGGAGGAAAAGGGATTTGGAAAATCCTTTTAAGTTCCCCAAATGCAAGGCATCTTGACAGCTACCTTTGGATTTCAAAATAAGGAAAATATATATTCCTATTGGAATTTATAAACTGATTTTGTTTTTCCTGTGTTGATTTAAATATGAAAAATTTCCAGTTATGCTATGGATCAATAAAAGGGGAATCCATTAGATTTGAATAAGTCTGGAGAGATGAAAAGAGCTTCTTTAGGTCCTGAGGGCTACAAGTATAATTTATCTATGATCTGGTAACTAGTGAATTGGTAAATAGAATAAATTATCTTGCAATTCCTCCACTAGTATTTTCTGCTTTGTTAGAAATAGAAAGATACCTTTCTAGGTACCTCCAAGAGATTACAACAGTATAGTGCTTTGGGAATATTAATCTTTTTAAGCTTTGAATAGGAATAACTAGGGAAACAAAAGTATTATACAGGCAAATTCCATTTTTTCTCCTTATTCGATCTTTAAAGTTAGGGAAAAGATAGAATTTGTGTGTGTATGTGTGTGTGTGTGTGTGTGTGTGTGTGTGTGGCTAATGTCTATTTGATTCTTTTTGCACTTAATTTTCCTTGTCTTCTCAGTAAAGACAGAGGCAAGTACCAAAAAGTAGTATTTACAGAATCATATGACTATTATTTATTATTGTGGAAAGCAAGACTAGATAGATTGATGGATGGATAGATAATAGACAGAAAGATAGATATATAGATATATTAAGCTAAAAATATCATAAATCTAGTCAAGTAAGGGAAAACTTATTATTAATTGAAATGCATGGTTCAGTACTTAGTGACATGCATTGTTTGAACTTTTCAACCTCCATACTAGAGACAGGTATACAATGTATTTTATTTCCCATTCTTTGTTTGGAAGGAGCCATGTGTTTGTCTAATATTTTTAAAGTCATTGTCAGAGGATTGTGTTGTTTTTCTGTTAGGTCAACAACGACAATGATATTTTCCCTACATTTTACCTTGATATAATTTTCAAACACATGAAACAATATAATTAGCAAAAATGCAATTATTGTTAAGCTTAAGAGCAAAAAATGCCCTACACACCAGAGAAAGTAAAATTGACAGTAACTGTCCTTGTAGGATAAGGGTTATAAAAAGTTTTAATTTAACCTTGGATCCATCAATATTTCCTCTCCCACACTTTGCTAAGTATCACTTTGGCAATATGTGAAGGACATATAATGAGCTGGAAAGAGGAAGGAAAATTAGAAAATAAAGGGAGGAATGAATATAAATAATCAAGTTTCATTTATTTCCCTAACAGATATGGGACATTAAGAAAATGAGTGTGCATAAATTAGAACAGCCCCCAGATTCCCACCCCCTTGCTTAACCAGCATGTATGCAGCAGTATTTATTGATCTGGTTAACCTTGGCAAGATTGCAGTAGTCATATTTCTCCATTGATTAAACTTGTTTTGAAAAAAAAATGATTAAGCAATTCATTTCAGTTGGAAGAGTTACTATACATACTTCCACCTATGCCTGGGGTGAGGGGAAATCACATTAAATCTGGCCATTTTTTACAATGTAAAGTGGACTTTGAGTATTTTCAGGGAAATTCCTTAAACTACTTATTTGTAAATTGTAATTTCATAGATTTTTTTTTGAAACAATTCACACAAGTCAGCAAAAAGAAACAAAAATAACAAATCTTCGATTATTTTTGAAAGGGGGCAAAGTGCTCCATAACTATGTTTGCTCATGATAGCAAAAGACTTGAAAAAATATTGACTATAATCAGTCCTTTTATAAAAATTGCAACAAAATAGATGAAAGCTAAGGAAAAAAGCTTTCTGAAATTGCAAATGTTAATAAAATTTGAAATTATGATACTCAGAATTAATAACACAATATGCTTCTGAGAGTATATCTACACAATAGCCAACTTAATTGTTTGATTGAATCAACAAGCTAATTCTATTCCCTGTGGTAGTGGAGGAAACATGTAGCAAAAGCAATTATTAGGATATTCAGGAATATAATGAAATGCCACAGATTTCTAAATCTGGGAAATTTCAGGAAATGGTACAAGATTACTGTCACTGGTTTGTACAATTTGTAGAAGAAAGTAAGATACAAGAGGACTGGAAAGGAAGGGATGGACCAAATTATGAAGGGCATTAAAAGCTAAATAATCCCTTTTATATTTGACCTTGTAGATAAGAGATAAACTAGAGTTTATTAAATAGGATCATAATACATTTAAAGCTATATGTTAGGAAGATCAGGGTTACAGTAGAGTGGAGGATATATTAGATTCAAGAAACTCATGAAGCAGGGTCACTCACCAAAAGTCTATTGCAATATACTACAGCTGCTAGATGCATGCGAAGTACTGTGGTGGAAATGTTAAAGAAAAGCATAACTTCTTTTTAAAAAATAACTAATTTGTTTATTTATAAAATTATTTTCTTTTTAAAATATTGAGCTCCAAATTTTCTCTTTTCCTCCAGCCCTTCTCCCACACTTTGAAGAAGCAAGCAACATATTAACAATTATCCATGTGAAATCAATGAAAATGATTTCCATATTTATATAGTCATAAAACAATAAGAAAAACAAAGTGAAAAAATATACCTTAATTTGTATCTGAGTTCATCTTTTCTCTTCAGAAGCAAAGAGCATTTTTTATCATTGGTCCTTTGGAATTGTCATGTAAACTTCACTGATCAGAAGAGCCAAGATTTTCATAGTTGAACAGCATTGAAGTACTGCTATTATTGTCTAAAACAATCTGTTGATTCTTCTCATTTTATTTTAAATCAAATTATAATAGGTCTTCCTAGGAAGAAACTATCCAGATCATCATTTCTTGTAGTAAGAATACTATATCACAACTATATACTCTAACATTTTCAGTTATTCAGCAAATAATGAACATTCTCTCAGTTTCTAAATACTTGTAATAATAAAAAGAGGTAGTGTAAATATTTTATATAAATTTATCTTTTTAAATCTTTCATTGATTGATTTGGTGTACAGACCTAGTAGTACTATTAATGCAGTGTGCACAATTTTATAGGTCTTGGGACTTTTTTCCAAACTATTCTTTAGAAAGATTGAATTAATTTACTTCTCCATGAACAGTTTTTTAGGGAATATAGTTTTCATTATGTATTACAACATTTGTCATTTCTAATAGGTGTGAGATGGCACATCAGGGTTGTTTTAATTTGCATTTATATAATCAATAGTAATTTAGAACATTTTTTCCATATATTATAGTGAACTTTGATTTTTTTTATGAAGACAATGTACTCATACCAATTGAGAAATGCAAATTATTTTTTATAAATTTGAGCCATTTTTTATATATTTCTGAAATGACAACATAAAATACTTTGTGTTCATTATCTAATTAGATACCATAAAACTTTAGCCATTTATTTCATACACACACACACACACACAGATGCACACATACATATTAAACACAAAAAGTTTTGTAGGCCCTAAAAAGACACCATATATGTATCATTATGATTATGATTTCTAGTGTCAGTTCTTGCTCTATAATTTGTACATTCAGCATATTCACAAATATTTTAGTGTTTGATATTTTATTTTTCCCAGTTATATATAAAATGACATTTTATATTTTCTAAAAATAATGTTTCAGATTTTTCTTGGTTCCTTCTTCTCTTGCACGCCCATTGAGAAGGCACATATGAAGTTCTGCAAAACATTTTTATGAAAGTCATGTTGTAAAAGAAAACACAGATAGTGCCCTTGCATTCTCAAAAAAAAAAAAAAAAAAAAAACCTCTCAAGAAAAATAAAATTTTTTGAAAAAGCATTTTTCAGTCTTCATTCAGACATAATCTATTCTTTCTCTGAGTATGAATAGCATTTTTCATTATAAATCTTTCAAAGTGATTTGGATCTTTGTATTTCTGAGAGTAGCAAAGTAATTCACAGCTGATTACCCATCCTACAACATTGCTATTGCTGTCACTTTGCATGAGCTCATGTAAGACTTTCCAGGTTTTTCTAAGAACATTCTGCTATGCATTTCTCATAGAATAATAGTATTCCATCATAATCCCATAGAGACATGAGCTGTTATAGTTTTGGAAACATTTATCCATTTCAGTTAGATTTTCAAACTTGCTCCCATTCATTTGGGCAAAATAGTTCCTAATTATTGCTTTAATTTCTTTTTCATTGGTGTTAAGTTCATCTGTTTCAATTTTGATGCTAGGGATAGATTTTTTTTTCATTTTCCAATCACATTAACTAATGGTTCATTTATTTTGGTGTTTTTTCATAACTTAATTTCATATATGAATAATTTCATAATTAGTTTAATTATTTCAACTTTTGTTTGTTTTGATTTTATTAATCTCTGCTTTGAGTTTCAGAATTTCTAATTTGGTATTTAACTGGGTAGTTTTGATTTGTCCATTTTCTAGTTGTTTTATTTGCATGCCCAATTTATTAATCTACTTTTTGTCTATATTATTCATGTCACTATTTAGAGATACAAAATTTCCCTTAAGAATTGCTTTGATTGCATCCCATGTGTTTTACTATGTTGTGTTATTATTGTCATTATTTTAGATGAAATTATGGATTGTTTTTCTTATTTGTTGTTTGATTCACTCATTTTTTAGAATTAAATTATTTAATTTCCAATAAATTATTAGTCTATCTTTCCCTGGTCTTTTATTAAATATAATTTTTATTACATTGTGGTTTGAAAAGGAAATATTTACTATTTCTGTCTTTCTGCATTTGATTGAAATGTTTTTATGCCCTAAAACATGGTCATTCGTTGTGGAGGTGCCATGTACTACCAAGAGGAAAGTATATTCCTTTCTGTCTCTATTCAATATTCTCCAGAAGTCTATCATGTCTAGATTTCATAGTTTTCTTGTTTATTTTGTGGTTACGTTTGTCTGATTCTTAGAGGGGAAGTTTGAGGTCCTCCACTAATATAGTTTTCCTTTCTATTTCTTCCTATAATTGGCTTAGTATATTCTCTAGACATTTGCATGCTCCTCTACTTGGTGCATAAACATTTAATATTTTTACTTCTTTATTGCTTATGGTATCCTTTATCAAGATGTCCTTTCCTTCTAATTCTCTTTAAATGTATTCTATTTTTACTTTTGCTTTATATATGATCAGAATAGTTACCCCTGCTTTTTTTTTTTTTATTTCAGCTATAGCATTGCAAATTCTGTTCCAGCCTTTTACCTTTAATCTGTATGTATCTTTCTGGGTCAAAATTGTTTCTTTTAAACAAAATATTGCAGGATTCTATTTTTTAATCCACTGCTATTCAGTTCTGTTTTATGGGAGCATTCATTTCATTCACATTTACAGTTATGATCACCATCTGTGTATTTTTTCCAACATATTTTCTCCCCTATATATACTTTTGTTATCTCTTTCCATCCTGTCCTTAGTAGTGTTTCTTTGACTCACCCCACCACTACATTATCTTCTATCATAGCTTTCCTCTTTCCTTACCTTTCCCCCAGTGTTTCTGCTTTCTCTTCTATCCTGCCCCTCCCTTTTCTTTGCTCTTTCTCCTCCTACTTCTTTATAGAGTTAAATAAATTTCTATAACCAAATGAATGATTAAGTTATATTCTTTTAGAGTCAAAATTGATGATATCAAGTTTCAGACAATGCTCATCTTCTTCCCTTATTTTCCTTCATTGTAATAAGCATTTTGTTCTTTTTCATGGGATCTAATTTGTCCCATTATACATTCTAGCTCCTCTTCTTCCTGTACAGATCTTTTGTCACCCCAAATGACTTTTTCTTTGATATCATTACATCAGATTACATTCACAGCCACTCCCACTGTCCCTGTGATGCCTCTAATTTTCTGCCCAGTAACAAATACAATTCTCAAGAATTATAGATATCCTTTTCCAATCTAGGTAGGTAAACAATTTAACCTTTAAATAATATATATTTTCCAGTGTTTACCTTTCTATATTTCTATTGAGTCCTGTTTTGTAAATTAATATTTCTGTTTAGTTCTTTTTTTTAATAGAAATGGTTTAAAGTCTCTTAATTTCATTGATGATTCATTGCTTTCCCTGAAAGATGATGTTCAGTCTTGTGGGACAGCTAATTCTTGGTTGTAACCACAGGAATACTTTCTGGAATTTGGTATTCTAGGCCCTTCATTTGTAGAAGCTGCCAAATCTTAAGTAATTCTGGCAGTTGCTCCTTGACATTTGAATTGTTTTTGTCTGGCAGTTTGCTGTATTTTTTTCCTTGAGATTGTAGTTCTGGAGTTTTGCAATAATGTTCCTTGAGATTTTACTTGTGTGAACTTTTTTTCTGAAGGTGATTAATCGATTGCTGCAAGGAATAGTTTCCCCTCTGTTTCTAGAATATCAGGACAGTTTATTTATATAATCTCTTGAAGAATGCTATCACAGTTTTGTTTTGTTTTTTTTCATTATGGCCTTCAGGGAGTGTAATAATTTTTAAATTACCTCTCATAGTTCTATTTTCCAGGTCAGCTGTTTTTCTAATGAGACATTTCATAGTTTCTTCCATTTTGTCATTATTTTTTTTAATTTTGTTTGACTAATTCTTTATCTCTTATAGAATCATTACCTTCCAATTTTCCTGTTTTAGCTTTTAATGTGTGATTTTCTACAGTGAGCTTTTATATCTCTTTTTTTCATTTGGTGAATTCTATGTTGTTGTTTTCTTCAGTGGATTTTATTTTACATTAGGCCAATTGTATTTTTTAGGCATTACCTTCCTTTTCCAAGCTATTAACTCTCTCCTGCTTACATCTCATTTCTTTTCTCACTTTCCTTCTACCTTTCTTATTTGCTATTAAAAACTATTTTATGAGCACTTCCAAGAAGCCTCTTTGTATTTGAGATCAATTCATCTCACTCTGAGATTTCCTCTGTGGACACTTCATCTTCATCTGAGTTGGTGTTTTGGTCTTTGCTGTCACAAATAGATTTCTATAATGAAGGTTTTTTTTTCTATTTCTTGCTTGTTTTCTTTTCCTTTTCTTTTGATAATTCCTTTCTTTTTTCTTTTTTTAACTTCTCTAGTTTTTTGCCTGAGGTAAAGGGGGTACTGTTTCAAGCTTCCTGTGCAACTCTGACCCTTGGCTTTGCAGGGGGCTTTCTGTTTTTTTTTTTTTTTTGTTTTGTTTTGTTTTGTTTTGTTTGTTTTTTGTTTGTTTTGTTTTGTTTTGTTTGTTTTGTTTTGTTTTGTTTTTCAGGAAATAGCCCAGTTTTTCAGAATTGGCTTTTTGGGATGAGGCAACTCACTGATCTGCTCCTCTACTGAGCCAGGACTAAAGGTCTCAGTTGCTGATTTCCTATGATGAAAACTCTTTTACTGGCTTTCCCAGACTCTGTCTGAACTGATCTTTTCTTTCCAGTGAGCATAAACTTCTTGAAGTTTTTCAATCTATCTTGAACTGGAGAGTGGTTCCATTTTATTACAATCTGTTTCAGAGGCTTTGTTTCATGTGATTTTCAAGGGAAAATGGTAGTGCTCAAGTAGCTTTCTGCTTCACTCTGCCATCTTTGCTCCATCCCCAGAACTCTTTTCTATTGTTTCTTTTTAGGCAGATAATTTATAAAATTCCACATTTTCCTTTCTCTTTTTTCCAATGTATGATCCCTTACTTTTATTTTTAAATATTATCCTTTTATATTTTTCTCACATGTATCCCCTTTGTCTCTATATAATCTGTACAACTGCCTGAACAGTGAAAAAGTTCTTATGAGCTCCAAATAATATCCTCTCATGTAGGAACATAAACATATAAACCTATATTAACTCCCTTATGATATAATTTTCCCGATTACCTCCTTATTTGTCTTCAGAATCCTGTATTTGAAAATCAAATTTCACGTGTCCATTCAGCACAAGTCTTTCCATTACAAAGGTCTGCAAATCCTCTGATCCACCTTTTCCTTTCAAAACATTATACTCAGTTTTTCTGGGTAAATAATTCTTGTTTGTAATCCTAGCTCTATTGTTTTCTGAAATGTCATATTACAAGCCCTCTGGTTCTTTAATGTAGAAGCTTATAAATTTTGTGCTATCCTAACTGTGTCTCCACTGCAGTTAAATTCTTCCTTTCTGTATAATTACAATATTTTCTCTTTGACTCTGGAGTTCCAGAATGTGGCTTTAAAATTCTTTGGAGTTTTCATTTTGGGATCTTTTTCAGTAGATGATTGGTGTATTCTTTCAATTTTTTATTTTAGCTTCTGGTTCCAGACTATCAGGGCAGTTTTACTTTATAACTTCTTAAAAGATGATATACTGGCTTTTTTTTTTCCGTTGTGACATTTAGGTAGGCCAAAAACTTACAATTAACTTTCCTGGATCATTTTTTTTTTGGATCAATTGCTTCTTCAATGAGATATTTCACAATTTTTTCTGTTGTTTTCTAATTTTTGTTTTTGCATAATTGATCTCCATTTCTCATAAAGTCATTAGTTTCCATTTCCTCGATCTCGATTTTTAAGGAATTATTTTTCCTGATGAGCTAATATGCTTCCTTTCCAGTTTTGCCCATTCACATTCTTTTCTTCATTAGATTTTTGCATTTCCTTACACATCATTTTCAGTTTTCTTCCTAATTTTTCCTCTGTCTCAAAATCCCTTTTGAGCTCTTCCATAACCTGAGATCAAATCTTATTTCTCTGGAGGCTTTTGATATGGAAACTTTGACTTTGTTATCTTTCTCTTAGTTTATACTTTGATATTTCTTGTCACCATAGTAATTTTCTATGGTCAAAACACTTTTTCTGATCTTTTCCCATTTTCCTAGCCTATTATTTGATTCTGAACTCTTTGTTAAGGTAGTAGTCTGTTATAGTGGTCTGTATCCAGAGTGGAGGGTGCATTGTACCAAGTTTCCAAATTCTTAATGTGTTTTCAGAGATCTTTCTAGGGATCTGTACTGTGAATCTGCAAAGTAATCCAGATCTGAGTATTGTTAAAACAATAGAGTCCTGGTCAGTGTTAACAAATAAACAAATAATAAATAACAAATAACTTCTGCAATCTTCTGATCAGCTGCTCCAGAGCTCCTATCTATGGGCTTATATCTTCAGAAGCCACAACTGTTGTTGCTTATGGTGGTTGTTTCAGTGTCTCCCAAAGACTATTTCATGGGGCTCCTTTCACAATCTAATGTGTCAAATATTTCCTGACAATCCTCTAAGTTTTCTTTGGTGTTTGTCAATTAAGAGGTCTGAAAAAATCCATAACTGCTACTGATTCAGTGGACCTGGGAACCACTTTTGATTTTTTTGGGGGCAGCACTGTGCTAGATGCAGTCTCTAAAAATATTATGCTCTAATCCCACCCTGGTGGAGCAGACAATTTCTGATAAACTTCTAAATTGTCTTTGGCTGAAAAAAAAAGTCATTACTTAAAAGCATTGGTAGAGGTTTGAAGCAAAGCTTGAGCAAATCCCTGGCTTTACTCTGGCATCTTCTTGCCTCTGTCTTCCCAAATATATATACATATATACACACACACACACATATATATATATAGCTTGTGTGTGTGTGTGTGTGTGTGTGTGTGTGTGTGTGTAAATTGATGTTTTGTGTTTTTTTTTATTTCTTTGTTTGTTTTTATAGCTTTTTATTTACAAGACATATGCATGGATAATTTTTCAGCATTTACACTTGCAAAACCTTCTGTTCTAACTTTTTTATTCTTTACTCCCAACCCCTCCCCTACATGGCACATAGACCAATACATATTAAATATGTTACAGTATATGTTAAATGCAATATATATACACATATTTATACAGTTATCTGGCTGCACAAAAAAACAAATAATCAGATTTAGAAATAAGGTAAAAACAACCTGAGGAAAAAAACAAAAATGAAAGCAGACAATAACAGAAGGAGTAGAAATGCTATCTTGTGGCTCACACTAATTTCCCATAGTTCTTTCTTCATTACTAGACAATTGGAACTGATTTGGTTCATCTCATTGTTGAAGAGAGCCATGTCCATCAGAATTGATTATCATATAGTGTTGTTGTTGAAATGTATAATAATATCCTGGTTCTACTCACTGCATTCAGCAATAGTTCATGTAAATCTCTCCAGGCCATTTTGAAATCATCCTGTTGGTCATTTCTTGCAAAAAAAATTAATATGCCATAACATTCATATACCACAATTTATTCAAGCATTCTAGAATTGATGGGCATGCATTCAATTTCCAGTTTCTACCCACTGCGAAAAGTGGTACCACAGTTGTGTACATGTGGATCCCTTTACCTTTTTAGAGATTTTTTTGGGATATAAGCTAAGATCATTGCACAGTTTGATAACTTTTTGAGCATAGTTCCAAATTGCTCTCCAGAATACTTGGACATATTCACAATTCCACCAACAATGTATCAGTATACAAGTTTTCCCACATCTCTGCCAACATTCATCATTATCTTTTCCTATCATCATAGCCAATCTGAGAGGGATGTTGTGGTATCTCAGAGTAGTCTTAATTTGCATTTCTATGATTAATAATGATTTGGAGCATTTTTTCATATAGCAAGAAATAGTTTCAATGTCATCATCTGAAAATTGACTGTTCATATCCTTTGACCATTTATTAATTGTAGAATGGATTGATTTCTTACAAATTAGAGTCAATTTTCTCTATATTTTGGAAATGAGGCCTCTATCAGAACCTTTAACTGCAGAAATGTTTTCCCAGTTTATTGTTTCCATTCTAATTTTGTCTGCATTAGTTTTGTTAGTACAAAAGCTTTTCAATTTTATGTAATCAAAATTTTCTATTTTGTGATCAATAATGATCTTAGTTCTTCTGCTGTCACAAATTCCTTCCTTTTTTACAGGTCTGAGAGGTAAACTATCTTATGTTCTTCTAATTTATTTATAATCTCATTCTTTATACCTAGATCCTGAACCCGTTTTGACCTTATCTTGGTGTACAGTGTTAAGTGTGGGTCAATGCCTAGTTTCTGCCATACTAATTTCCAATTTTTACAAGCACTTTTTGTCAAATAGTCCATTCTTATCCCCAAAGTTGGGGTCTTCAGGTTTGTCAAACATTAAATTGCTATAGCTATTGATTATTTTGTCTTGTGAAGGTAACGTATTCCACTGATTAACTAGTCTATTTCTTAGGCAATGCCACATGGTTTTGGTGACTGCTGTTTTATAATAAAGTTTTAGATCATGTACAGCTAGGCCACCTTCATTTGACTTTTTTTTTCATTAGTTCCCTTGATTCCCAAATTCTTGATCTTTTATTCTTCCAGATGAATGTTGTTGTTATTTTTCTAGGTCAGTAAAATAGCTTTTTTTGGGGGGGAGTCTGATTGGTTTAGGATTAAATAAATAGATTAGCTTAGGTTGTATTGTCATCTTTATTATATTCACTTGGCCTATCCAAGAGCACTTAATATTTTCCAATTGGTTATATATGTCTTTATTTGTGTGGAAAGTATTTTGTAGTTTTGCTCATATAGTTTCTGATTTTTCCTTGGCAGATAAATTCCCAAATATTTTATACTATCAACAGTTATTTTAAATGGAATTTCTTTTTGTAACTCTAATTGTTAGATTTTGTTAGTGATATATAAGAATGATGATAATTAATGTAGGCTTCATTTTGTATCTTGCAACTTTGCTAAAGTTGTGGATTATTTCTAATAACATTTTAGTAGAATCTCTGGGTTTCTCTAAGTATACCATCATATCATCAGCAAAAAGTAATAATTTGGTTTCCTCACTGCCTACTCTAATTCCTTTAATCTCTTTCTCAACTCTGACTGCCAAAGCTAGCATTTGGAGTACAATATTCAATAGTAATGGTGATAGTGGGCAAGCTTGTTTCACTCCTGATCTTATTAGGAGTGGTTACAGTTTATCTTCATTATATATGATGCTTACTGATGGTTTTAAATAGATGCTACTGTTTATTTTAAGTAAAAGTCCATTTATTCCTATACTTTCAAGTGTTTTTAATAGGAATGGATGTTGGATTTTATCAAATGCTTTTTCTGCATCTATTGAGATGATCATATCCTTTTTGATAATTTGGTTATTAATATACTCAATTATACTAATAGTTTTCCTAATATTGAAGCATAATAGATTCTGCTCCATCCTTTTACCTTTACTCTGTGTATATCTCCCTGTTTTAAATGTGTTTCTTGTAAATAATATGTTGTAAGGTTCTGACTTTTGATCCAGTCTGCTATCTGCCTCTGCTTTATGGGAGAGTTCATCCCATTCACATTTATGGTTAAAATTACTAATTCTCTATTTCCTGCCATCATAATATCCCCAGATTATGCTTTTCTTTTTCTTACTCCCTTTACCCCATTTTCCAATATTAAACTTTTGGGCACCACTTGCACCACACAGCTCTCCCTCTTTAGGATCCCTCCCTCCCCTCTTTGAACCCTTTCCCTTTTCTTGTACCTTTCCCTTATTACTCTTTTCCTTTATCCTTTTCCTCTCCCACTATTTAATGAGGTGACAGCAGTTTCTCTGTAAACAAATATGTCAATTATTTTCTCTTTGAGCCAACCCTGATGAGAGTAAGATTCACACAATGTTTCTCCCCCTCTCTAAATTCCCTCAAATATTATAGGTTTCCTTTCTCTTTTCATGGGATGTAGTTTCCCACTTTTTACCTCTCCTTTTCCCCTTTTCTGACACTATCCCCTTTCCATTTCTCCTTCCCTTTTTTATGTTATATCAGTGAAATCCAATTATACATATATTCTTTATGTATATCCACAACAGAAATACTGTTCTCAAGAGTTCTTTTTACCTTTTTCTGTTACTCTTGAGTCCTATGGTTGAAGAGCAAATTTTTTTATTAAGATCTGGTTTTCTCCTTAGAAACAAATGGAATTCCTCTGTTTCATTAAATGCCCATCTTCTTCCATGGAACAAAATGCTCAGCTTAGCTGGGTAGTTTATTTTTGGCTGCATTCCAAGTTCTTTTGCCTTTTGGAATATCAGATTCCAGGCCCTTTGATCCTTTAATGTGGAGGCAGCCAGATCTTGAATGATCTTTCTTGTGGAACCTCGGTATTTGAAGTGTTTCCCCCCCCCCCCCCCGGCTGCTTGTAATATTTTTCTTAGTTTGATAGTTCTGAAATTTAGCCACAATATTCCTTGGAGTTTTTATTTTAGGATCTTTTTCAGAAGGTGTTTGATAAATTCTTTTAATGCCCATTTTACCTTCTGATTCTATTACATCTGGGCAGTTGTCTTTGATGATTTCTGTAAAATAATTTCTAGGCTCATCATAATTTTTGGAAGTCCAATTATCCTCAGATTATCTCTCCTAGATCTATTTTCCAGGTCTGTTGTTTTTCCAAGTAGATATTTAACACTTTTCCCCCCCAATTTTTCATTATTTTTGTTTTCTGTGACTGATTCTTGATGTCTCAATGAGTCATTCATTTCTATTTTGTTCAGTTCTGATTTTTAACAAGTAAATTTCTTCATTAGCTTTTTTTATTTCTTTTTGTATATGTCCAATTGAGTTTTTAGATGTGTTGTTTCGCTTTATGGAATTTTTTTTTCCATTTCACTATTTTTTTAAAACTGAGCTTTTTTTCTTTTTTCTACTTTCTTGGGATTTCTTTATCCTTTCCAATTCACAAGTTCTGTTTCCCTGCACTTTCTGGGAGTTCTTTACCTTTTCTGATTCACGTTTCAGGAAGTTATTACTTTCTTCCATATCTTCTCTTTCCTTTCCCCATTTTTCATCTAGCTCTTTTTTGAGATTGTTTAATAGTTTCTTCTAGGAAAGCCTTTTGTATTGGGGATCAGGTTACATCCCCCTTTGGGTTATTGTCTGAAGTCTGTCTGTTATTAGTCTCCTTGGGGTTGAAAACCTGTTCTCTTTCTGTATAGAAGCTATTGATTATCCTTTTGATGTTTTTATTCATTTTTTTTAAAGCCTTTATGGTCTGCCTTCAGGACAAGGAGGTTACCAGCTTCCTCTATAGGGCAGGAATAGGTATATATACAGTAGCTGGCCTGTCAATGGGCTGCAAAGAGTGGCTCAGCTGCGGGGGTGTTCTGGGAAATGCTCCACACCAGAAGTGACTAGACATTGGGTATCATGGGCAGAACTTCAGAAGTGCTCTGCCAGGAGCCCCGTTGTGAGGATTAGTGACTATCTTGGGGCTAGAAGCTGAGCATTGCAAGTATAACTGTCTCCCTCCCCCCAATAAAAGCCCACTTTGTGTATTAGCAGTTGCCCCAACCCTCACAGCTTGGAAGTGTCTCTGCCTGGGGAATGTAGTCGAGCTGGGGAAATTCCACTGCTCCAGGCTGAGACCCTCCTGTGCAGATTAGAGGCTGCCCTTGGCTGTGTCCCTTGCTGTGCAGATTTGTGACTGCTCCTGCAAAAGCCCCCTAGCTGCATAATGCTGCTCTGTGTTATGATCTGCTCTGAGTCACTTCTGGTCCTGAGTGGGCACAGCAGGATCCTGTTAGGCTCTGGTGTCCTTCAAAGTACCCTCTACTACAGGCTTTAATTTCTCTGCTGCTCTATTACTCTGCAATCAAAGCAAAGCAGTCAGCCTATGGCAGAGAGCTCTCTTTAAACCTTCAAACCTTGGAGACTGCTCCCACTCCCAGTTTGCTCCAAATGCTAGCTTATGGTTCTATCTCTGCCTGCACTGGTCTGTTTCCACGCTCAGATTATCTGAGCTTCCACGCTTCCAGATTATCTTTGGCTGGTAAATTGTTGCACTTCCAATCTTTGTGAATTTTACCAGGCAAGCGCTATTTTTGAGGCTGAATTTAATAATTAGTAGTGAGGGTATGAGTGAGGCTTAGAAAGATGCATGTGCCTTCTCTGCCATCTTGGTTCTGCCCCTCCTGGAGACTTTTTTTAATACAACTATAAATGACTTTAATTTTGTCATCTGCAAATTGTCTCTTCCTATCTTTTGACCACTTCTCAACTGGGAAATTACTAGTATTCTTATAAATTTGACAAAGTTCTTGATATATTTTAGAACTGAAACCTTTTTTTTTTTTTAAGAAACAATGGCTGTGAAGTTTCCCCCCAGCTTTGCACTTGTGTTTTAATCTTTTTCAGTTGGTTTTGTTTGTGTAAAAAAAAATAATTTAATGTAATCAAGTTGGACATTTTTAACTCACAATGTTTTCTTGGTCATAAATTCCTCCCTCATCCAAAGATCTGATAGATAAATTATCATTTGTTCTCCAAATTGGTTTATGATATTACCTATATGCCCAAATCATGTATCCATTTTGATCTTATTTTGTTATGGGATGGGAGATAATAGATCTATGTTGTTTCAGAAATATTATTTTCTTGTTTTCGAGCAATTTTTTTTTTTTCAAATAATGAGTTCCTCTTCCAGAAGCTTGAATTTGGGGATTTATCAAATACAAGTTTGTGATATACCTTGATTATTGTGTCATGTGTTTCTAATCATATCTACTGCTTCAACAATCTATTTCTTATTTAATACCAAATTGTTTTGATTATTGTTGCTTTGTAATATAATTTTAGGTTTGGTACTACTAAGCCGCCATCCTATATATATTTTCTTTTTTTTTTCATTATTTTTGGGTGGTTTTCTAGGAGTCAATATGTATATAATCATCACATCATTAAATTTCCAAATAATTTGAATTCATTCTCCACAGGTCTTCATTGCATGTAATTTTTCTTGCATCATGATCTTAAAAGGAAGTCTTTACTATTCCTGCTTTCTGTATTCAACTGTGAAGTTTTTTACATGCTCAATTTTTTGCGTATCTGCCATGTACCATTGAGAAAAAAAGTATATTCCTTTCTATAACCATTCAGTTTTCTCCAGAGGCCTGTCATATTTAAGTTTTGTAAATTTTATTAACCTCCTATATTTCTTTATTGTTGTGATTAGATATATCCAGTTCTGAGTGAGGTTGAGATTCCTCATTAAGTATACCATTGCTATTTACTTCTACTGAAAATTTACTTAATATCTGAAATGTTACATTCATATATATGGGTACATATATGTTTAGGTCTAATATTACTTCATTTTCATATATATATATATATCAATCTTTAGCAAAATATACTTTGCTTTTTTACTTTTTTATTTTTTTAATTTTTATTTAATAATTACTTTATATTGACAGAATCCATGCCAGGGTAATTATTTTGTTACAACATTAACCTTTGCACTCGTTTCTGTTCCAATTGTTTTCCCCTCCCTCCCTCTACCCCCTCCCCTAGATGGCAAGCAGTCCTTTATATGTTGGATATGTTGCAGTATATCCTAGATACAATATATGTTTGCAGAACCGAACAGTTCTTTTGTTGCATAGGGAGAATTGGATTCAGAAGGTATAAATAACCCGGGAAGAAAAACAAAAATGCAGATAGTTCACATTCATTTCCCAGTGTTCTTTCTTTGGGTGTAGCTGCTTTTGTCCGTCATTTATCAATTGAAACTCAGTTAGGTCACTTTATCAAAGAAATCCACTTCCATCAAAATATGTCCTCATAAAATATCATTGTTGAAGTATATAATGATCTCCTGGTTCTGGTCATTTCACTTAGCATCAGTTCATGTAAGTCTCGCCAGTCCTCTCTGTATTCATCCTGCTGGTCATTTCTTACAGAACAATAATATTCCATAACATTCATATACCACAATTTACCCAGCCATTCTCCAATAGATGGGCATCCATTCATTTTCCAGTTTCTAGCCACTACAAATAGGGCTGCTACAAACATTTTGGCACATACAGGTCCCTTTCCCTTCTTTAGTATTTCTTTGGGATATAAGCCCAGTAGAAACACTGCTGGATCAAGGGGTATGCACATTTGATAACTTTTTGGGCATAATTCCAGATTGCTCTCCAGAATGGTTGGATTCGTTCACAACTCCACCAACAATGCATCAGTGTCCCAGTTTTCCCGCATCCCCTCCAACATTCATCATTATTTTTTCCTGTCATCTTAGCCAATCTGACAGGTGTGTAGTGGTATCTCAGAGTTGTCTTAATTTGCATTTCTCTGATCAATAATGATTTGGAACACTCTTTCATATGAGTGGTAATAGTTTCAATTTCATCCTCTGAAAATTGTCTGTTCATATCCTTTGACCATTTATCAATTGGAGAATGGCTTGATTTCTTATAAATTTGAGTCAGTTCTCTATATATTTTGGAAATGAGGCCTTTATCAGAACCTTTAACTGTGAAGATGTTTTCCCAGTTTGTTGCTTCCCTTCTAATCTTGTTTGCATTAGTTTTGTTTGTACAAAGGCTTTTTAATTTGATGTAATCAAAATTTTCTATTTTGTGATCAGTAATGGTCTCTAGTTCATCTTTGGTCACAAATTTCTTTCTCTTCCACAAGTCTGAGAGATAAACTATTCTATGTTCCTCTAATTTATTTATAATCTCATTCTTTATGCCTAGGTCATGGACCCATTTTGATCTTATCTTGGTATATGGTGTTAAGTGTGGGTCCATGCCTAATTTCTGCCATACTAATTTCCAATTATCCCAGCAGTTTTTATCAAATAATGAATTCTTTTCCCAGAAGTTAGGGGCTTTGGGTTTGTCAAACACTAGATTGCTATAGTTGACTATTCTGTCTTGTGAACCTAACCTTTTCCACTGATCCACTAATCTATTTCTTAGCCAATACCAAATGGTTTTGGTGACTGCTGCTTTATAATATAATTTTAGATCAGGTATAGCTAGGCCACCTTCATTTGATTTTTTTTTCATTAATTCCCTTGAGATTCTCGACTTTTTATTGTTCCACATGAATTTTGTTGTTATTTTTTCTAGATCATTAAAATATTTTCTTGGAAGTCTGATTGGTATAGCACTAAATAAATAGATTAGTTTAGGGAGTATTGTCATCTTTATTATGTTCGCTCGGCTGATCCAAGAGCACTTAATATTTTTCCAATTATTTAAGTCTGACTTTATTTGTGTGGAGACTTTTTTATAATTTTGCTCATATAATCCCTGACTTTCCTTTGGTAGATAGATTCTCAAATATTTTATGGTATCAACAGTTATTCTGAATGGAATTTCTCTTTGTATCTCTTGCTGTTGGGTTTTGTTGGTGATGTATAAAAATGCTGAGGATTTATGGGGATTTATTTTGTAGCCAGCTACTTTGCTAAAATTATGAATTATTTCTAATAGCTTTTTAGTAGAATCTCTGGGGTTCTCTAGGTATACCATCATATCATCTGCAAAGAGTGATAGTTTGGTTTCCTCATTGCCTACTCTAATTCCTTTAATATCTTTCTTGACTCTTATTGCCGAGGCTAGTGTTTCTAATACGATATTAAATAATAATGGTGATAGTGGGCAACCTTGCTTCATTCCAGATCTTACTGGGAAAGGTTCCAGTTTTTCCCCATTACATATGATGCTTACTGATAGTTTTAAATATATGCTCCTGACTATTTTAAGGAAAAGTCCATTTATTCCTATGCTCTCAAGTGTTTTTATTAGGAATGGATGTTGGATTTTATCAAATGCTTTTTCTGCATCTATTGAGATGATCATATGGTTTTTTTTTGGTTTGGTTATTGATATAGTCAATTATGCTAATAGTTTTCCTAATATTGAACCAGCCCTGCATTCCTGGTATAAATCCTACTTGGTCATAGTGTATTATCCTGGAGATGATTTTCTGTAGTCTTTTTGCTAATATTTTATTTAAGATTTTAGCATCAATATTCATTAGGGAGATTGGTCTATAATTTTCTTTCTCTGTTTTTAACCTACCTGGTTTAAGTATCAGTACCATGTCTGTGTCATAAAAGGAGTTTGGTAGGACTCCTTCAATCTCTATTTTTTCAAATACTTTATTTAGAATTGGAGTTAATTGTTCTTTAAATGTTTGGTAGAATTCACATGTAAATCCATCTGGTCCTGGGGATTTTTTTTTTAGGGAGTTGATTGATAGTTTGTTCTATTTCTTTTTCTGAGATGGGACTGTTTAGGATATTTACTTCTTCCTCTGTTAGTTTGGGCAAGCTATATTTTTGGAGGTATTTTTCTATTTCATTTAAGTTGTCGAATTTATTGGCATAAAGTTGGGCAAAGTAACTCCTAATTATTGCTCTAATTTCCTCTTCGTTAGTGGTGAGTTCTCCCTTTTCATTTTTAAGACTAACAATTTGATTTTCCTCTTTCCTTTTTTAAATCAGATTTACTAAGGGTTTGTCTATTTTGTTGGTTTTTTCATAAAACCAACTCTTAGTTTTATTAATTCAATAGTTTTTTCACTTTCAATTTTATTGATCTCTCCTTTTATTTTTAGAATTTCAAGTTTAGTGTTTGACTGGGGGTATTTAATTTGTTCCTTTTCTAGCATTTTTAGTTGCAAACCCAATTCATTGACCTTCTCTTTCTCTATTTTATACAAATAGGCCTCTAGAGATATGAAATTTCCCCTTATTACCGCTTTGGCTGCATCCCATACATTTTGGTATGATGTCTCATTATTATCGTTTTCTTGGGTGAAGTTATTAATTATGTCTATGATTTGCTGTTTCACCCAATCATTCTTTAGTATGAGATTATTTAGTTTCCAATTATTTTTTGGTCTACTTCCCCCTGCTTTTTTGTTGAATGTAATTTTCATTGCATCGTGGTCTGAAAAGGATGCATTTACTATTTCTGCCTTACTGCATTTGAGTTTGAGGTTTTTATGTCCTAATATATGGTCAATTTTTGTATAGGTTCCATGAACTGCTGAAAAGAAAGTGTATTCCTTTCTGTCTCCATTACATTTTCTCCAGAGATCTATCATATCTAACTTTTCTAGTATTCTATTTACCTCTTTGACTTCTTTCTTATTTATTTTGTGGTTTGATTTATCTAATTCTGAGAGTGCAAGGTTAAGATCTCCCACTATTATAGTTTTACTGTCTATTTCTTCTTGCAGCTCTCTTAGTTTCTCTTTTAAGAATTTAGATGCTACGCCACTTGGTACATATATGTTTAATATAGATAGTGCTTCATTATCCATGCTACCCTTTAGCAAGATATAGTGCCCTTCCTTATCTCTTTTAATTAGATCAATTTTTGCTTTAGCTTGATCTGAGATCAGGATGGCTACCCCTGCTTTTTTGACTTCACCTGAAGCATAGTAGATTTTGCTCCAACCTTTTACCTTTAACCTGCATGTATCTCCCCGCTTCAGGTGTGTTTCCTGTAAACAACATATTGTGGGATTCTGGCTTTTAATCCATTCTGCTAACCGCTTCCTCTTTATGGGAGAGTTTACCCAGTTCACATTTATGGTTAGAATGACCAATTCTGTATTACTTGCCATCTTGTTAACCCCGGTTTATGCTTTTCTCCCTCCTTTCCCCTTTCCCCCCTTCCCAGTATTAAACTTGTGAGCACCACTTGCTTCTCATAGCTCTCCCTTTTTAGTATCCCTCCCCCCGCCTTAGAGTTCCTCCCCCTATCTTACCCCTTTCCCTCCCAGTTCCGTATTCCCTTCCGCTTAGCTTATTCCTTCCCTTTCCACTTTTCCCTTCTCGCTTTTCAATGAGGTGGGAGAAGTTTCACCATAGATTGAATATGTCTTAAGATTTTTCACTTAAAGCCAATTCTGAAGGCAGTAAGATACCCACTATATTCATCCCCCTCCATTCTTTCTCTCAGATATAATAGGTTTCCTATGCCTCTTCATGAGATGTACTACCCCCACTTTACCCTTTTTCTGGTACAATGTCCTTTCCACATCAATTTCTAGAACAAGGTATACATGTATTCTTTATACATCTATTTAGTTGAAATATAGTTCCCAAGATTAATCTTTACCTTTTTAGATTTCTCTTGAGTTCTATATTTGTAGATCAAACTTTTTGTTAAGTTCTGGCTTTTTCATCAGAAATAGATGAAATTCGCTTACTTCGTTGAATGTCCATCTTTTTCCCTGGAAAAAGATGCTCATTCTCGCTGGCTAAGTTATTTTTGGTTGCATACCAAGTTCTTTAGCCTTTCGGAATATCATATTCCAGGCCCTTCGATCTTTTAATGTGGATGCTGCCAGATCCTGGGTGATCCTTATTGTGGCTCCTTGATACTTGAATTGGGTTTTTCTAACCACTTGCAATATTTTTTCCTTTGTCTGAGGGTTCTGGCATTTGGCCACTATATTCCTTGGTGTTTTGATTTTAGGATCCCTTTCAGTGGGTGATCGATGAATCCTTTCAATGTTTATTTTTTCCTCTGTTCCTATGACTTCTGGGCAGTTCTCTTTGATAATTTCCTGGAAAACAGTGTCCAGGCTCTTTTTTTCATCATGTTTTTCTGGAAGTCCAATGATTTTCACATTGTCTCTCCTGGATCTGTTTTCCAGGTCTGTTGTCTTCCCCAGAAGGTATTTCACATTCTTTTCCATTGTTTGATTTTTTTGGATTTGCTTGACTGATTCTTCTTGTCTCCTCGAGTCATTCAATTCCACTTGTTCAATTCTGATTTTCAGTGAAGTATTTTCTTCACTCACTTTTTTAAAGTCTTTTTCTAATTGTCCCATTGAGTTCTTTTGTTCTGTGGAATTTTTTTCCATTTCGCCAATTTTGTTTTCCAGTTCACCAATCCTATTTTTCAAGGATTTTACTTCTTTATCCACTCTCTCTTTAACTGACTTCTCCAGGCTCTTTTGCCAAGCCTCCCTCTCCTTTTCCCATTTTTCTTCTAGCTCCCTTGTGAGAGCCTTTTTAATTACTTCTATGAGGTTCATCTGTGCTGAGGAACAGATGATCTCCTCCTTTGGGGATTCACCTGGGGACTGTCTGTTTTTAGTCTCCTCAGGATTTAGTCTGCTCTCTATCTGTATAGAAGCTGTCAAGGGTTAAAGTCCTCTTCAGTTTCTTGCTCATTCTGTCTAATAATCAAAGACAAACTAGCAAAGAAAAAGAAAAAAACTGGAGTCTTTCTTTGGGGGAGGGGCTGGGTGTGTTACCGAGCTTCCTCTACAGACTGCGTGGGGGGGGGAGGGGCGGCAGCAGTGAGGCACTAGCCCTACTGTGCTGCGCCTGCGCTCTGAGATCCCAGAGCATGCTGAGTCACTGTGTGGGGGAAAAGTGGGGGGCGGCCAGGTCCCAAGAGATTCCAGCTGTTTGGGGTTGTATTCTTCACCCCTGGTGTTTTTAGCTTCTCTGCTGGGCTGCTGACTTGCTGCCAGGGCAAAGTATCCCGTCCTGTAGCAAAGCTCTCCCTGCAGAGACAGCTGCGATCACTCCCCACCCCCTCTCCAGTCTGCTCCCGTGCTCTCACTGCGCTGCCCGCAGCCGATCTAAAACCGTCCCAGCCCTCCAGTAAAGACAGACCTTTCTTGGCGAATCTCAAGGATGGCTTCTCTTGGTAACTATTTGTGGGTTTTTTTTCAGTCAAGCATTAATTCCGAGGCTTGTAATGAAATGGATAGTGAGAGAAAACGTGGAGATACACAACTGTGTGCCTCCTCTCCGCCATCTTAACTGGAAGTCGCTTTTTTACCTTTTAAAATTAGCTTTTTTTTTTTTTTTAATTTTGCTTGCTCTGGGATCAGGATCATTATGCTTCTCTTTTTTATTTCAGTTGAAGCATGATATATTTTATACCAGTCTTTTAAGTTTACTCTGTATGTATCTCTCTGCTTCAAACATATTTCTTATAAACAACATATTGTACATTTCTGGCTTTTAACCCACTCTATAATTCACTTCTGTTTTATGGTAGAATTCATCCCATTTATATTTACAGTTAAGTTAACTAACTATGTATTTTCCTCAGGTTGTGCTTTTCTCTGTACTTTCACCCTTTTCCTTCTCAGAAGTGTTTTGCATCTGACCCCCAATGCCTCCAATCTGCTCTTTTTTATCACCTCTTTCTCATGCCTTTTCCTTTCTACTTCCATTCTCCCTTCTATTAGCCTCCTCCTTTTCTTTTATTTCCTCTCCTACTTCACTATAAGGTGAGAAACATTTTGTACCAAATTAAATATCTGTTTTATTACCTCTTAATGAAATTCAATGAGATTAATACATTTCAAACAATACTCCTGCAGTTCTTCTTTACCACTACTGGAATAAATCTTGTGTGCCTCTTTATGTGACATAATTTGCCACATTTCCCTCCTTTCCCCTTTTTGCAGAACAATTATTTTTTATCCTTAATTTCTTTTTATATATTCACAATCAAGTCAACTTATAATTATACCCCTGATCTTTGTATACCCCTAGTAAGAACCATGACAAAATAACAGTTTTATACAAAAATCATCTTTTCTAGTAAACATTTTTGCCTTAAAACAACATATGTTTTTCTTCCATCTTTAACTTTTTGTGCTTCTCCTGAGTTTTTATTTAAAGATAAAATATTCTGCTCAATTCTGATCTTTTCATCAGAAATGGCTGAAAGTATTTCATTTCATTTAATGTTTATGTTTTCCTCTTAAAAACAATGCTTAATTTTTCCAGCTGGTTGACTCTTGATGGTAATCCAAGCTCCTCTGCCTTCCAAAATAATTTATTTCAAAGCCACTTACCCTTTAATGTGAAAGCTGCTAGGTAGTGGATAATTCTGATTTTGGCCCTTTGATATTTGAGTTCTTTCTGGCTGCTTGCTATATTTTTTCCTTGAACTGATAATTTTAGAATTAAGCTACAATATTTCTTGGAGTTTTCATTTTTGCATCTCTTTCAGGAAGTGAATGATGGATTCTTTCAGTGACTATTTGAACCTATTGTTATAGGATACCACGGGGAATTTTTCTTGATGATTTCTTGAGTGATGCTGTCCAGTTTCATTTTTTATCGTTGCTTTCAGGTATTCAAATAAGTCTTACATTGCCTCTTCTAGATCTAATTTCCAAGTTTTTTTTTTTTTTATGAGATATTTTGGATGTTCTTTTTTATATTTTATTTGACTGATACTTGATGTCTTATTGAGTTGTTCTCTTCAATTTCTCTCATTCAAAATTTTGGTGAATTATTTTCTTTGCTTAGATTTTTAAACATCCTTTTGAATTTGGCCAATTGCATTCTCCCCTCCCCCAGAGGAACAGGGACCCCTTGCTTACTGACTTTCCAACTGCACTAGATTGACCTGGACTTGTTCTGCCTGTTATGTTGGTGCTCAACATTTTCCTTCTGTGGTTTTTTTGCAGTCTCATAGCTGGCTGCTATAATCTGTCACTGCAAAATTCATTTAGAGGCTTGATGTTTTGGTTTCTCTCTGCCATCTTGGCTCCTATCCCACCAAATACTTAAATTTTGTTTGTTTGTTTATTTGTTTTTTTTTTAATTTATGCTTTCTTCATTCTGCATCAGTAGTCAGAACTCTTTGTAATTTAGTTTTTCTTCATTTCTTTGGAATGATATTTCTTTATATACATGAATTCCATGTGGAAAATACATTTAATTTTTTACTTTGAGTGTCTAATAACAGTTATGATGGAGTAAATATTTCTATTTTACTTTGGATTTTGTAGAATTTGTTGTTCTATTATATTTTTTTTGTTGTTGTTATCTATATAGTCTTGTGTTTCACTCTTATTTCTAGTCTTAGTTCTTGAATTATAGTACTGTCATAATATCAGGTTTTACTTCTGTGAGAAGTTGAGATAGATTTGGTTATGGTTTGGATTGTTTGGATTTCTCAGTTGATCTTTATCTTCTGGGGTTACATTCTTCTGGATCACTGAGATTCAGAATATTGGATTTTCCATGGTTCTGTGTTATGATTTTAGAGCCACCTGCCAATGACTGCTGGAGATTTACCTCAGACCTGTAGACTGGATTTCTTCATGTGAGAGGATAATGATGGTTCAAGAATGAGAGGCAGTTGCATTCTCTGACCTTTCTTCTCTCCTTTCTGCTTCCAATTTATTTCATTCCCAATCCACAAGGAACATCTGTGAAGGCTGCTTTGTAATTCCTTCAAGTGTTATAATTCACAACTGTGGAGGCTTTCAGAAAATTGACCTGCCCCTTCACTTAGGCATGGTCCTTAACAATTCTCCATTTTTTTTCTTTTATGGAAATGCAATTATTTCCCCCCCACAGCATGGTCAGTAAGTTTATGCATTAGCTATTATCTAAGTCCAAATGCTAAGGTATATAAGTCCACATGCTATGGTATCTGAGTCCACATGCTAGGGAGTGCAAATAGCACTATAGCAGGTATTGAATCTTGTGAGATGTCATGAAGGCAAACTTTCAAACGGAGAAGAGGACTATAATCAGAACAGGCATTTATGTCTGTCATCAGTCTCCTGGCTGATTTATTTATTCTGACTAAAAAAGTCTTACCAGCTATTTTCCCCCTTTCCTTCCATACAGGTTATTCTGGGAGGATCCTACTCATGAACACCTCCCAAGTGTTGCTGCTTCCTTGTTTCTTATGTTTTCTGTTTCTCATGTTCTGGCGACATATGTTGCTGTATGGGAGCCACCTGCCAGTGGCTGCTGGAGGTCTAATCAGACCTGTGTAATTGATCTCTTCAGAAGAGAGAGAATAATAATGATGATACAAGGAGACTGAGAGGCAGTTACATTCTCTGACCTCCCTCCTCTTCCCTCTGCCTTCAATCTATTTCATTGCCAACCCACAAGGAACATCTGTGAAGGCTGCTTTGTAACTCCTTCAAGTGCTAATACACAGCTGTGGAGGCTCTTGAAGAATTGACCTGCTCCTTCATTTAGGCATGGTCCTTAACAGTTCTGGAAAATAAATATTTATTAAGTGTCTGCTACTGGGTAGGCATTGTGTTATGTGCTGTAACAGTAAAAGACAGGAGCTTACAAGACAATATCACAGAATATTCATATAACTAAGCAAAAGTCATATGTAACATATACATATTTTTCATTAATTATATTTTCACATATATACTATATATGGCTCAGTTTATAAAAATTTATTAAGTGTTTTATATTGTCTATTTAATTTATTATATATGCTATTTGTAGTAGATACTGAGATCCTTATAATTCTAGAGAACATGGAACACAAGGGCCTGAGGTCCCACACTCAACTATTGCTACAATTACACAAAACTGGTCACTTACACTCTAACCTGCAATTGCTTCTGAAAACTACTCTGTAATTTTCTGGCACCCGAAGTTTTTTCTTGAAAAAAACAAAAACAATAAAAAAAAAACAATAAAAACAATAACAAACAAAACTTCCTTATTATTATTTCTGCATACAGAGCTCTGCGAAATACTTTTCTCTCTCTCAAATAAGAAAATATATGTAAAGCACTTAGTACAATTCCTGGAACAAAGTGGGTGCTTAATAAATGCTTATTCACTCTCATTTTTCCCATTAGTTTCTCATGAAGTGATAGAGGCTTATTTTCTGAGCATCAGTGTTAGTTTTTCTGCCTGACACTTTTTTTTGGTCAATTTCTAATGATCTGAATTTTTGTGCAATTATGCCACAGTTAGTAGATTATTAGGTATTTTTATTTGATTTAAAGCTATTTTTAGTTTTTCTGTGTGAAGTATGAAAACTGGACTGCCTGCTTCTGATCAAGAATCAGTGTTATCCAGAAATTCAATAACTTCATTTTCCAAATTGTAATACTGAAGTCAAATTTGTTAAATGACTTATTCTACATCAGACTATAAATGTCAAAGCTATGATATAAACCTAGTACATTTGATTAAAATTCAATTTTTGTTTCCCCCCTAAAACACAACACTCAGAATGAGAAGGGGGAAGTATTTCCCGCTACATAAAACACAGCCAAGAATCATGGCATAAAATTGCCCTATGTGAGTATCTGTGAGAAACAAAGCTTAAAATGATATTGGCTCCAAAATTTTAGGAGATACAGTTCACCTAGCTGTTCTTAAATTATGAATTTGTTATTTAAAAGAAACATCTTCACTTATATATTTACCTGTACAACTAGAGAAAAAAAAAAAACATTTATTTTCTCTGATGAGATATTTAAAAGCAAAAAAAAAAAAAATGCCATAAAACCTGTTCTTTTTGTAACACAGCATCCAGTTTTTAGCGGGGAGAATCATTTTTTTGAAGAGCTCTTGTTTTAAAATTTTAATTTGCAAAACAAGTGGTGGCCTGTATTAATAAAAATGTTCTTTAACAGAAGTCCATTCTACCAATGAAATTATAGATATGATGCAAAAAAAAAAAAAAAAAAAAGAGTCAAGAAGCCAACTCTTTGGACTTCAACTTAAATGAGATAAAAAAAAAGTACCCCATTTGAAAAGTGGTCAGCCAGCCTACATTCCAAGACCTCCAGTAAAGGTAAGCAAATATATAGAAGTGTCATTTTCAATCTACATTTCTCCATATTCTAATGCTTCTGAAGAGTATAACTTTCAGTACATGACAATTTTATTTATGAAATAAATTCTTTACCACATAATATTTCTGTTAACCTCCCTATTTATTTTTTTTCTTTTTCCCTATTAACAAATATTTCTGTTACATATTAGTGTATAAGTATGTGTGTATATATATACATATATATACATATATATGTATATATATGTATATATATATATATATATATATATATATCCCTATATCTATCATATAATATGTGAACTTGAGACAAATCAAGATGAATGGGATGATTTTTGTTCAATAAGGCACTTTTGGTTTTGTGGATAGATGTATTACCAGAGTTAAATGATGTATTTAACTCTCCAACATCTTATAATTGTACTCCATTAGAAATGATTACTATTATAATATAACATAGTTTAAATGGATTCTTGTATTTTTTAGAGTGCAAAGGTTACAATGAGTGTAGCTGCTTAGACAGCATGATCCAGTTTCTGTACCATCAGACTTGTGTCAAGATTTGAATTAAACCTGAAAGCACCCAAATATATATTTATTAATAACTTTTTATTGACAGAATCCATTCCAGGGTAATTTTATACAACATTATCCCTTGCACTCACTTCTGTTCTGAATTTTTCCCCTCCCTCCCTCTACCCCCTCCCCCAGATGGCAAGCAGTCCTTTACATGTTGAATAGGTTACAGTATATCCTAGATACAATATATGTGTGCAAAACCGAACAGTTTTTTTGTTGCACAGGGAGAATTGGATTCAGAAGGTATAAATAACCCAGGAAGAAAGACGAAAATGCAAGCAGTTTATATTCATTTCCCAGTGTTCTTTCTCTGGGTGTAGCTGCTTCTGTCCATCCTTGATCAATTGGAACTGCATTGGCTCTCTTTATCGAAGAGATCCACTTCCATCAGAATACATTCTCAAACAGTATCGTTGTTGAGATATATAATGATCTCCTGGTTCTGCTCATTTCACTCAGCATCAGTTCATGTAAGTCTCTCCAAGTCTCTCTGTATTCATCCTGCTGGTCATTCCTTACAGAACAATAATATTCCATAACATTCATATACCACAATTTACTCAACCATTCTCCAATTGATGGGCATCCATTCATTTTCCAGTTTCTAGCCACTACAAACAGGGCTGCCACAAACATTTTGGCACATACAGGTCCCTTTCCCTTCTTTAGTATCTCTTTGGGGTATAAACCCAGTAGAAACACTGCTAGATAAAATAATATATAGGATCCTAGTACTGAACTAATGCTGCCTGGAAAGTTTGTCAGCTATCAGTGGTTGTATGTGATATAGAAGGTTAGCAGCTTATTCCTCAGATTATTTTGTTTGAAATTGGAGTAACAAATGACAAAAGAATCATTCAGAAAAATTTACTTTGATTTTTAAATTCTAAATTTGCACAAAAAATAGGATTACAATGAACTGATGTATTGAAAAGTTATACTTTCTGGATTAATATAATTTTACCTTGAGGTGCAATTAGACATGAATATTCAACATTAATGTACATTGAAAACTTGAGTATTAGATTCATAAAAAAACATGTGTTAATAGGGGAAAATAAAAAAAAAAGCTAAATAGGGAGGATAATTCAGAAATATTATGGAATAAAGAATTTATTTCATAAATAAAATTGTCATGTACTGATGCTATGAATAAGATTTAATCAAATAAATATTTAACATTTCTTGAATCATTACTTCAGGATTCAATGGTCATGGGCATAAATTCTGCTTCTGTCACTTACTATGAATGATAAGGAGCTAGACGTTCATCCTTCCTGGTTCTCATATATTTTCATATGAAAAATGTGAGGGTTAGATCAGTTAGGCCTTTCAAGTATTTTTTAGCTGACATTTCTTATCTTATGAACTTTGGATGAATGGATCAGAATTAGTAGGAAAATAGAATAAGTCTCAATACACTTAAATAGTGTCATTTGAAGATTAGAGAAATTGAAGAAGATGGAACATATGATTCATATTCAAAAGTTGTCATGATTTGGCCCAAATATCACCTAGGAGGAATTTGTATAATTTTTAAAAGAAGCAGATTTAGGGGAGTAGCCAAGATGACAGAGAAGGTACACACAACTTTCTAAGCTCCTTTCATGCCCTCAAGACCAACATTAAATTTAGTCTCAAAATTAGCACTTGACTGGTAAAACTCATGAAGTTTAGAAGCACAACAACTTACCAGCTGAAGATAATCTGGAAGATCACCAGGAAAGGTTTGTCCTGAGGGGCCAGGAACAGACCAGCACAGGCAAGAAGAGACTAGTATCCGGAGCAGACCAAGGGTGGGGTGACCTCTGCAGCTAGAGACAACTCTTCCATAAGCTAACTGATCTATCTTAATTATAAAGTAGTAAACTGTCAGAGAAATTAAAGCCAAAGACAGAGTGTATTCTCTTATAAAATGCCAGAATCTAACAAGATATGGCTTTAACCACCTAAAACCGGAAGTGACTAAGCTCAGACCTAAACATAGCCCTGCAGCCACATCCTGCAGTACAGGCTTTTGCAGGGGCAGTTACAAATCTGCAAGGCAGAGGGGCACAGATGAGGGCAGCCTCTAATCTTCACAATGCGGGGCTCAGCCTGAGGCAATAGAACTTTTGTTGCCTATTGTGCTTCCCTGGGCAGGGACACTTCTGATTCCTGCAAGATTATTCACTTGTCAGCATCTAATACCCACACCCCCCACTGCGGGGTTTTGGCCTGGGGTATTGACACTTACACTGCCCAGATTCTAGCCCCAGGGCAGTCCTTAACTCGCACAGCTGGGGTCCTTTGCAGAGCACTTCTTCAGTTCCACAGTGCAGGCCTGAATTACTTCCGGGGGAAATCTTTCTCAGAGCATTACTGTACCTTGCTGCTCTTTGTAGCTCGTTGGCAGGACAACTACCCATCCAAACATCTATCCCAGGCAGCCTCCTGGCCCTGAAAGCAGACCCTACAGACTTTAACAAAATGAGTAAAAAAATCAAAAGGACAATCGATAAGTTCTATACAGAAAGAGAGCAGCTTTTGAAATCCTGGGAGACTAATAGCAGACAGTCTCAAGACAATTGTTGGTCCCCAACACAAAAGGCTCTCCTAGAAGAGACTATTAAAAATCTTAAAAGAGAACTAGAAGAAAAATGGGAAAAGGAAAGAGAAGTTAGGCAAGAGAGCAACATCTTCCTGAAATGTGAATTGGAAAAGGTAAAAAAACTCCCAAGAAGTGCAGGGAAACAGAATTTATGAATTGGAAAAGGTTAAGAATTCACAAGAAAGTAGGATTTGTGAATTGAGGAAAAAAAAAAAAAACTCACAAAAAAAAAATAGTGAAATGAAAAAAAAAATTCCATAGAGCAAAACAACTCATTTAAAAACTCAATTGGACATATAGAAAAAGAAGTAAAAAGAGTTAGAAAATAACTCACTAAAAATCAGAATTGAAGAAATAGAAATGACTGATTCATTGAGATATCAAGAATAAGTCAAGCAAAACCGAGAGAGAGAAAGAGAGAGAGAGATTAGAAAAAAATGTCAAATATTTACTTGAAAATCAATAGACCTAGAAAATAGATCTAGGAGAGATAACCCGAGGATCATTGGACTAAGCAAAAATTATGATGAAAAAAAGAGGCTAGATACTATTTTACAGGAAATCATCAAAGAGAACTGTCCAGAAGTAAAAGAACTAGAAAATAAAATAAGCATTGATGGAATTCATCAAACACCTTCTGAAAAAGACCCTAAAATAAAGACTCCAAGGAATTTCAGAATTTTCAGACTAAAGAAAAACTATGACAAGCAGCCAGGAAAAAACAATTCAAATACCAAGGGGCCACAATCAGGATCACTCAAAATCTGGCTGCCTCAACAAGGGCCTGGAATCTGATATTTTAAAAGGCAAAAGAACTTGGAATGTAGCCAAGAATAAACTACCCAGCTAAGCTGAGCATTTTTTTCCATGAAAGAAGTTGAACATTTAATGAAACAGAGGAATTCCATTTGTTTCTAAGGAAAAAAACAGATTAAAAAAAATGATCTCCAACCATGGGACTCAAGAGAAGTAGAAAAAGGTAAAAGGAACTTTTGAAAACTGTATTTCTTTTGTAGATATACATAAAGAGTACATGTATAATTTGATTTTCCTCATATAACATAAAAAAGGGAAGTAGAAATGGAAAGGGGATAGTGTCAGAAAAAGGGAAAAGGGGAGATAAAAAGAGGGAAATTACATCTCATGTTGAGGCAAAGGAAACTTATCATATTTGAGGGAACTTAGAGAGGGAGAGGAACATCGTGTGAATCTTACTCTCATCAAAGTTGGCTCAAAGGGAAAATAATTGACATTTATGTTACAGAGACTCTTCTCTCACCTCAATAAAAAGTGGGAGAAGAAAAGGGAAAAGGTAAAAAAACTCCCAAGAAGTGCAGGGAAACAGAATTTATGAATTGGAAAAGGTTAAGAATTCACAAGAAAGTAGGATTTGTGAATTGAGGAAAAAAAAAAAACTCACAAAAAAAAAATAGTGAAATGAAAAAAAAATTCCATAGAGCAAAACAACTCATTTAAAAACTCAATTGGACATATAGAAAAAGAAGTAAAAAGAGTTAGAAAATAACTCACTAAAAATCAGAATTGAAGAAATAGAAATGACTGATTCATTGAGATATCAAGAATAAGTCAAGCAAAACCGAGAGAGAGAGAAAGAGAGAGAGAGAGAGAGAGAGAGAGAGAGAGAGAGATTAGAAAAAAAATGTCAAATATTTACTTGAAAATCAATAGACCTAGAAAATAGATCTAGGAGAGATAACCCGAGGATCATTGGACTACGCAAAAATTATGATGAAAAAAAGAGGCTAGATACTATTTTACAGGAAATCATCAAAGAGAACTGTCCAGAAGTAAAAGAACTAGAAAATAAAATAAGCATTGATGGAATTCATCAAACACTTTCTGAAAAAGACCCTAAAATAAAGACTCCAAGGAATTTCAGAATTTTCAGACTTAAGAAAAACAATGACAAGCAGCCAGGAAAAAACAATTCAAATACCAAGGGGCCACAATCAGGATCACTCAAAATCTGGCTGCCTCAACAAGGGCCTGGAATCTGATATTTTAAAAGGCAAAAGAACTTGGAATGTAGCCAAGAATAAACTACCCAGCTAAGCTGAACATTTTTTTTCCATGAAAGAAGTTGAACATTTAATGAAACAGAGGAATTCCATTTGTTTCTAAGGAAAAAAACAGATTTAAAAAAAAAAAAAAAGATCTCCAACCATAGGACTCAAGAGAAGTAGAAAAAGGTAAAAGGAACTTTTGAAAACTGTATTTCTTTTGTAGATATACATAAAGAGTACATGTATAATTTGATTTTCCTCATATAACATAAAAAAGGGAAGTAGAAATGGAAAGGGGATAGTGTCAGAAAAAGGGAAAAGGGGAGATAAAAAGAGGGAAATTACATCTCATGTTGAGGCAAAGGAAACTTATCATATTTGAGGGAACTTAGAGAGGGAGAGGAACATTGTGTGAATCTTACTCTCATCAAAGTTGGCTCAAAGGGAAAATAATTGACATTTATGTTACAGAGACTCTTCTCTCACCTCAATAAAAAGTGGGAGAAGAAAAGGGAAAAGGAAAAATAGTAATAAGAGAAGGGTACAAGAAAGGGGAAGGGATTCAAAGGGAGGAGGGAGGAATTCTAAAGAGGGAGAACTGAGTGACACAAATGGGGCCCATAAGTTTAATACTAGGGAAAAGGGGAAGGGGGAGCAAGAAAGGTTGAAAACAGAGAAAGAAAATTATAGACTTATCTCCTTAATGAATATTGATGCTAAAATCTTAAATAAGATATTCACAAGCTAACTACAGAAAATCATCCCCAGGATAATACACCATCATCAAGTAGGATTTATACCAGGAATGCAGGGCTGGTTCAATATTAAGAAAACTATCAGTATAATTGGCCATATTAATAACCAAATTAACAAAAAACATAAGATCATTTCAATAGATGCAAAAAAAAGCAGTTGATAAAACCCAACATCCATTCCTATTAAAAAACACTTGAGAGTATAGAAATAAATGGACTTTTCCTTAAAATGATCAGTAGCATCTATTTAAAACCAGCAGTAAGCATCATATAAAATGGGGACAAATTGCAACCATTCCTAATAAGATCAGGAGTGAAACAAGGTTGCCCCTGTCACTGTTACTATTCAATATTGTATTCCAAATGCTAGCTTTGGTGATAAGAGTGGAGAAGAGATTAAAGGTATTAGAGTAGGCAATGAGGAAACCAAATTATGACTTTTTGCTGATGATATGATACTTAGAGAACCCCAGAAATTCTACTAAAAAGTTATTAGAAATAATCCACACCTTTAGCAAAGTTGCAGGATACAAATTAAACCTACATAACTCATCAGCATTCTTATATATCACTAAGAAAATCCAATAGTTAAGAGTTTCAAATAGAAATTCCATTTAAAGTAACTACTGATTGTATAAAATATTTAGGAATCTATCTGCCAAGGGAAAATCAGAAACTTTATGAGCAAACCTATAAAACTATAGTCTGATCTAACCAACTGGAAAAATATTAAATGCTCTTGAATGAGGAGAACAAATATAATAAAGATGACAATACTACCTAACCATATCTATTTAGTTAGCACTATGCCAATCAGACTCCCAAAAAACTACTTTAATGACCTAGAAAAATAACAACAAATGTCATATGGAAAAACAAAAAGGTCAACAATTTCAAGGGAATTAATGAAAAAAAAAAATCAAATGAAGGTGGCCTAGCTGTACTAGATATAAAATTATATTATAAAGCAGCGGTTACCAAAACTATTTGGTATTGACTAAGAAAAAGACAAGTTGATCAGTGGAATAGGTTAGGTTCAAAGGACAAAAGAGTGAATAACTTTAACAATCCAGTGTTTGACAAACCCAAAGACCCCAGTTTTGGGGATAAGAACTTACTATTTGACAAAAATTGCTAGGAAAATTGGAAATTAGTATGGCAGAAACTAGGCATTGATCCACACTTAACACCATACACCAAGATAAAGTCAAAATGGGTTCATGACCTAGGCATAAAAAATGAGATTATAAATAAATTGGAAGAGCATAGGATAGTTTACCTCTCAGATTTGTGGAAGAGGAAGGAATTTATAACCAAAGAAGAACTAGAGATCATTATTGATCACAAAATAGAAAAATTTGAATATATCAAATTGAAAAGTTTTTGTACAAACAAAACTAATGCAGACAAGATTAGACAGGAAGCAATAAACTTGGAAAACATTTTTACAGTCAAAGGTTCTGATAAAGGCCTCATTTCCAAAATATAGAGAGAATTGGTTCTAATTTATAAGAAAGCAAGCCATTCTCCAATTGATATATGGTCAAAGGATATGAACAGACAATTCTCAGACAAAGAAATTGAAACTATTTCTAGCCATATGAAAAAATGCTCCAAGTCATTATTAATCAGAGAAATGCAAATTAAGACAATTCTGAGATACCACTATACACCTGTCAGATTGGCTAGAATGACAAGGAAAGATAATGTAAAATGTTGAAGGGCATGTGGGAAAACAGGGATACTAATACATTGTTGGTGGAATTGTGAATATATCCAGCCATTCTGGAGAGCAATTTGGAACTATGCTCAAAAAGTTTTCAAACTGTGCATAACTTTTGACCCAGCAGTGTTTCTCCTGGGCTTATATACCAAAGAAAACTTAAAGAAGGGAAAGGGACCTGTAAGTGCAAGAATTTTTGTGGCAGCCCTCTTTATAGTGGCAGAAATTGTAAACTGAGTGGATGCCCACCAATTGGAGAATGACTGAATAAATTGTGGTATATGAATTTTATTATATATTATTGTTTGGTAAGAAATGACCACAGGAGGATTTCAGAAATGCCTGGAGAGACTTACATGAACTGATGCTAAGTGAAATGAGCAGGACCAGGAGATCATTATATATTTCAACAATAATACTATATGATGATCAATTCTGTTGGACATGGCCCTCTTCAACAATGAGATGAATCAAATTAGTTACAATAGAGCACTAATGAACTGAACCAGCTACACCCAGTGAAAGAACTCTGAGAGATTAATATGAACCACTACATAGAATTCCCAATCCTTATATTTTTGTCCATCTGAATTTTTGATTTCCTTCATGGGCTAATAGTACACAATTTCAAAGTCTGATTCTTTCTGTACAGCAAAATAACTGTTAAGACATGTATACTTATATTGTATTTAATTTATACTTTAACATATTTAACATATATTGGTCTACCTGCCATCGGGAGGAGCGAATGGGGAGAATGAGAGCAAAAAATTGAAAAAAAAATTAATTAAATTTAATTACATATGCAGTATTAGCATGCAATATATTTACAAATTTATACAATATTTTGCAAAGTACAGATCTAATTATTAGAATGCATTCCATTTTCCAAAATTTTCCTTCCTTTTATTTTAAAAAATCCTAAAATTAAAAAAAAAAAAAAACTTCCCCCAAAAGGAAATTATCTAGTACAGACCTTCTTTACTTTCTACATAGTTTACCTAATCTATCCTTCACATTTCTGCTGAGATAATCTTCCTTAAGCATAATTTTAATTTGTCATTACTCTGTCAAAAATCTTCAAAACTTTTTTTTCTATATTACCATTAAAGTTCACACTCTTCTACCTTGCATTCAAAGATTTTTAAATCATATGCCATATTATTCTCTTAAATACAGCCAAATTAGACATTACATGCTATCTGAAACATTGAGTTAATTCCTAAGTATATGAACCTCTTCTCAGGATAATTTATATAACTGAAATCATATTTATTTCCCTGTTTCTCATTCTCTTCTTATTCTTTAAACTATATTATTTCTCAACCTCTATCAATCAATTTATAGATTGTTCATAGGAGGTTTTGTCAATCCTCTTGCCTAGAAATAATCAAGATATAGAACAAAAAAAAAAGAAAGAAAGAAAGAAAGAAAACATTGGATTTGGAATCAGATGATCTGAATATGAAGGTCAATTCTACTACTTATTGAAAATATGACCTTGAAAGCAATGTAAACTTTCTTTTCTTCAATATCCCCATCAGTGAAATGAAGGTGCTGATTTAATAGCCTCTAAGATTCCTTATAGCTTTGAATGTATTATCCTGTGCCCTTCTTTGTTACATCTTAGAATACATTTTAATGTGTATTGGTTATTCAAAAAAGATTGAGAAATAATATATCATCATCATCAAATAAGAATTCATAAATGACCAGAAACTCATGTTCTATTTTCTTTTTCTTTTTTTATCTTATTTTTTAAAAATTTTTATTTAATTTTTATTTAATAATTACTTTATATTGACAGAATCCATGCCAGGGTAATTTTTTTTTTACATTATCCTTTGCACTAGTTTCTGTTCCAATTTTTTCCCCTCCCTCCCTCCACCCCCTCCCCTAGATGGCAAGCAGTCCTTTATATGTTGGATATGTTGCAGTATATCCTAGATACAATATATGTTTGCAGAACCGAACAGTTCTCTTGTTGCACAGGAAGAATTGGATTCAGAAGGTATAAATAACCCGGGAAGAAAAACAAAAATACAGATAATTCACATTCATTTCCCAGTGTTCTTTCTTTGGGTATAGCTGCTTTTGTCCGTCATTTATCAATTGAAACTCAGTTAGGTCTCAATTGGAGAATGGCTAGGTAAATTGTGGTATATGAATGTTATGGAATATTATTGTTCTGTAAGAAATGACCAGCAGGATGAATACAGAGGACTCATGTTCTTTTTCATAGTGCCAGAGCAACACAAAATAAATAGATAAGCAAATAGATATTATCACTGCTCCAAAATTAGATTTAAAATGAAACACAGTAAAAGAAATAAATCAAATACTGATTTAGATTTCTTTGTTGAAGAAACCCACTTCCATCAGAATACATCCTCATACAGTATTGTTGTTGAAGTATATAATGATCTCCTGGCCCTGCTCGTTTCACTCAGCATCAGTTCATGTAAGTCTCTCCAGGCCTTTCTGAAATCATCCTGTTGGTCATTGCTTACCAAACAATAATATTCCATAACATTCATATACCACAATTTATTCAACCATTCTCCAATTGATGGGCATCCATTCATTTTCCAGTTTCTAGCCACTACAAACAGGGCTGCCACAAACATTTTAGCACATGCAGGTCCCTTTTCCTTCTTTAGTATCTCTTTGGGGTATTAGCCCAGTAAAAACACTGCTGGATCAAAAAGTATGCACAGTTTGATAACTTTTTGAGCATAATTCCAAATTGCTCTCCAGAATGCCTGGATGTGTTCACAATTCCACCAACAATGTATCAATGTCCCTGTTTTTCCACATCCCCTCCAAAATTCCACATTATCTTTCCCTGTCATTCTAGCCAATCTGACAGGTGTATAGTGATATCTCAGAGTTGTCTTAATTTGTATTTCTCTGATTAATAATGACTTGGAGCATCTTTTCATATGGCTAGAAATAGTTTCAATTTCTTCATCTGAGAATTGTCTGTTCATATCCTTTGATCATTGATCAATTGGAGAATGGCTTGATTTCTTATAAATTAGAGTCAATTCTCTGTATATTTTGGAAATGAGTCCTTTATCAGAACCTTTGACTGTAAAAATGTTTTCCCATTTTATTGCTTCCCTTCTAATCTTATTTGAATTAGTTTTGTTTGTACAAAAACTTTTCAGTTTGGTAAAACCAAAATGTTCTATTTTGTCATCAGTAATGATCTCTGGTTCTTCTTTGGTCATCAATTCCTTTCTCTCCCATAGATCTGAGAGGTAAACTATCCTGTGTTCCTCTAATTTATTTGTAATCTCATTCTTTATGCCTAGGTCATAAATGCATTTTGACCTTATCTTGGTGTATGGTGTTAAGTGTGGGTCAATGCCTAGTTTCTGCCATACTAGTTTCCAATTTTCCCAGCAATTTTTGTCAAACAGTGAGTTCTTATCCCAAAATCTGGGGTTTTGGGGTTTGTCAAACATTAGAGTATTAAGGTTATTGACTGTTTTGTCCTTTGAACTTAACCTATTCCACTGATCAACTAATCTATTTCTTAGCCAATACCAAATGGTTTTGGTGACTGCTGCTTTATAATATAATTTTAGATCTGGTACAGGTAGCCCACCTTCATTTATTTTTTTTTTTCATTAATTCCCTTGAACTTCTTGAACTTTTGTTTTTCCACATGAATTTTGTTGTTATTTTTTCTAGTTCATTAAAATAGTTTTTTGGGAGTCTGATTGGTATAGTGTAAATAAGTAGATTAGTTTAGGGAGTATTGTCATCTTTATTATATTTGCTCACCCTATCCAAGAGCATTTAATATTTAATTGTTTAATTTAACATTTAATATTTTTCCAATTGGTTAGATCAGACTTTATTTGTGTGGAAAGTGTTTTGTAGTTTTGCTCATAAAGTTTCTGATTTTCTCTTGGCAGATAGATTCCTAAGTAGTTAATTTAAATGTAATTTCTCCTTGTCACTCTGACTGTTGGATTTTGTTAGTGATATATAAGAATCATGATGACTTATGTGGGTTTATTTTGTAGCAACTTTGCTAAAGATGTGGATTATTTCTACTAATTTTTTAGTAGAATCTCAGGGGTTCTCTAAGCTGGTTCAATATTAGGAAAACTATCAGTATAATTGGCCATATTAATAACCAACTTAACAAAATATACCATCATATCATCAGCAAAGAGTGATAATTTGATTTCCTCATTGCCTACTCTAATTCCTTTAATCTCTTTTTCAACTCCTATTGCCAAAGCTGGCATTTCTAATACAATATTGAATAGTAACAGTGATAGTGGGCAACCCTGTTTCAGTCCTGATCTTATTGCAAATGGCTGTAGTTCATCCCCATTACATATGATGCTTACTGCTGTTTTTAAATAGATGCTACTGATTATTTTAAGGAAAAGTCCATTTATCCCTATACTCTCAAGAGTTTTTAGTAGGAATGGATGTTGGATTTTATCAAATGCTTTTTCTGCATCTGGTTTTTGTTAAGTTGGTTATTAATATGGCCAATTATACTGATAGTTTTCCTAATATTGAACCAGCCCTGCATTCCTGGTATAAATCCTACTTGATCATGGTGTATTATCCTAAAGATGCTTTTCTGTAGTCTTTTTGCTAATATCTTATTTAAGGTTTTAGCATCCATATTCATTAGAGAGATGGGTCTATAATTTTCTTTCTCTGTTTTCAACCTACTTGGTTTATTTATCAGTGCCATGTCTGTGTCATAAAAGGAATTTGGTAGGACTCCTTCATTCCCTATTTTTTCAAATAGTTTATATAACTTTGGAGCTAATTGTTCTTTAAATGTTTGGTAGAATTCATATGTAAATCCATCTGGTCCTGGGGATTTTTTCTTAGGGAATTGATTCATAGCTTGTTCTATTTCTTTTTTTTTTTTTGAAATGGGACTATTCAAGCAATTTACTCCCTTCTCTGTTAATCTGGGAAGCTTATATTTTTGGAGGTAGTCATCTATGTCACTTAGGTTATCAAATTTATTGACGTAAAGTTGGACAAAGTAACTCTTTATTATCTCTCTAATTTCCTCTTCATTTGGTGGAAAGTTCTCCCTTTTCATTTTTAAAACTACTAATTTGATTTTCCTCTCTCCTTTTTCTAATCAGATATACCAAAGGCTTATCTATTTTCTTGTTTTTTTCACAAAACCAAATCTTAGTTTTATTTATTAGTTCAATAGATTTTTTTTTACTTTCACTATTATTAATTTCTCCTTTTAATTTTAGAATCTCAAATTTAGTATTTAATTGAAGATTTTTAATTTGGTCTTTTTCTAGCTTTTTTAGTTGCATGCCCAATTCATTCATCTTCTCTTTCTGTATTTTATTCAAGTAAGCCTCTAAGGATATAAAATTTCTTCTTATTACTGCTGTGGCTGCATCTTACAAATTTTGGTATGATGTCTCAACGTTTTCATTATCTTGAGTGAAATTATTCATTGTGTCTATAATTTGCTGTTTCACCCAATCTTTCTTTAAGATGAGATTATTCAGTTTCTAATTACTTTTTCATCTATTTACCCATAATGTTTTGTTGAATGTAGTTTTTATTGCATCGTGATTTGAAAAGAAAGCTTTTACTATTTCTGCCATCCTGCATTTAATTTGGAGGTCTTTATGTCCTAATATGTGGTCCTAGGTTTCATGAACTGATGAGAAGAAAGTGTATTCCTTTCTGTCTCCATAGTTTTCTCCAAAGATCCATCATACCTAATTTTTCTAATATTCTATTTATGTCTTTAATTTCTTTCTTATTTGTTTTGTGGTTCGATTTGTCTAATTCTGAGAGTGCAAGGTTGAAATCTCCCACTATTACAGTTTTGCTGTCTATTTCTTCTTGCAACTCTCTTAACTTCTCCTTTAGGAAGTTAGATGCTATACCACTTGGTGCATATATGTTTAGTATTGATATTGCTTCATTGTCTATGCTACCCTTTAGCAAGATATAGTTTCCTTCCTTAGCTCTTTTAAGTAGATTAATTTTGCTTTTGCTTGATCTGAGATAAGGATGGCTACCCCTGCTTTTTTGACTTCACCTGAAGCATAGTAGATGTATCTCCCTGCTTTAAATGTGTTTCCTGTAAACAACATATTGTAGGGTTCTGACTTTTGATCCGGTCTGCTATCTGCCTCCACTTTATGTGAGAGTTCATCCCATTCACATTTATGGTTTAAATGACTAATTCTGTACTTCTTGCCATCTTATTATCCCCAGATTATGATTTTGTTTTACTTGCCCCCCCCATCCCTCTTTCCCAGTTTTAAAATTGTATGCCCCACTTGTATTGTGCTGCTTACCCTCTTTAGGATCCCTCCTCCTCCTCTTTGAATCACTTCCCCTTTATTGTACCCTTCCCTTATTACTCTTTTCCTTTTCTCTTTTCCTCTCCCCCTTTTTAATGAGGTGAGAGAAGATTTTCTGTATAAAAAGTATGTCAATTATTTTCTCTTTGAGCCAACTCTGATAAGAGTAAGATTCACACAATATTCCTCCCCCTCTCTGAATTCCCTCAAATATCATAAGTTTCCTTTGCCTCTTCATAGGATGTAGTTTCCTTCTTTTTATCCTCCCTTTGTCCCTTTTCTGACTTTATTCCTTTTCCATAACTATTTCCCTTTTTTATGTTATATCAGTAAAATCAAATTATACATGTAGTTTTTTTTTTTTTTTTTTTTTTTTTTTTTTTTGTATATCCACAACAGAAATACAATTCTCAAAAGTTCCTTTTACCTTTTCTGCTTCTCTTGAGTTTTATGGTTGGAGATCAAATTTTTTTGTTTAGTTCTGGTTTTTTTCCTTAGAAACAAATGGAATTCATCTGTTTCATTAAATATCCATCTTCTTCTCTGGAAGAAAATGCTCAGCTTTATTCTTGGCTGCATTCCATGTTCTTTTGCCTTTTGGAATATCAAATTCCAGGCCTTTTGTCCTTTAATGTGGAAGCAGCCAGATCTTGGTTGATCCTTATTGTGGCACCTTGGTATTTGAATTGTTTTTTCCTGGATGCTTGTAAATTTTTTTCCTTAATCTGATAGTTCTGAAATTTGTCCACAATATTCCCCAGAGTCTTTATTTTAGGGTTTTTTAAAGAAGGTGTTCGATGAATCCTTTCAATGCCTATTTTACCTACTGATTCTATTATCTCTGGACAGTTCTCTTTGATGATTTCTGTTAAAAGAGTATACAGGCTCTTTTTTTAAACATAGTTTTCTTAAAGTCCAATAATCCTAGGATTATCTCTCCTAGATCTATTTTCTAGGTCTGTCATTTTTCCAAAGAACTAAAGGCGAGCATATTGTGCAGACCAGACAGGAGTGGTCTCTGTAATATTTTCTAACCACAGAGACCCTACCACCCGGTCTGCACAATATGCTCACCTGTAGTTCTCTCTCTGCTTCTGTTGATCTTCTCCCCAGGCCCTGAGGGCAAACCTTTTCTGATGAAATTCCAGATTATTTTAGGCTGGTGAGTTTTATTTTAAGTCTTCATGGGTTTTATCAGTCAATCACTGAGGCTGAATTAAATGTTGGTCATGAGGGTAGCAGAGAGCCTAGAAAGTCATGTGTGTCTTCTCCGCCATCTTGTCTCCACCCCTCCCCCCATAATAACTTGTTTATTTATAATTTATAATTTTGTAAGAATTCATTTCACTTAGATTGTCAGATTTATTGTCACAAATTTGGCAAAATATCTCCTAATTATTGTTTTAATTTCCTCTTCCTTATTGTTGAATTCACCCTTTCCATCTTTGATATTGGCAATATGTAGAGGCAGACCTCTGGAAAAGTATACTTGAAACAAGGGTACTTACAACAGGGTGTTTACTCAGTGTAAGTGATGACATCATTGTTCTCTAGTTCACATATATTTAGTACTTAGTATCGTGATGTAATGGTTCTCTAATGCACACATACTTAGTGTGCTATAATGATGTATCACACTGAGGTATTTAAGGGCTGAGAGGACTGCAAATGGGACATTCCATCTTTGGCCATTCTCCTGGTGACTCTCCTGCCTACCTCACTCCTTCACTAAGATCAAGGCTGGTCCCGACATCCTCCAGAGAGCTAGCCCAGACATTACAGCAACATAATTTTCTTATTTTTTTTCTAATCAAATTAACTAAAAATTATTTATTTTCAGTTATAAAATTTCAATTTATAATATTTTCAATGTAATTGTATCTATGATTTGTTATTTCACCATTTCATTATTTGGGATTAGATTATTTAATTTCTGATTCATTCTTTGTTCATTTTTCCCTAATCCTTTATTACAAGCAGTTTTTATTGTATCATGATATGGAAAGAAATGCATTTACTATTTTATTCTTTCTGTACTTGATATTGAGGTTTTTATGCCACAATACATGGCCATTTTTTTGTAGATTCTACGTGCCCCCGAGGAAAACAAACAAACATATATTCTTTTCGCTCCCCATTAAATTTTCTCCAAAGATCTAATATACCTAAGTTTTCCAGCATTCTGTTTACCTCATTAACTTCTTTCTTGTTTATTTTGTGGATCAATTTATCTAGTTCTGATAGAGCAAGATAGAGATCCCTCACTAGTATAGTTTTGCTATTTACATATTCTTGCTCCAAAATTCTCTTCTAGGAATTTGGGTGCTATACTACTTGATGCCTATATGTTAAGTATTGAAATCACTTTATTATCTATGCATATTTATCTATCTCTAGTTTTCTTTCTTGTCTCTTTTCATTAGAATTATTTTTTGCTTTTATTTGATCTGAGATCAGAATGGTTACCCCTGTTTCTTTTTGTACTTCAACTGAAACATAATAGATTCTGCTCATCCTTTTACCTTTACTTTGTATTTATCTCTCTGCTTCAAATTTGTTTGTTTTAAACAACATGTTGTAGAATTCTGGATTTAGTCTACTCTGCTGTTCTGTTTTATGGGAGAGTTGATCCCATTCATATTCTCAGTTAAAATTTCTAACACTATATTTTCTGCCACCCTATTTTTCTGAAGTTATGCTTATCTCTCTCCTTTCTTTTTTCCCTTCATCACCACTGTTATTCTTTTGACTGCCACCTGCCTTAATATGACTCCTTCTTTTTTCAGGCACTCCTCACTTTTTTACCCCTTTCAGCTCTTACTCCCATATAGGCTGAGACAATTTTTTTATATCAAACTAAATATGTATGATATTCATTGTGTGAGCCAAATCAGATGAGATTAAGGTTCAAATTGTTTCACCCTTTTTAAGAGTTCAAAGTATATGAGCCCTTTGATCACAGAGACAAGATGAATGAGGTGGGAGACACATAGCATGTGAAAAGAGCTGATGTAGATCCTTGCTGGTATAAATTTTTGCAAGCATGATCAGCTCATGAGCACTAGCAATCCACAGTCAGCATTTAGAGAAGCTGGGCTTTGTATATGCATGGTATCTGCCAATGGAAGAAGAGCCAATCCAGCAATTTAGCAATCTGCTCACAGGCAAGAGGCCTTGTTAAGGCATCCCTATTAACAAGCAACTAGCTGTGACCCTTGGACCAAGCCCATTCCCATGGTCACAAATCATAGCTCCTTGCTCAATGAGGGCGGTTCTGCAGCATGGAAGAAAGCTTATTGTGCACCAAATATAGAGGTGGTCTCTGTACTCCCTCTCAGCAGTGTTCCATACCTTAGCATCAAACAATCCTTATCCTCCACCCTTTTTTCTCTCAACTGTAATAGGTTTTTTTTGGTCTCTTCATGTGATGCAATTTGCCCCATTTTGTCTGCTCTTTACTTTTCTTCCAAGTACAATCTGTACTCCTTCTCTACTCTTTTTATTTATATTACCACAGTAAAATCAAATTATATCTATGATCCCTAACAAAGATATAGTTATCAGGAATTACACATATCATTTTTCCATATAGGAATGTAAACAAGTCCATTCTTTTAAAAAATAATAATAATACAATTTCTTTCTTTTTTTTTTAACTTTTTAAGCTTCTCTTGAGTTCTGTACTTAAAGATCAAATTTTTTCTTCAGTGCTGGTCTTTTAATCAAAAATAATTGAAAATTCTCTATTTCATTGAATGTTAATCTTTTCCCTGAAATTCTTGGCTGCAATTCAAGATCCTTTTCCTGCTGAGGTATCATATTCTGTCCTTTAAAGTAGAAGCTGCTAGGTCCGGAGTAATCTTTTTTTTAAATTAGTATTAAAGCTTATTTTTAAAACATATGCATGGATAATTTTTCAACATTGATCTTTGCATGTCCATGTGTTCCAAAATTTCCCCTCTTTACTGCAATCACTCCCCTTGGTAAAAAGTTACCTAATATATGTTATATATGTTAAAAATATAAGTTAAATCCAATATATGTAAATATTTGTACAATTATCTTGCTGCACAAGAAAGATCAGATCAAAAGGAAAGAAAATGAATAAGAAAATAAAATGCAAACAACAAAAAGAGTGAGAAAGGTATTTTTTCCCAATTTATTGCTTTATTTCTAATCTTCTCTACATTAGTTTTGTTTGTACAAAAACTTTTCAACTTAATACAATCAAAATTATTTATTTGGTGTTCAATTATGAGTTCCAGTTCTTTTTAGTCACAAATTCCTTCCTTCTCCACAAATCTGAGAGGTAAACTATCCCATGTTCTTCTAATTTGTTTGTAATATCTCTCTTTATATCTAACTCATGAGCCCATTTTGATCCTTATCTTCCTGTATAGTGTAAGGTGTGGGTCAATGATTAGTTTCTACCATATTAGTTTCCAGTTTTCCCAGCAGTTTTTGTAAAATAGTGAGTTGTATCTGAAAAGCTGGGGTCTTTTGGTTAGTCAAACACTAGACTGTTGTAGTTATTGACTATTTCATCCGTTGAACCCAACCTATTCCACTAATTAATTACACTATTTCTTTGCCAGTACCAAATGATTTTAATAACTGCTGTTTTGTAATATACTTTTAAGTCTTTCACTGGTCAGCCACATTCATTGGCTTTTTTTTTATTAAGTCCCTTGAAATTCCTTAACTTTCGTTCTTCCAGATGAAAGTTGTTATTATTTTTTCTAGGTCTGTAAAATAATTTCTTGGGAGTTTGAGTGGTATGGCATTAAATAAGCATATTAATTTACATAGTATTATCATTTTTGTTATATTCATTCAGTAATTTGGAACTATGCTCAAAAAGTTATCAAACTCTGCATACCCTTTGATCCAGCAGTGTTTCAACTAGGCCTATACTCCAAATAGATCTTAAAGGAGGGAAAGGGACCCATATATGCAAATATGTTTGTGGCAGCCCTTTTCATTGTTGTAAGAAACTGGAAACTGAATGGATGTCCATCAGTTGGAGAATGGCTGAATAAGTTATGGTATATGAATGTTCTGGTATATTTTTGTTCTGTAAGAATTATCTGTGGGATGATTTTAGAGAGATGTGGAGAGACTTACATAAATTGATTCTAAGTGAAACTAGCAGCACCAGGAAATCATTGTACATGGCAACATTAATATTCTAGGACAATCAATTCTGATTGACATGACTCTTTCCAATATTCAGATGATTGATGCCATTTCCAATGTTCTTGTGATGCAGAGAGCCATCTACACCCAGAGAAGGGATTGAGAGAACTGAATGTGCATCACTTTCTCATTCTTTTTGATGTTGTTTGCTTGCATTTTTTTCTTACTCTTTTTCTTTCCTTTTTGATCTGATTTATTTTGTGCAGCAAGAGAATTGTATAAATATGTTTAAACATATTGGATTTAACATATATTTTAATGTGTATAACATATATTGCATTGCTTGCCATCTAGGGGAGGAAATATGGGGAAGGAGGGGAAAATCTGAAACATAAGGTTATTCAAGGATCCATGTTGAAAAATTATCCATACATATGTTTTGAATATAAAAATCTTAAAAAAAAAAACAAAGAAAGCTTGAATGCTTATGAAGAATAGCTAGTATGTCAGAAGGTCAGAAAAAATGAAGCTACAGCATATGTTCCTGTATTCAATAAAATATAAGCTTAAAAAAATTGAGAATTGGTCAAATTTTCAGATGAAGAAATTGAAACTATTTCTGCTCATATGAAAAGGTACTTTAAATTACTATTGATCAGAGAAATGGCAAAATTCTGAGGTACTACCACACACTCCTCACATTGACTAAGATGAAAAGAATAGATAATGATGCATTTTGGAGGGAATGTGGGAAAACTGTGGCATTAATACATTGTTGATGGAGTTGTCAAGTGATTCAACCATTGTGGAGAGCAATTTGGAACTATCCTCAAAGGGCTATAAAAATGTGGTTACTTTTTAATGCAGCAGTGTTTCTACTAGGCTCATATCCAAAAGAGATCATAGTTAAAGGACCCAAATGTGCAAAACTGTTTCTGGCAGCCCTTTTTGTATTGGCAAGAAACTGGAAACTGACTGGAATGACTTGGAGAGTGGGTGAATAAGTTATTGTATAGGAATATCATTGTTCTGTACAAAATGATCAGCAGGATGGTTTCAAAGAACCCTGAAGAGACTTACATAAACTGATGATAAGTGAAATGAGCAGAATCAGGAGAACATGACAGCAACAATGTTATACAATGATCAATTCTGATGAACTCAGCTCTTTGCAACAATGAAATAATTGGAGGCAGTTTTACTGATCTGGTGATGAAGACAGCCATTTACATCTACAGAGAGGGCTGTGAGAACTGAGTGTGTATTACAACATAGCATTTTCACTCTTCATTTTTTTGCTGCTGTTTCTTTTTTTTCACTGTTGCTTGCTTAGATTTATTTCCTTTTTAATTTTTACCTTTTAATTCTTATTTTCATTGTGCAGCAAGATAATTATATGTGTATACATGTATATGTATATTTGATATAACATATTTTAGCATGTTTAATAAATATTGGATTACTTGGCATCTAGGAGAAGAGATGGCAGGAAGGGGGTGGGGTTGGAACACAAGATATTGCAAGGATTAATGTTGAAAAATTATCTATGCTTATGTTTGGAAAACAAAAACCTTTAATAAATTTTTTTAAAAAAGGAACAGATGAAATATCAAGGAACCACAAAAAATATGGACCAAAACTATAAACTTCTATATTAAAGATATGGAGTGTGATATTCTATAAGGCACAAAAGTTTGGAATATAACCAAGAAAACAATACGAATTATCTTTCATTGGAAAAGATACTCATTCATTAAAATTGGGCATTTTTAATTATTTCTGATAGAAAGACAAGAGCTGAACAGAAAATTTGAACTTTAAATACCAATGTCAAGAGAATCCAAAAAGGTAAATGGAAAAGAAAAAGACTACATTTTTAAAGGTTAAAATTTTTATATATTTAAATAGAAAATATTCAAATTTGTGATTCCTGAAAACCATATCTTTTTAGGGCATTTAGATGGGCATAGATAAAAAGTGTGTATTTATGAGTTAAAGATATATGGGGGAAATTATTCTAAGAGAAGAGAAAAGAGGAGATAAAATGGGGAAAAATGCATCATATGAAAAAAATAGAAAAAATCTATTCCATTAAAAGGAAAGAACAGAGAAGAATGAGCATTATTTGAAGCTTGATCCCCTTGGATTTAACTCAAAGAGGGAATAACATATTTTGTTTGATATGGAAATTTATTTCACCTTATAGGAAAGTATGAGGGGAAATAGGAGAAAAAAGGTGAAACTAAAGAAAGGAAGTCCAAAAAAAAAAAATCAGAGAATGAAGGGGAGAAGGGGAAACCAAAAAAGGGCAGGGAAGATAGAGGTCATAGTCAGAAGCAAAAGCTGTTGAAAAGGGAAGGCTGATCAATAAAAGCTGAGATAAAAGTGTAAACTAGGAAACATAGAAATGAGAGAAATACAGAGTTAGTAATCTTAACTATGAATATGAATTGGACAATTTCTTATATAAAATGAAATCTGATGTCAGAGTGGAGTAAAAGCCAACATTGCACATTTGAAGCAAAGATATATATATATATATATATATATACAGAATAAAGGCAAACAGCTGAAACTTCAGCTAAAGTAAAAAGAATAAATAAATAAAAATAAAACAGTAATAATGATCCTGATTTCAGAACAAGAAAAAAAATACATGTAATTAAGAGAGATATAAATGAAAATGGTATCTTTCTAAAGAGTATCATAGATAATGAAGTAGCATCAATACTAAACATATATGCATTAAGTGGTAGAGCATTCTTTGAGGAGAAGTTAAATAAGTTGTAAGAAGAGATAGAAAAAACATACTAGTAGGGGATCCCAATCTCCCTCTATCAGAACTAGATAAATCTAACCACAAAACAAAGCAGAAAGAAGTTGAGCAAGTGAAGAGAATTTTAGAAATTTAGTATGATAGACTTTTGGAGAAAATTAAATGGGAGAGAAGGAAATATACCTTTTTTCTCAGAGATATATGGCCCTACAGAAAAATTGACTATGTATTAGTAAGGGAAAAAAAAAGTCACAATCAAATGCAGAAAGGCATAAATAGTAAATGTATTATTTTTAGATCATGATGCAAGACAAATTAAGTGTAATAAAGGACCATGTGAAATGTGCCAAAAATTATTTGGAAACTAATTAATCTAATCCTAAAGAATGAGTGGGTTAAAAAACATCATAGAAACAATTTCATCCAGAAAGTGATAATAATGAGATGATATTTCAAAACATTTTGAGACCGCCACAAGAATTTTTTTTTTTATTATAGCTTTTTATTTACAAGATATATGCATGGGTAATTTTTCAGATTTGACAACTGCAAAACCTTTTGTTTCAACTTTTCCCCTTCTTCCCCCAACCCTTTCCCCCAGATGGCAGGTTGACCAATACATGTTAAATATGTTAAAGTATAAATTAAATACAATATATGTATACATGTTCAGTTATTTTGCTATATAAAAAGAATCAAAGTGTGAAATAATGTACAATTAGCCTGTGAAGAAGATCAAAAATGCAGGTGGACAAAAATAGAAGGATTGGGAATTCTATATAGTGGTTCATAGTCATCTCCCAGAGTTCTTTTGCTGGGTGTAGCTGGTTCAATTCATTGGTTCAATTCATTACTGCTCTATTGGAACTGATTTGGTTCATCTCATTGTTGAAGAGGGCTACATCCAACAGAATTGATCATCATATAGTATTGTTGTTGAAATATATAATGATCTCCTGGTCCTGCTCATTTCACTCAGCATCAGTTCATGTAAGTCTCGCCAGGACTTTCTGAAATCATTCTGCTGGTTATTTCTTACAGAACAATAATATTCCATAATATTCATATACTACAACTTATTCAGACAGATCTGTTCGTATCCTTTGACCATATATCAATTGGAGAATGGCTTGCTTTCCTATAAATTAGAGTCAATTCTCTATATATTTTGGAAATGAGGCCTTTATCAGAAGCTTTGACTCTAGAAATGTTTTCCCAGTTTATTGCTTCCCTTCTAATCTTATCTGCATTAGTTTTGTTTGTACTAAAACTTTTCAATTTGACAATTTGAGAAATTTTCTATTTTGTGATCAATAGTGATCAATAGAGCTCTACTTCTTCTTTGGTCATAAATTCCTTCCTCTTCCACAGTTCTGAGAGGTAAACTATCCTATATTCCTCTAATTTATTTATAATCTCATTCTTTATGCCTAGGTCATGAACCCATTTTGACCTTATCTTGGTGTATGGGGTTTAAGTTTTGGTCAATGCCTGGTTTCTGCTATACTAATTTCCAATTTTCCCAGCAGTTTTTGTTCAAACAGTGAGTTCTTATCCCAAAATCTGGGCTCTTTGGGTTTGTCCAAATAATAGTTTATTAAAGTTACTGATTATTTTGTCCTTTGGGCCTAACCTATTCCACTGGTCAACTAGTCTATTTCTTAGCCAATACCAAATGGTTTTGGTAATCTCTGCTTTATAATATAATTTTAGATCTGGTATAGCTAGGCCACCTTCATTTGATTTTTTTTTTCATTAATTCCCTTGAAATTCTTGACCTTTTTTTTTTTCCCATATGAACTTTGTTATTTTTTCTAGGTCATTAAAATAGTTTTGGGGAAGTCTGATTGGTATTGTGCTAAATAAATAGATTAGTTTAAGTATTATTGCCATCTTTATTATATTTGTTCTCCCTATCCAGAAGCATTTAATGTTTTTTCAAAATGGTTAGATCTAACTTTATTAGCCACAGGAATTCTTATGGTAAATTTTATATCTCTAGATGTGTACACGAATAAAACAGAAAAAGAGAAGATGAATAAATTGAGCATGCAACTAAAAAAGCTAAGAAGAGAATAAATTAAAAATCTCAATTGAGCAACAAATTGAAAATCGTGAAAATTAAAAGAGAGATTAATATCATTAAAATCAAGATAACTATTGAACTAAATAAAACTGAGTTGGTTTTATGAAAGAAATTTTTTTAAAAAGTAAAACAGATAATTTTGTTTAATTTCAATAGAGAATAACCAAATTACTATTATCAAAACTGAAATGTATGAACTTGCCATCAATGAAGAGGACATTAAAAATTGGGAGGTATTTGCTAAATTGTATGTCAATAAATTTGATAGTGCAAGTGAAGAGGGTAGATAAGGATTTTCCAGATTAACATATGAGAAAATAAATTAGTTAAAATGTCTCATTTTAGAAAAAAAGAAATTGAACAAGCCATTATAAACTTTCTAAGAAATTAGACCATTCAATTCTATAAATATTTAAAGAACATTTTACTCCAATAATTTACAAATTATTTGAAAAAAGAGAGAAAGCAGTCCTACCACATTCCATTTATGACAAAGATGTCCTACTGATATCTGAATCAGGTAGGATGAAAACAGAGAAAAAAAAATCATAGACCAATTTCCCTAATGAATTTTGATGCAAAAATTTTAAAGAAAATATGAGCAAAGAATTTACAGAATGTCATTCCCAAGATAGTACAACATGACCAAATAGAACTTATCCTAGGAATGCAGGACTGGTTCAATATTAGGAAAACCATTAAGATAATTGACTATATCAATAACCAAACTAACAAAAACTATATGATTATCTCAATAGATGTAGAAAAAGCATTGACAAAACCCAACACCCATTCACATTAAAACTACCAGAAAGTATAGGAATACATGGATTTTTTCTTAAAATAGTCAGTAGCATTTATTTAAAACCATCAGCACACATCATATGTAATGGGGATAAACTAGAATCATTCCCAATAAGATCAGGGTTGAAACAAGGATACCCACTGTCACTATTATTATTCAATATTGTAGTAGAAATGTTAGTTTTGCCAATAAGAGAAGAAAAAGAGATTAAAGGAATTAGAGTGGGTAATGAGGAAACCAAATTATTACTCTTTGCAGATGATATGAGGGTATACCCAGAAAACTCTAGAGAATCAATTAAAAACCTTCTAGAAACAATCCACAACTTGAGTAAAGTTGTAAGATACAAAATAAATCCACAGAAAACATCAGCAATTTTATATATTATCAACAAAGTCCAGCAGCAAGAGATACAAACAGAAATTCCATTTAAAATATCTGTTAATAGTATAAAATACTTTGGAGTTTACCTGGCAAAGGAAAGTCAGGAACACAACTACAAAACCCTTTCTACACAAATAAAGTCACATTTAAACAATTGGAAAAATCAAGAGCTCTTGGATAAGCCAAGCAAATATAATAAAAATGATAATATTACTTAAGTTAATCTACTTATTTAATGCTATGCCAATAAAACTTCCAAGAAATTATTTTATAGATCTAGAAAAAATAATAACAACATTGATCTGGAAGAATAAAAAGTTAAAAATTTCAAGGGAATTAATGAAAAATGCAAATGAAGTTGGCCCATTTGTACCAGATCTAAAACAATATTATAGTTCTGTAAGGAACAATAAGTAGGATGATTACAGAGCGTCCTGGAGAGATTTACATGAACTGATCCCAAGTGAAATGAGCAGAATCAGGAGATCATTGTAAATGGCAACAACAACATTATATGATGATCTCTTCTGATAGGCATGGAGCTTTCCAACAATGAGATGATTGAGACCAGTTCCAATGATCTTGTGATAAAGAGAGCCATCTTCCTCCAGAGAGAGGAGTGTGGGACTGAATGTGTTCACAACATAGCATTTTCATTCTTTTTGTTATTGTTTGCTTGTGTTTTATTTTCTTTCTCATTTTTTCTGGTCTTATTTGAAATTTTCTTGTGCAGTAACATAATTATATAATTATGTATGTATATGTTGGGGTTAACATATATACTAACATGTTTAACCTATATTTGACTAATTACCATCTAGGAGAGGAGATGGCAGAAAGGGGAGAAATTGGAACACAAGCTTTTGCAGAGATTAATGTTTCAGAATTTTTCATGCATATATTTTGAAATATAAAAGTATTTAATAAGCAAAAAGAAATTAATGTCATTTCTTGGCACATGGAAATGTGCTCTAAATCACTATTGATTAGAAAAATGCAAATTAAGTCATCTGAGATACCACTTTACTGTTCTATGATTGGTTAAGATATTAGGAAAAGATATTGATAAATGTGTCCATTCTCTGCTCCTAAATTGTTATTAATCTCATAAAAGGACTTCCGGTTAAGATGGCGGAGAGGAGGCTCACAGTTGCATAAGCTCCGCGCTTTCTCTCACTATCCACTTCATTACAAGCCTCTGAATCAATGCTTGACTGAAAAAAACCCACAAATAGTTACCAAGAGAAGCCATCCTTGAGATCCGCCAAGAAAGGTCTGTCTTTACTGGAGGGCTGGGGCGGTTTTAGATCGGGCGCAGGCTGAGGGCAGCGGCAGTGAGAGCACGGGAGCAGAGCTGAGAGGGGGTGGGGAGTGATCGTAGCCGTCTCTGCGGGGAGAGCTTCGCTACAGGTTTGGAACCTGCAGCAAGTCAACAGCCCAGCAGAGAAGCTAAAAACACCGGGGCTGAAGAACACAACCGCAAACAGCTGGAGTCTCTCAGGACCTGGCCGCCCCCCCCTTCCCCCCCCTCAGTGACTCAGCACGCTCTGGGATCTCAGAGCGCAGGCGCAGCACAGTCCTGCTAGTGCCTCACTGCTGCCCCCTGCAGTCTGTAGAGGAAGCTCGATAACACACCCAGCCCCCCCCCCCCAAAGAAAGACTCCAGTTTTTTCTGTTTTTCTTTGGTAGTTTATCTCTGATTAATAGACAGAATGAGCAAGAAGCTGAAGAGGACTTTAACCCTTGACAGCTTCTATACAGATAGAGAGCAGACTCTAAATCCTGAGGAGACTAAAAACAGGCAGTCCCCAGGTGATTCCCCAAAGGAGGAGATCGTCTGTTCCTCAGCACAGATGAACCTCATAGAAGTGATTAAAAAGGCTCTCACAAGGGAGCTAGAAGAAAAATGGGAAAAAAGCCTGGAGAAAGTTAAAGAGAGAGTGGATAAAGAAGTAAAATCCTTGAAAAATAGGATTAGTGAACTGGAAACAGAAAACAGCTCTCTAAAAAACAAAATTGGCGAAATGGAAAAAAATTCCACAGAACAAAAGAACTCAATTGGACAATTAGAGAAAGATTTTAAAAAAGTGAGTGAAGAGAATACTTCACTGAAAATCAGAATTGAACAAGTGGAATTGAATGACTCGAGGAGACAAGAAGAATCAGTCAAGCAAATCCAAAAAAATCAAACAATGGAGAAAAATGTGAAATACCTTCTGGGGAGGACAACAGACCTGGAAAACAGATCCAGGAGAGACAATCTGAGAATCATTGGACTCCCAGAAAAACATGATGAAAAAAAAAGCCTGGACACTGTCTTCCAGGAAATCATCAAAGAGAACTGCCCAGAAGTCATAGGAACAGAGGAAAAAATAAACATTGAAAGGATTCATCGATCACCCACTGAAAGGGATCCTAAAATCAAAACACCAAGGAATATAGTGGCCAAATGCCAGAACCCTCAGGTGAAAGAAAAAATATTGCAAGCGGCTAGAAAAACCCAATTCAAGTATCAAGGAGCCACAATAAGGATCACCCAGGATCTGGCAGCATCCACATTAAAAGATCGAAGGGCCTGGAATATGATATTCCGAAAGGCTAAGGAACTTGGTATGCAACCAAAAATAACTTACCCAGCGAGAATGAGCATCTTTTTCCAGGGAAGAAGATGGACATTCAACGAAGTAAGCGAATTTCATCTATTTCTGATGAAAAAACCAGAACTTAACAAAAAGTTTGATCTACAAATATAGAACTCAAGAGAAATCTAAAAAGGTAAAGATTAATCTTGGGAACTATATTTTGACTATATAGATGTATAAAGAATACATGTATACCTTGTTCTAGAAATTGATGTGGAAAGGACATTGTACCAGAAAAAGGGTAAAGCGGGGGTAGTACATCTCATGAAGAGGCATAGGAAACCTATTATATCTGAGAGAAAGAATGGAGGGGGATGAATATAGTGGGTATCTTACTGCCCTCAGAATTGGCTTTAAGTGAAAAATCTTAAGACATATTCAATCTATGGTGAAACTTCTCCCATCTCATTGAAAAGTGAGAAGGGAAAAGTGGAAAGGGAAGGAATAAGCTAAGCGGAAGGGAATACGGGAACTGGGAGGGAAAGGGGTAAGATAGGGGGAGGAACTCTAAGGCGGGGGGAGGGACACTAAAAAGGGAGGGCTGTGAGAAGCAAGGGGTGCTCACAAGCTTAATACTTGGAAGGGGGGGGAAGGGGAAAGAAGGGAGGAAAGCATAAACCGGGGTTAACAAGATGGCAAGTAATACAGAATTGGTCATTCTAACCATAAACGTGAACGGGGTAAACTCCCCCATAAAGAGGAAGCGGTTAGCAGAATGGATTAAAAGCCAGAATCCTACAATATGTTGTTTACAGGAAACACACCTGAAGCGGGGAGATACATGCAGGCTAAAGGTAAAAGGTTGGAGCAAAATCTACTATGCTTCAGGTGAAGTCAAAAAAGCAGGGGTAGCCATCCTGATCTCAGATCAAGCTAAAGCAAAAATTGACCTAATTAAAAGAGATAAGGAAGGACACTATATCTTGCTAAAGGGTAGCATGGATAATGAAGCACTATCTATATTAAACATATATGCACCAAGTGGGGTAGCATCTAAATTCTTAAAAGAGAAACTAAGAGAGCTGCAAGAAGAAATAGACAGTAAAACTATAATAGTGGGAGATCTTAACCTTGCACTCTCAGAATTAGATAAATCAAACCAGAAAATAAATAAGAAAGAAGTCAAAGAGGTAAACAGAATACTAGAAAAGCTAGATATGATAGATCTCTGGAGAAAATGTAATGGAGACAGAAAGGAATACACTTTCTTTTCAGCAGTTCATGGAACCTATACAAAAATTGACCATATATTAGGACATAAAAACCTCAAACTCAAATGTAGTAAGGCAGAAATAGTAAATGCATCCTTTTCAGACCACGATGCAATGAAAATTACATTCAACAAAAAAGCAGGGGGAAGTAGACCAAAAAATAATTGGAAACTAAATAATCTCATACTAAAGAATGATTGGGTAAAACAGCAAATCATAGACATAATTAATAACTTCACCCAAGAAAACGATAATAATGAGACATCATACCAAAATGTATGGGATGCAGCCAAAGCGGTAATAAGGGGAAATTTCATATCTCTAGAGGCCTATTTGTATAAAATAGAGAAAGAGAAGGTCAATGAATTGGGTTTGCAATTAAAAATGCTAGAAAAGGAACAAATTAAAAACCCCCAGTCAAACACTAAACTTGAAATTCTAAAAGTAAAAGGTGAGATCAATAAAATTGAAAGTAAAAAAACTATTGAATTGATTAATAAAACTAAGAGTTGGTTCTATGAAAAAACCAACAAAATAGACAAACCCTTAGTAAATCTGATTAAAAAAAGGAAAGAGGAAAATCAAATTGTTAGTCTTAAAAATGAAAAGGGAGAACTCACCACTAACGAAGAGGAAATTAGAGCAATAATTAGGAGTTACTTTGCCCAACTTTATGCCAATAAATTCGACAACTTAAATGAAATAGAAAAATACCTCCAAAAATACAGCTTGCCCAAACTAACAGAGGAAGAAGTAAATATCCTAAACAGTCCCATCGCAGAAAAAGAAATAGAACAAACTATCAATCAACTCCCTAAGAAAAAATCCCCAGGACCAGATGGATTTACATGTGAATTCTACCAAACATTTAAAGAACAATTAACTCCAATGTTATATAAACTATTTGAAAAAATAGGGATTGAAGGAGTCCTACCAAACTCCTTTTATGACACAGATATGGTACTGATACCTAAACCAGGTAGGCTGAAAACAGAGAAAGAAAATTATAGACCAATCTCCCTAATGAATATTGATGCTAAAATCTTAAATAAAATATTAGCAAAAAGATTACAGAAAATTGTCACCAGGATAATACACTATGACCAAGTAGGATTTATACCAGGAATGCAGGGCTGGTTCAATATTAGGAAAACTATTAACATAATTGACTATATCAATAACCAAACAAACAAAAACCACATGATCATCTCAATAGATGCAGAAAAAGCATTTGATAAAATCCAACATCCATTCCTAATAAAAACACTTGAGAGCATAGGAATAAATGGACTTTTCCTTAAAATAGTCAGGAGCATATATTTAAAACCATCAGTAAGCATCATATGCAATGGGGAAAAACTGGAACCTTTCCCAGTAAGATCTGGAGTGAAGCAAGGTTGCCCACTATCACCATTATTATTTAATATCGTATTAGAAACACTAGCCTCGGCAATAAGAGTCGAGAAAGATATAAAAGGAATTAGAGTAGGCAATGAGGAAACCAAACTATCACTCTTTGCAGATGATATGATGGTATACCTAGAGAACCCCAGAGATTCTACCAAAAAGCTATTGGAAATAATTCATAATTTTAGCAAAGTAGCTGGCTACAAAATAAATCCCCATAAATCCTCAGCATTTTTATACATCACCAACAAAACCCAACAGCAAGAGATACAAAGAGAAATTCCATTCAGAATAACTGTTGATACCATAAAATATTTGGGAATCTATCTACCAAAGGAAAGTCAGGAATTATATGAGCAAAATTATAAAAAAGTCTCCACACAAATAAAGTCAGACTTAAATAATTGGAAAAATATTAAGTGCTCTTGGATCGGCCGAGCGAACATAATAAAGATGACAATACTCCCTAAACTAATCTATTTATTTAGTGCTATACCAATCAGACTTCCAAGAAAATATTTTATTGATCTAGAAAAAATAACAACAAAATTCATATGGAACAATAAAAAGTCGAGAATCTCAAGGGAATTAATGAAAAAAAAATCAAATGAAGGTGGCCTAGCTGTACCTGATCTAAAATTATATTATAAAGCAGCAGTCACCAAAACCATTTGGTATTGGCTAAGAAATAGATTAGTGGATCAGTGGAAAAGGCTAGGCTCACAAGACAGAATAGTCAACCATAGCAATCTAGTGTTTGACAAACCCAAAGCCCCTAACTTCTGGGAAAAGAATTCAATATTTGATAAAAACTGCTGGGATAATTGGAAATTAGTATGGCAGAAATTAGGCATGGACCCACACTTAACACCATATACCAAGATAAGATCAAAATGGGTCTATGACCTAGGCATAAAGAACGAGACTATAAATAAATTAGAGGAACATAGAATAGTTTATCTCTCAGACTTGTGGAGGAGAAAGAAATTTGTGACCAAAGATGAACTAGAGACCATTACTGACCACAGAATAGAAAATTTCGATTACATCAAATTAAAAAGCCTTTGTACAAATAAAACTAATGCAAACAAGATTAGAAGGGAAGCAACAATCTGGGAAAACATTTTCACAGTTAAAGGTTCTGATAAAGGCCTCATTTCCAAAATATATAGAGAACTGACTCAAATTTATAAGAAATCAAGCCATTCTCCAATTGATAAATGGTCAAAGGATATGAACAGACAATTTTCAGAGGATGAGATTGAAACTATTACCACTCATATGAAAGAGTGTTCCAAATCATTATTGATCAGAGAAATGCAAATTAAGACAACTCTGAGATACCACTACACACCTGTCAGATTGGCTAAGATGACAGGAAAAAATAATGATGAATGTTGGAGGGGATGCGGGAAAACTGGGACACTAATGCATTGTTGGTGGAGTTGTGAACGAATCCAACCATTCTGGAGAGCAATCTGGAATTATGCCCAAAAAATTATCAAAATGTGCATATCCTTTGATCCAGCAGTGTTTCTATTGGGCTTATATCCCAAAGAAATACTAAAGAAGGGAAAGGGACCTGTATGTGCCAAAATGTTTGTAGCAGTCCTGTTTGTAGTGGCTAGAAACTGGAAAATGAATGGATGCCCATCAATTGGAGAATGGCTGGGTAAATTGTGGTATATGAATGTTATGGAATATTATTGTTCTGTAAGAAATGACCAGCAGGATGAATACAGAGAGGACTGGCGAGACTTACATGAACTGATGCTAAGTGAAATGAGCAGAACCCGGAGATCATTATACACTTCCACAACGATATTGTATGAGGACATATTTTGATGGAAGTGGATTTCTCTGACAAAGAGACCTGAGTTTCAATTGATAAATGACGGACAAAAGCAGCTACACCCAAAGAAAGAACACTGGGAAACGAATGTGAACTATCTGCATTTTTGTTTCTCTTCCCGGATTATGTATACCTTCTGAATCCAATTCTCCCTACGCAACAAGAGAACTGTTCGGTTCTGCAAACATATATTGTATCTAGGATATACTGCAACATATCCAACATATAAAGGACTGCTTGCCATCTAGGGGAGGGGGTGGAGGGAGGGAGGGGAAAAAAAAATCGGAACAGAAATGAGTGTAAATATAATGTAATTATTAAATAAAAAAATTAAAAAAAAAAAATCTCATAAAAGCTTCAATTACTTCACAGTTAGATTATTATGATAATGTAATAATTAATCTAGTAATTCTAAGTTGTACATTCCTCACATTTTTTCCTACTTTAGTCCATTTACCAGGCAGCTAATGAAACGATTTTTTTGAAAGTATAGGTGTACTATCTGATCAGCCTATTTAATAAGTTTCAGAATGAAGTATGAGATGCCATTATATTCAGCACTGGAAGCTAGATGGTACCGTGGATGGAACAGTAGACCTGGAGTCAGGAAGACCTGAGTTGAAATTTTGTCTCAGACAGTGGCTGTATGAACCTACACAGATTATTTTAATCTATTTACCTTGTTTTCATCATCTGGAAAATTAGTTGTAGAAAGAAATAGGGAACTATTCCAGCATCTTTGCCAAAAAATAACAACAACAACAACAACAAATCCTTAATGGAATCACGTTTTGGGCATGACTACATAACAACATAATAATGGCCAAAGTTATTTACAACACAGGTCTCTCCTATCCTAATAATATTTTTCTACCTTATTCTACCATGAATACTTCTGTCTGGTGACTGTAGCCTCCTTGTTAGTCCATTTACCAAAAAAAAAAAAAAAAAAAAATCCATCTCTGCTTCCCAGATTTTGTCTGTCTATTCCTCAGGGCTTGAAAGTTCTTATTCATTTTCACCTAATAATTTCCCTGAATTTCCTTAAGCCCCAATTAAAATCCCATCTTCATCAGGAAAACTTTCTCAAACATGTGTTTTTAAATAAAATTTGGTGTCTTCCTTTCATTCATTATTTCCTATTAATTTTACATATAGCTTGTTTATACATAAAAACATTTTGGTAGCCTCCCACTATTATAGTTTATAATAGGGATTTTTAGATTATAAAACTTTTTAGTGAAGGGACTGTATTTTGTGCATCCCCTACATTTAGCAAAGAGACATAGAGTACTTAATAAATGTTTAGTGAAAGACTGAATGAGAAATGTTTAAATTATCTTTTCCCCATAAACGCTTTTTATAACTATGAGTAAGTCACTTTACTTCCTTGGGCCTTGTTTGCCTCTTTTTTTCAAAAGAAGAAAACATTAAATTAAATGGCATATTAAAGAACCTGCTTGCTTGGAACCTGTGATCCCTATAATATAATTGTGAAAGCCTGTGGCTTCTCTTCCAGTTGTTGGTTTTACATTCATTGATTTTTCTAGAAAGTATTTTACCTCCTGAGATACAGCTGGCTTGAAAACTGTGAGAAACAGAAGATGAGATAGATCCTAACACCACCATGCTTGAGAAAATAGCCTTCAAATAATCAATAAGAATATGAGGTATTTAAAGAATGAAAAATCCCCCTTGTACTTGTCAACACATTCTTCTGCTTTAGGACTTATCCTAATTCTCCTGACTAGAGACAATCTTTTCGGTAATCTATTGTACCTACAAGTCAACTGCTTTTCTCTAAGATGAAATTTCTAATATTTTGTGCTGACATTTAGGTAATAAAAACTTTACTAGAATTAACAAATAATGCATAATTTCTGGAAATTATATTCAATAGTATTCTTTTAGCATTTAGCATTTAGCGTTTAGACACTATCTTAACTTTAGTAATTAGATGAAGTTTCCTGCCTTTCCTCATTTCTAAAATTTATTTCTGAGTTTTTTTTTAATTTGTTTGTTTTGGGGTGTCTTTTTAAGACAGAAAGATGAAAACGTTTTCTTTTAGGAAGAAAGAATAGTGCATGCTTTGATTAAATTCTGAAGTTTCCCAAGACTTAGAGAAAACCCCTGAATTTCTACATACAATGAAATGAAGTAGAATTATGAAATTTCTCTCAACATTTATATGATTTGACCTTGCTTATAAGTATGCATTTTGATAATTTATGGAGTCTATGGTTTGCCAAAGTGAGATCTACTTCTATGAATGATGATGGCAGTCACATCTATGGCTGCCTGTCTTGTTAAAATCTTTTTCAGATTTCTCTAATAAATTCTCAGTAAAAAATAGGTCTAAAGCAATGACAACCTTTCTCTAGAAGTCCTGACTTTTGTGCATGCCAGTGGAATACATCAATATCAGTAGTGCCCATGAATGATCCACTAGTTGGACCTTCTCACTACTTGTTTGGCTCTCCTTATTTTTCGATCATATAGTTCTTTTGAGGATCCTTTATGTTACTTTCTTTTTTTATGATTCCTCATTGGTAATATGCAACATTTTTTAATACTTGTGGATTTCAAGTGCTTGTTGGGTCATAAACAATTTTAAATCCTCAGGGAATAAGACATACATCATATATCAGAAAAATCCAGTGTCACCTTCAAAATAATGTTGTTTTATTCTGAAAATTTGCATTGCTTTTAAGGAGAAGCTTGTGACCATTAAAATCACTGCATAATTTCACAGAAGCAATATGAACCAATCCCTTCCTCATTTTACTTACTAACTGCTAACTAATTAGAGTTGATCTAATCTTACAAGAAGATTTTGGCCAGAACATGAAACAAGGTACTAAGTAGAACTAATTAATACAAGGCTTGTGTTCACACCTTTACTCATTGGAGTTCAATGAGTTCACACCTCCCTTGAAGCTCTTTGGGCCAGAGAGCACTATGGGAGAAAACCCACAATCCCTCTCTTGAAGGAGCATAAATAGAGCTTCAATGGGCCAGTCAAAGAAGTTCTTCAGAGTGAAGAAGCTACAAGTCAAGATTTCAGCGGAGTTACGCCAGAAGCCCTCTCTCCGAGGCAAGGCAGAATATTTTCCACTTGGCTGGCTGGTGGCAGAAGAAGAGTTTTCAGAGGAAGAAGCTACGAGTCGAGAGTTCAGTGGACAACCAGATTCATCTTCATCTCACACCACTGTGGTAGGTGGCTGGGCTCCTCACGCCCCCCACTGAGACCAAGCTGGTCTGAAAGACTCACCAGAAAACTAGCCGAGCCCCGAGTGAAGGAGACAAGAGATTCATTCCATCTCTGTGCTGGTTGGAGGCAGAAGAAAGCAGAGGCAGAGGCTAAAGGACAGAACCTTTGATTTGGAGATATTCGGAGGGCTCTAAGCTAATCCAGCTGTGTTTTGAGAAGAACAAGAACTCCAACATTTGAACTCCAACACAGAGGTGTGAAATTATTATACTATTTGGAAAGGTACAAAAAACAGTCATCAATTCATGCTGAAAAAAAAGATGCCAATTAAAAACAAACAATTAGAAAATAGTGTAAAATTCCTCTAATTCTGAAGGTATACATGAGCAAAATAAAGTACAAGGGGCATGATTTCAAATGTTTGATAGAAATGAGTGTTTCATTACTCAAAAAAGTTATCATTTGCCAGTTTCAGTGCATATGTCATACATCTACACCATTAACTTCTATTTGGCTTACCTATGGTTATATCTCTTTGATAATTCATTAATTAAATATAGTTGGTTACCCTCAAGCTTCTTTTAGGAAAAGAAGCCAATTATGATTGCTCCTGTTAGTGATGTTACTATGTTTTCCTGTGGTACATTTAATTAAATCATTACAACAGCAAAGGATTATAAATGCCTGAGTGGTTTTGCCATTTTCTTCTCCAAAACACTTTTTCTTTTGTTTGCTGAGGAACATGGGGTTAAGTGACTTGCTCAGAGTCACACAGCTGGGAAGTGTTAAATATCTGAGGCCATATTGAACCTAGGTCCTCCTGACTTCAGGGCTAGTGCTCTATCCATTGGGCCACCTAGATGCCTCTTAAATCACTTTTTTGTTTTAACAGATGAGAAAACTGAGAAAACAGTGTTAAATGACTTGCCCAGAATCTCAGAGCTAGTAAATCTCTAAGGCTGCATTTCAGTTCTTGAACATGAATCTTTATTTTCAAGTCCATTGGTACATATATATAAAATCTAGCTACCAGAATATATAGTAGCCACAAGGAAACTCCAGGAACCACATGGACTAGTAAGGATATGGGGAAGAATGATTAGTGCAATGCAATGGGAAGCAAGAAAAGGAGATTGGATCCAATGAATCAACTTCAGGTGTTCTCAATGTCCAGAATAACTGGAAGATTCTTACAAGATTAAGACATAATGATTTCATTAAAGTGAAACAATTACAGAAGAATAAGTCCAGATTTCCTTTGCTTTCTGGTAGTACCTTTTGTCATGCTTCAGGAAATGTTGAATACTTATGGAAAGGAAATCTTTAGTTGTAGGAAACTAGAGAATAAACCTGTGGCCATTTAGGCAGAGAAAAAGCCAAATGAATAATCTTTATCCTTAGTATATTTCCTTAAAATAATTTAAGACCATTTTTTAGATACTTAAAATTTTATTGGTATTCAAATCTGAAATTTAAGCATCCTCCAAGTTCTAGTAAAGTCAGCAATAAGCATTTATTAACTGCACACTATTTGTCAAACATTGTGCTAATCACTAGAGATACAAATAAAGTAAAAACAGAGAACAAAATAAAGCCCTTAGAAAAGTCCCTGATCTCAAAGAGAACACAGCCTAAAAGGAGAGGGAGACAAAATAGTTAAACGACTATATACAAAGAATAGTTAGATAGATAGATGAACATATAGAGGAGAGATAAATCTATATATTGATGATAAATTGGAGGTAACCTCAGAAGCAAGTCACTAAGATTAAGGAAATGTTTTAAAAACCAATGCATTATATTTTATATATCTCAAAACTAATAAGAAGCCACTAGAATTTATTGACTACAATAATTCTACTAGAGGAATTTTATAAAAGACTTCAAGCAATTTCAAGGAGAAAAAAGATTGTTAAAGCAGTAATTATTATTATTATTGCTTCATTAGAAAAAGACAAATTCAGAAAAAGTTAGGTCTTTATAATTACCATCACCCAGTTACATAATGGGTAGCCCACCAAGAAAACCCAAGCAATTGTGTCAATTTGCTTGTGAATAGCTTTTTAGAAATAAATAACTGTATTTGAGCAAGGAGTCTTCAAACATTCACACACATACATAGACATGCATTTACATGCATGCATATACAGACTCATCTATGTGTGTCTGTATGTTTATGACATAGCTAGGCTTTGAAAGTAATATGTGGGATCTGAGTTGTGAGATAATGCAAACAAGGATATACTAGGGATTTTAGAATTTTCTAGTGAATATTAAAGAAACTGGGTTCTTTCTCTGTCAATCTCTCCCTTTGCATCCTTCTCTCTTTTCTCTTTTTTTTTTCATCTCCTTCCCTCTATCTGCCCCAACTTTCATAATGAGTATTGAGACAGAAAAGAAAAAAATCTTGGGATACATATAGTTATTTTTTAAAATTAGTTTTTCAACATAATTAGATTCCTTTGTTTCCCCATGTCCTTGTATAGAATAAAAATACCTCCTCCCTCCCCACCCCCCGTTCCTAGCATCTACAGTCTTCATTAGACTGAAAGAAGAATTGTTTTTTTTTTTTTTTAATTTTTTATTTAATAATTACATTATATTGACACTCATTTCTGTTCCGATTTTTTTTCCCCTCCCTTCCTCCACCCCCTCCCCTAGATGGCAAGCAGTCCTTTATATGTTGGATATGTTGCAGTATATCCTAGATACAATATATGTTTGCAGAACCGAACAGTTCTCTTGTTGCGTAGGGAGAATTGGATTCAGAAGGTATAAATAATCCGGGAAGAAAAACAAAAATGCAGATAGTTCACATTCGTTTCCCAGTGTTCTTTCTTTGGGTGTAGCTGCTTTTGTCCGTCATTTATCAATTGAAACTCAGGTCTCTTTGTCAAAGAAATCCACTTCCATCAAAATATGTCCTCATACAATATCGTTGTCGAAGTGTATAATGATCTCCTGGTTCTGCTCATTTCACTTAGCATCAGTTCATGTAGGTCTCTCCAAGCCTCTCTGTATTCATCCTGCTGGTCATTTCTTACAGAACAATAATATTCCATAACATTCATATACCACAATTTACCCAGCCATTCTCCAATTGATGGGCATCCATTCATTTTCCAGTTTCTAGCCACTACAAACAGGGCTGCTACAAACATTTTGGCACATACAGGTCCCTTTCCCTTCTTTAGTATTTCTTTGGGATATAAGCCCAATAGAAACACTGCTGGATCAAAGGATATGCACATTTTGATAATTTTTTGGGCATAATTCCAGATTGCTCTCCAGAATGGTTGGATTCGTTCACAACTCCACCAACAATGCATTAGTGTCCCAGTTTTCCCGCATCCCCTCCAACATTCATCATTATTTTTTCCTGTCATCTTAGCCAATCTGACAGGTGTGTAGTGGTATCTCAGAGTTGTCTTAATTTGCATTTCTCTGATCAATAATGATTTGGAACACTCTTTCATATGAGTGGTAATAGTTTCAATCTCATCCTCTGAAAATTGTCTGTTCATATCCTTTGACCATTTATCAATTGGAGAATGGCTTGATTTCTTATAAATTTGAGTCAGTTCTCTATATATTTTGGAAATGAGGCCTTTATCAGAACCTTTAACTGTGAAAATGTCTTCCCAGTTTGTTGCTTCCCTTCTAATCTTGTTTGCATTAGTTTTATTTGTACAAAGGCTTTTTAATTTGATGTAATCGAAATTTTCTATTCTGTGATCAGTAATGGTCTCTAGTTCATCTTTGGTCACAAATTTCTTTCTCCTCCACAAGTCTGAGAGATAAACTATTCTATGTTCCTCTAATTTATTTATAATCTCGTTCTTTATGCCTAGGTCATAGACCCATTTTGATCTTATCTTGGTATATGGTGTTAAGTGTGGATCCATGCCTAATTTCTGCCATACTAATTTCCAATTATCCCAGCAGTTTTTATCAAATAATGAATTCTTTTCCCAGAAGTTAGGGGCTTTGGGTTTGTCAAACACTAGATTGCTATAATTGACTATTCTGTCTTGTGAACCTAGCCTTTTCCACTGATCCACTAATCTATTTCTTAGCCAATACCAAATGGTTTTGGTGACTGCTGCTTTATAATATAATTTTAGATCAGGTACAGCTAGGCCACCTTCATTTGATTTTTTTTTCATTAATTCCCTTGAGATTCTCGACTTTTTATTGTTCCATATGAATTTTGTTGTTATTTTTTCTAGATCAATAAAATATTTTCTTGGAAGTCTGATTGGTATAGCACTAAATAAATAGATTAGTTTAGGGAGTATTGTCATCTTTATTATGTTCGCTCGGCCGATCCAAGAGCACTTAATATTTTTCCAATTATTTAAGTCTGACTTTATTTGTGTGGAGACTTTTTTATAATTTTGCTCATATAAATCCTGACTTTCCTTTGGTAGATAGATTCCCAAATATTTTATGGTATCAACAGTTATTCTGAATGGAATTTCTCTTTGTATCTCTTGCTGTTGGGTTTTGTTGGTGATGTATTAAAATGCTGAGGATTTATGGGGATTTATTTTGTAGCCAGCTACTTTGCTAAAATAATGAATTATTTCCAATAGCTTTTTGGTAGAATCTCTGGGGTTCTCTAGGTATACCATCATATCATCTGCAAAGAGTGATAGTTTGGTTTCCTCATTGCCTACTCTAATTCCTTTTATATCTTTCTCGACTCTTATTGCCGAGGCTAGTGTTTCTAATACGATATTAAATAATAATGGTAATAGTGGGCAACCTTGCTTCACTCCAGATCTTACTGGGAAAGGTTCCAGTTTTTCCCCATTGCATATGACGCTTACTGATGGTTTTAAATATATGCTCCTGACTATTTTAAGGAAAAGTCCATTTATTCCTATGCTCTCAAGTGTTTTTATTAGGAATAGGTGTTGGATTTTATCAAATGCTTTTTCTGCATCTATTGAGATGATCATGTGGTTTTTGTTTGTTTGGTTATTGATATAGTCAATTATGCTAATAGTTTTCCTAATATTGAACCAGCCCTGCATTCCTGGTATAAATCCTACTTGGTCATAGTGTATTATCCTGATGACAATTTTCTGTAATCTTTTTGCTAACATTTTATTTAAGATTTTAGCATCAATATTCATTAGGGAGATTGGTCTATAATTTTCTTTCTCTGTTTTCAGCCTACCTGGTTTAGGTATCAATACCATATCTGTGTCATAAAAGGAGTTTGGTAGGACTCCTTCAATCCCTATTTTTTCAAATAGTTTATATAACATTGGAATTAATTGTTCTTTAAATGTTTGGTAGAATTCACATGTAAATCCATCTGGTCCTGGGGATTTTTTCTTAGGGAGTTGATTGATAGTTTGTTCTATTTCTTTTTCTGAGATGGGACTGTTTAGGATATTTACTTCTTCCTCTGTTAGTTTGGGCAAGCTGTATTTTTGGAGGTATTTTTCTATTTCATTTAAGTTGTCGAATTTATTGGCATAAAGTTGGGCAAAGTAACTCCTAATTATTGCTCTAATTTCCTCTTCGTTAGTGGTGAGTTCTCCCTTTTCATTTTTAAGACTAACAATTTGATTTTCCTCTTTCCTTTTTTTAATCAGATTTACTAAGGGTTTGTCTATTTTGTTGGTTTTTTCATAGAACCAACTCTTAGTTTTATTAATCAATTCAATAGTTTTTTTACTTTCAATTTTATTGATCTCACCTTTTACTTTTAGAATTTCAAGTTTGGTGTTTGACTGGGGGTTTTTAATTTGTTCCTTTTCTAGCATTTTTAATTGCAAACCCAATTCATTGACCTTCTCTTTCTCTATTTTATACAAATAGGCCTCTAGAGATATGAAATTTCCCCTTATTACCGCTTTGGCTGCATCCCATACATTTTGGTATGATGTCTCATTATTATCGTTTTCTTGGGTGAAGTTATTAATTATGTCTATGATTTGCTGTTTTACCCAATCATTCTTTAGTATGAGATTATTTAGTTTCCAATTATTTTTTGGTCTACTTCCCCCTGCTTTTTTGTTGAATGTAATTTTCATTGCATCGTGGTCTGAAAAGGATGCATTTACTATTTCTGCCTTACTACATTTGAGTTTGAGGTTTTTATGTCCTAATGTATGGTCAATTTTTGTATAGGTTCCATGAACTGCTGAAAAGAAAGTGTATTCCTTTCTGTCTCCATTACATTTTCTCCAGAGATCTATCATATCTAGCTTTTCTAGTATTCTGTTTACCTCTTTGACTTCTTTCTTATTTATTTTCTGGTTTGATTTATCTAATTCTGAGAGTGCAAGGTTAAGATCTCCCACTATTATAGTTTTACTGTCTATTTCTTCTTGCAGCTCTCTTAGTTTCTCTTTTAAGAATTTAGATGCTACCCCACTTGGTGCATATATGTTTAATATAGATAGTGCTTCATTATCCATGCTACCCTTTAGCAAGATATAGTGTCCTTCCTTATCTCTTTTAATTAGGTCAATTTTTGCTTTAGCTTGATCTGAGATCAGGATGGCTACCCCTGCTTTTTTGACTTCACCTGAAGCATAGTAGATTTTGCTCCAACCTTTTACCTTTAACCTGCATGTATCTCCCCGCTTCAGGTGTGTTTCCTGTAAACAACATATTGTAGGATTCTGGCTTTTAATCCATTCTGCTAACCGCTTCCTCTTTATGGGGGAGTTTACCCCGTTCACGTTTATGGTTAGAATGACCAATTCTGTATTACTTGCCATCTTGTTAACCCCGGTTTATGCTTTCCTCCCTTCTTTCCCCTTTCCCCCCCTTCCAAGTATTAAGCTTGTGAGCACCCCTTGCTTCTCACAGCCCTCCCTTTTTAGTGTCCCTCCCCCCGCCTTAGAGTTCCTCCCCCTATCTTACCCCTTTCCCTCCCAGTTCCCGTATTCCCTTCCGCTTAGCTTATTCCTTCCCTTTCCACTTTTCCCTTCTCACTTTTCAATGAGATGGGAGAAGTTTCACCATAGATTGAATATGTCTTAAGATTTTTCACTTAAAGCCAATTCTGAAGGCAGTAAGATACCCACTATATTCATCCCCCTCCATTCTTTCTCTCAGATATAATAGGTTTCCTATGCCTCTTCATGAGATGTACTACCCCCACTTTACCCTTTTTCTGGTACAATGTCCTTTCCACATCAATTTCTAGAACAAGGTATACATGTATTCTTTATACATCTATATAGTCAAAATATAGTTCCCAAGATTAATCTTTACATTTTTAGATTTCTCTTGAGTTCTATATTTGTAGATCAAACTTTTTGTTAAGTTCTGGTTTTTTCATCAGAAATAGATGAAATTCGCTTACTTCGTTGAATGTCCATCTTCTTCCCTGGAAAAAGATGCTCATTCTCGCTGGGTAAGTTATTTTTGGTTGCATACCAAGTTCCTTAGCCTTTCGGAATATCATATTCCAGGCCCTTCGATCTTTTAATGTGGATGCTGCCAGATCCTGGGTGATCCTTATTGTGGCTCCTTGATACTTGAATTGGGTTTTTCTAGCCGCTTGCAATATTTTTTCTTTCATCTGAGGGTTCTGGCATTTGGCCACTATATTCCTTGGTGTTTTGATTTTAGGATCCCTTTCAGTGGGTGATCGATGAATCCTTTCAATGTTTATTTTTTCCTCTGTTCCTATGACTTCTGGGCAGTTCTCTTTGATGATTTCCTGGAAGACAGTGTCCAGGCTCTTTTTTTCATCATGTTTTTCTGGGAGTCCAATGATTCTCAGATTGTCTCTCCTGGATCTGTTTTCCAGGTCTGTTGTCTTCCCCAGAAGGTATTTCACATTTTTCTCCATTGTTTGATTTTTTTGGATTTGCTTGACTGATTCTTCTTGTCTCCTCGAGTCATTCAATTCCACTTGTTCAATTCTGATTTTCAGTGAAGTATTCTCTTCACTCACTTTTTTAAAATCTTTCTCTAATTGTCCAATTGAGTTCTTTTGTTCTGTGGAATTTTTTTTCCATTTCGCCAATTTTGTTTTTTAGAGAGCTGTTTTCTGTTTCCAGTTCACTAATCCTATTTTTCAAGGATTTTACTTCTTTATCCACTCTCTCTTTAACTGACTTCTCCAGGCTCTTTTGCCAAGCCTCCCTCTCCTTTTCCCAAGCTTCCTTCTCCTTTTGCCAAGCCTCATTCTGCTTTCCCCATTTTTCTTCTAGCTCCCTTGTGAGAGCCTTTTTAATCACTTCTATGAGGTTCATCTGTGCTGAGGAACAGACGATCTCCTCCTTTGGGGAATCACCTGGGGACTGCCTGTTTTTAGTCTCCTCAGGATTTAGAGTCTGCTCTCTATCTGTGTAGAAGCTGTCAAGGGTTAAAGTCCTCTTCAGCTTCTTGCTCATTCTGTCTATTAATCAGAGACAAACTACCAAAGAAAAACAGAAAAAACTGGAGTCTTTCTTTGGGGGGGGGGCTGGGTGTGTTATCGAGCTTCCTCTACAGACTGCAGGGGGCAGCAGTGAGGCACTAGCAGGACTGTGCTGCGCCTGCGCTCTGAGATCCCAAAGCGTGCTGAGTCACTTAGGGGGGGGAAGGGGGGGGCGGCCAGGTCCTGAGAGACTCCAGCTGTTTGGAGTTGTGTTCTTCAGCCCCGGTGTTTTTAGCTTCTCTGCTGGGCTGTTGACTTGCTGCAGGTTCCAAACCTGTAGCGAAGCTCTCCCCGCAGAGACGGCTACGATCACTCCCCACCCCCTCTCAGCTCTGCTCCCGTGTTCTCACTGCCGCTGCCCTCAGCCTGCGCCCGATCTAAAACCGCCCCAGCCCTCCAGTAAAGACAGACCTTTCTTGGCGGATCTCAAGGATGGCTTCTCTTGGTAACTATTTGTGGGTTTTTTTCAGTCAAGCATTGATTCAGAGGCTTGTAATGAAGTGGATAGTGAGAGAAAGCGCGGAGCTTATGCAACTGTGAGCCTCCTCTCCGCCATCTTAACCGGAAGTCCGCCTGAAAGAAGAATTGTTAAGAATCCTGAGAGAAGTTTAAAAAGGGAAATATGGAAGAGAAAACATAAGATAATATTTTTGCTTTGGTTCTTGTATGGGAAAGTGATGAGTGTAACTCCTAATAGTTTTATAACTATTAGGACATAAAGAAGGATTACATATAGCAGAGAACATGGGGTGAATTGGAGAAGATGCAATACTTAAAAAAAAAATAAAGAATGAGAGAAAGGAAACTGGGAGAGAAAGGAATGGAGATTTGGATAGATTATCTCACTTAAAAGAGAAGTGAAAGGGAGGGTTTTCACATCAAAGTGGATTGAGAGTTGATTCTCAGTGCTTCATCCTTACCCTCATCATTAACAAATACAGTCATGAATAACAAATTAATTCAACTGGGTATAAAAATTCATAATATACAAAGAATTTGGAGTCAAAAGAGATTAAGAAGAGGAAGGTGTGGTTTAGTAAGTGGGCAGACTAAGGGAGGTAGCAATTAGCAGCAAAATAGATTTCTGAGGTGGTTTAGAGAGAGACAAAGAAAGAGAAAGAGAATGGAAACACAAGATAGAAACAGTTAATACTATACTAGAAAATATATAAATAAATGGAGATTTTATTTGCAAAAAATGTCATATCTATCAAACATCACTTGTAATGGGTACAAACTCGAAATCTTTCAGATAAAATCAAGAGTGAAGCAACAACTACTTAATATTGTTCTAAGTATGCAAGGTATAATAATTGTATCAAAAAAAGATACTGAAGGAATTAGATTAATCACTCATTGTAGACAATGTGATGGTATATTTATAGAATCCTAGAGAATCATCATCATCAACAACAACAACAAAAAAATTATTGAAATAATTAACAACTTTAGTAAAGTTTCAGGATCTAAAATAAAACCTTATAAGCTATCAACAT